>NC_134247.1:23411917-23715626 GCF_965152275.1 Natator depressus | reverse complement strand
GTGTGGCCACATGGGCATGGTTTTCTCTGTGTGTGCATGCATGCATGTTTGTGTGGTAGTTTGCACATGATTGTTGTAGCCAATTAGTTCATTTTATCATTCAGTTAGCACTGTATTATCTATGGCATGGGTATTTCCTATGTAATCAATGTGGGCTATACGGATGTATCAGTATAGATATAAACAGGATAGGATTATAGAATTATAAGACTGACAAGTATTCAGGAGTGCTGAGTGTGTATTAGATATATAAGTAAAGCAAGGATGTAATGTGAGGCCTACATGCTGAGGCCTGTAAGATTTCAGCTAAGCCACACTAGCCCTTAGGTTTAAGGAAACTTGACATAAGGGGGTGATCTAAGAATAACCAAAGGCCAGGAAGGTTACAAGATTCCTGGAACGAATGTGCCAATAGGTGATGTGCCAGAAAACTAGATGGCCATGTACCATTCTGAACCACAAGACACCTGGTTGTTACATCATGGGACGTTCTGCTTTGACCACAGGTTGCCATGGACACATGTTTGCATAGATGCTAATGAGAATAAGGGGCAGTAAGAGAACAACCTCTGCAAAACAGGGCACCCAACCTTTACGCGACGTGCAAGTACAGATATGGAAAAGGAGGGTTGGAACCCTCATGCATATGCATAAGGTGGTGGGTGTGGTCAAAACAACAAGGTTAGAGAGATTCCCTGGTTGGGCTAAAGGGGGAAGACCCCAGCAGGAACCTCCCCTTTGTAGATGACTACCTGTTGGGAGATCCATTGGACTCTGTAAGATCTTTGGGATCAGAGTGTGAATATGGTTTTAGGCACTCCATGGACTTCCTTAGGGTTTATACATTCGCTGGTAATTGCAACTTGCATCATTTGCTTAATAAAACTTCTAGAGCAGACGAGACACCGAACTTGTGAGTGTGTTTGTGGTCCCTGTCCTCATTTTTTGTGCATTCATAGAGCCTCCCAATCTCAGAAAATCACTAAAGGTGACTGTCAACTTGTTGAGCTTGAAACTTTAACACCAGGAGCCAAACTCACTGTGGCTTCAACCAGAACCATTAATTCAAATAGTGACTACATTTTATGTGTTTGTGTGTACATGGGTGGGTGTGTATTTCCATGTGCCTGTGTGCATGCTTTTTGAGGTGCAAGTGTTCATGGTTGTGTGCACAGCTTTGTGTGTGTGTGTGGATGGCTGTGGCATGTCATTCACTTTTCCTTTATAGCTGATGATTCTTCCAGCTGGAATCATAGGACATTAATAAAGTTCCCAGACGTGAGGCCTCTCTGTGTGAATCCTACCTGCCCCAGCCAGGCCCCTGCAATAAACCCCCAAAGGCTGAGTTTGTTCTTTGTTTTTTTTCCCTGATGATGAAATGATAAGAGTCCCTAGGACGATCATCACAATGCTGTGCCTGAAATCCACAAGCACCCGACTGCGTCCCAGAGTGGGGCTTGGTGCTGGGTTTGTCTGTATAGCACCTAGTGCATGGGTCCTGCTGTCGCTTGGCCCCTCGGTCACATCTTACTATAAATAAAGAATAATAAAGCTCTCTGCCCACAAGGTGACAGCACCACTCCAGAGGAGGAAGCCGTGTGAAGAACAGCAGCAGGGAGCTCTCCCTGGCCAAGGGGGTGAACTGTCCTAAACCCAGCAACAAAGCAGCTGGTCCTGACTGTGCCCTGTCCCGGCGAAGGAGAGAGAGAATGATCTCAAGGCCTGGGGTGGAGGGCTGACCCGCCCCTTTAGGGACTTCCCAGTTGAGGGACATTTTGGCTGAAACCAAATCCTGAGCCCCCCAGATCCCATGGGCCTTTTGGTCAGTTGCAGCACTTAGGGCTGATCCTCCAGTCCATTGAGCTGCAAGCTTCCCTCGTGTCTCTGGGAGCAGCGGGTGCTCAGCGTTGGGCAGAGCACAGGCCAGAGACCCTCACCCAGAGTTCCCTGCATCCAGCCCTGACCTCATGTCTTTCAGAAAGCAACACCCAGTGATGGAGAATCCAGCCGGCCTAGGTACGCTGAGGGGATGAGGCCAGGCTCCTCCTCACGCCGACCAGTCACTCCTCTGGGGTTGGAATTAGTGCGACGTATGCGAGAGGGTAATCAGGGCCCGAGCTCATGGAGTCAATGCCTGGATCTGAGCAAGGTAGGACCCTTCTCCCTGCTCCGGGTAACTGAGCAGCCCCACCTCTGAGCACCAGGAGAGACAGCTCCGAAGGGCTTTATGTGGCTGGGGCAGAGCATGCCATGGGCATCAGGACAGCGCAGCCAAGCTGGGCATGTGGTGAAGCGCTCTGGGGAGCAGAGCCACCATCTGCTGTGGGGAGAGCCGAAGAGGCTGCGCAGGAAAAGTGCCACTGATGGGAGTCCGGGCACATGGAGAGCTCAGCGCTTTGGGGGAGCTCTGCCTGGGGTGGGTTCAGGTAGCACATTGTCCCTGGGTAGGGCGTCGGCAGCAGGGGTCGTACCTGTCACCTCTGTGCCTTCGCACGACCCTCTGCTGCCTGAGCCGAAAGGCCCAGCTCCGTCAGGCTGGGCTGTAACAGGCTCGTTAGCCTCTCTGTGTGGCCCCGGCACCATTGGAGGGCCAGAGCACCTCCCGGCATGAGGCAGGTTACAGTAATAACCACAGTCGCCCCCTCCAAGGTCCGGCTCAGACGAGCTCTGCCTGGCATCACTGGCTTCGCAGGGAGCCAGTCAGCTCCAGGGGTGTGGGGCAAGTCAGCAAACCTCCCTGACTCTGGGAGCAAACCTGGTGTCATAAATATAAAGGGAAGGGTAAACACCTTTAAATCCCTCCTGGCCAGAGGAAAAACCCTTTCACCTGTAAAGGGTTAAGAAGCTAGGATAACCTCACTGGCACCTGACCAAAATGACCAATGAGGAGACAAGATACTTTCAAAGCTGGGGGGGGAGAAACAAAGGGTTCTCTCTGTCTGTGTGTTGTTTTTGCCCGGACCAGAGCAGGAATGCAGGTCAGAACTCCTGTAAAGGGCTAATAAGCAATCTAGTTAGATATGTGTTAGATTCTGTTTTGTTTAAATGGCAGATAAAATAGGTTGTGCTGAATGGAATGTATATTCCTGTTTTTGTCTTTTTGTAACTTACGGTTTTGCCTAGAGGGATTCTCTATGTTTTGAATCTGATTACGCTGTAAGGTATTCACCATCCTGATTTTACAGAAGTGATTCTTTTACCTTTTCTTCAATTAAAATTCTGCTTTTAAGAACCTGATTGCTTTTTCATTGTTGTTAAGATCCAAGGGTTTGGGTCTGTGTTCACCTATGCAAATTGGTGAGGATTTTTATCAAGCCTTCCCCAGGAAAGGGGGTGTAGGGTTTGGGAGGATTTTGGGGGGAAAGACGTTTCCAAGCGAGCTCTTTCCCTGTTATATATTTGTTAGACGCTTGGTAGTGGCAGCAATAAAGTTCAAGGGCAAAAGGTAAAATAGTTTGTACCTTGGGGAAGTTTTAACATAAGCTGGTAAAAATAAGCTTAGGGGGTTTTTCATGCAGGTCCCCACATCTGTACCCTAGAGTTCAGAGTGGAGAAGGAACCTTGACACCTGGGCTGGGGCTCAGGGGCATGAAGAGCCTGGGCCAGGCAAGGCCCATGTCTGGTGGGGCCATTGTGACACCCAGGTGCCAGCGGGAACTTACAGGGGCTGGGACAGCTCCAGGGTCATGTTCTGTGTTCGCCGGGTTCTAGGGCCTGGCAGGCGACTCTCCGTCGGAGACAGTGGAGACATGCATGCAGCCCAGGCCCTAGTTCAGCCTGTGACCCCTCCATCAGCTGCTCACTGTGGTTATTGCTCCTCAGACTGGGAGCTCCTTGAGGCAGGGACTGTCTCTCACTAGGGCCTTGTGCAGTGTCTGGCATGATGGGGCCCTGATCCTGGTCATGGCCTTTGGATGCTACCACTATACTACCGATCATAAATCCTTCTCAGCAGAAAGGAGTCGGTATGCACAGCTCCCGGCCCACCCTAAGCCATGTGGTCTGTTTCTGTTCACTGACTGGATGGGGGGTAATTCTAGGAGTCAGGTCTTTGTGTGAACATCTGACACAGTCACTAGAAATCCAGGGTGTCTGTGAAAGATCCTGGGGTAAAGTGGCGCCAGGATCTTTGTGGGGAGTGGAAACCAACAGAGCCAGAAGGGCACAGAGCACTGGGCTAAACATTCAGAAGAGTGTTCCTCAGTCATGGTGAAAATCCTGGCCTGCTGAATCTATGGGAGTTTTGTCATCAACGTCAGCGAGCCGAGGAGTCCATCCTCCATGTTTGCAGCACTGGGGCCGTTCTGGCCAATGAGATTCAGCCTAAACTCCTCACAGATCCACTCCCATGAGGTAGCCTGGAGCCTTGGGTCTGGGTAGCAATGGGTGCCATCTCTGACTGTAATGACACAGGGACGGTCCATGAAAGTGAAAGGTGTAGACTTCAGCACTGATCAAAGGAAATGCTTTCTTGCTCAATGAGTCATTTGACTGTGGAACTCACTGCCACATGATGTCATTGAGGCCAAGAATTTAGCAAGATTCATTTAGGGATTGGACCTTTATCTGGATAACCAGAATAGCCGTGTAGTATTGGAAGGGAGACAAAACCAATGCACACAGCATCTCAGTGCTGGCTTTGGCTGGGTAGACATTGCTGACTGTGCCAAACTAACAACTATCCATTGGAACTGAGCTGGGACAGCCAGAGCAAGGATGCAGGACCCAGGAGGCATATTCTGATCTCACTGCCTAAAATGCAAATCTGGATTCACTCCACTGAAGTGAGTGGAGTCACTCTAGATTCACACTGGGATAACTGGTATCAGAATCTGGCCCTGGGTCTATGCAGGAGAAAGGCAGTGTGTGAGAACTGCCCAAGCCCTGTGGCAGTGCAGGCATAAGAATGAATCACTGATGGTTCCTATCTTGTGTAATCCGTAGTGCCCGCCAGTCACAGATCTCCAATCCCTTTCCAGACGTTAACTGCAGCTTCCTGTGCTGGGGGGTAGCAGTGTCCCCATTCTAGAGATGGGAAGTTGAGGCCCAGAAAGGTTTCAGTGATTTGCTGAAGGTCTCAGACTCTAAATCAGCCACTGAACTCAGGAGTTCTGCTGCCCTGTTCGCTTCTCTAGCCACTGACCACAGTTCCTCCCCTGCAATGTAGTTAGACTCACCGCTGAGGCCTGGCATTATATTAACCCACCAGCAGCTGCACTGGAGGCAATCCTGTGCTCTCAAGGCCTGGAGGCAGGGAAAGGAAGAGTTAAGCCATTCGCTGATAGCTGGTGAGCTCATCGGAGCTGGACTACGCTCCCTTGGTTATTAACCACTCAACACAGCCCTGTAGACAATGTCGGGGGTGGGGCACAGTTAGCTGGAGCTGGGAGATCATAACACCCACTTGCTCCAAATTCCATCCAGGTGTGGGGCAGAGGAGCCGGTCCTGAGCTGCTAGCCATGTAAGTAGGAATCTTTTACCATTGGGATTTAGAAGCACCATGAATAAGAGGAGCTTGCGAGTCAGGATTGAGGGGCAGTGTGAATAAGAAGGGGTTATGGGTGGTGATTGAGGAGCACCATGAATAGGAAGGGGCTGCGGGTTGGGATTGTGGAGGTCTGTGGATGGGCGGGAGATGCGTGTTGGAACTGAGGATCACTGAACCCCGGACTCGGGGGCTGGGGAGTTTGTCTCTAAAGAGGAGGAACCTATATTTTGCAAAGTAAGCACCGAAAAGGGATATGCAAATAGTCCCAGATCTGATGCTTAATGGGCAGGTGACACTGGGTGAGTTGCTGGGACCCTCTAAACTGTCTCTGACTCTAGAGGATGCTAAAAACCTGCAATCACAGGATTCAGTCCACAGGGCCAGACCCAGCTATCAGTCACACCAGCAGAATAACTCTGCATGGATCTCAACAGTGACTTGAATTTACATCAGTGTAATGGAGATCAGAATCTGGCCCCCCATCTTTCATTGAATAACTCCTGGGCAGCATAAAACCCTTTGTACCGTATGTTTCCCCTATTTCTGCATCTGTAGCCAGAGTCTTGGAGTCTAAATAGCCTGTGTCTTCCCAAGCACACACTACACCAGAGACCTTGTCATACATGGGGAGTAGCAGAGGGGCAAGGTGGTTGGTTTAATGTGCTGAACTGCTTTTGAAGGGCTCCATCCCGCATGCCTTGTGCAGGCAAAGCTCCTCCTGAAGTCAGCAAGAGCTTTGCCTGGGGCCGGACTGCAGGATCCTGCTCTAAAAGGATCAACACAAAGTGATGCAAAGCTCAATAATCCTGGGGTGTTTCAACATCTGCTCCTGGGGGCACTGATGGGAGGGCTGACCATTGGATTGCCCCCTGAGCGTAGAGGAGATAGTTAATGTAGCCGGTTCCCTTGTCTCTGAGAGTGTCGTGCCCACGTGCCGGGATCATCCATGGTGAGTTCACTTTTTAAAACCTTCATTCCTTCAATAATCAGATGCACTCTGTGGCCCTTCACCCAGATGCTTTATTCCTAGACAGTCTCAGCACCAGTGCAGGTCAGTGGCCGGTTGGCTTGCTCCTTTAAGTTCTGCTGCACTTGGAGGTAAAACAAACCTGTCGCTCCATGTGTGGTCATCTCACTGATGTACCTGCTCAGTGGGGCGGATGAAGGTGGGGCTCCCAGTACCTTGTCTGTATATTTCATTTTGCCCAGCTTGGGATCATGTCACCTCTGGCACAAAGAGAAGGGGAACAAGCCAGTTTCTGTGTCATTCACTAGTGCTTAGATTGTGTGGTGAAGGGACTATAGAAAACCCAAACATGGACAGAGTCACCGTGACAGGGGCTCTAAACTCCTAAAACCGGGGGGGGGCGTTAATTATGGTAAATTCCTTGATGTCGCCAACAACCCAAAGAGATTCAAAGATTCCAAGGCCAGCAGGGACCATTGTGATCATCTAGGCTGACCTCTGCCCAGGGCTATAAAGAACTGCCCCCAAGAAATTCCTAGAGTTGAGCTTTTAGAAACACACCCAGTCTTGGTTTGAAAATTGTCAGTGATGGCGAGTCCACCATGACCCTTGGTAAATTGTTCCAATGGTTAATTACTCTCACTGTTAAAAATGTATGCCTTATTTCCAGTCTGAATTTGTCTAGCTTCAACTTCCAGCATTGGATCATGTTAGACCTTTCTCCACTAGACTGAAGAGCCCATTATTAAACATTTGCTCCCCATGCAGATATTTACAGACTGTGATCAAGTCACCCCTTAACCTTGTCTTTGTTAAGCCAAATATATTGAGCTCCTTGAGTCCAGGCAGGTTTTCTAATCCTCTGATCATTCTCATGGCTATTCTCTGACCCCTCTCCAATTTATCAACATCCTTCTTGAATTGTGGGCACCAGAACCGGACACAGGATTCTAGCAGTGTTCGCACCAGTGCCAAATATAGAGGTAAAATAACTGCTCTATTTCTTCCTGAGATTCTGCTGTTTATGCATCCCAGGATCGCATTTGCCCTTTTGGCCACAGTGTCGCACTAAGAGCTCATGTTCAGATGATTATCCACCATAAACCCAAATCTTTTTCAGAGTCCCTGCTTCCCAGGATAGAGTCCCTCATTCTGTAAGTATGGCCTTTCTTCGTTCCTAAATGCATACTTTTACATGTAACTGTATTAAAGTGCATTCTGTCTGCTTGCACCCAGTTTACCAAGTGATTCAGGTCTCTCTGTATCAGTGACCTGCCCTCTTTATTATTTGCCACTCACCCAATTTTTGTGTCATCTGCAAACTTTATCGGTGATGATTTTATGTTTTCTTCCAGGTCACTGATAAAAATGTTAATGTAAATGTAGGGCCAGAAACTGATACTGGCTGGACCCGACTGGAAACACACCCACTCAGTGATGATTCCCCATTTACGATTACATCTGGAGTTAGCCAGCTTTTAATCCATTTAATGTGTGCCATGTTAATTTTATATCGTTCTAGTTTTTTTATCAAGATGTCCCAGGTGCAATGGCATTGTTTGTTAACTGCACCATAAAACTTCTACACTCATGAAAAGGGCAGAGAATCCAGGGGACACAGTGAGGGGTGTCTCCATAGGCTGGAGAGCTGCCATTCCAGAGCAGTTTGAGATCCACACACCTTCTCTTTATGATCCCATGCACGTCGCACTGTATCAATTCCTCCTTTCCATCCACCACAAAGATACCTGTAAATCCAGATGGCGCATTGAGAGATTCCGAGATTCACAGATTCCAAGGCCAGAAAGGACCATTAGAGATTATAAAGTGACCTACTGCATTACCCAGATCAGAGAATTTCATCCTGTTGCTCCTGTGTTGAGCGTAATAACTTGGGATCCAGTAGCCTTGAAATGAAGTCTGGAGCAAAATACATATTGTTGAAAAGGATTTCCCACTTTTACCAGCTCTCCGTTTGTTGACTGACTTAGTCAATTTTGTTCTTTTTGTTACTGAGAATCTCTAGATTTCCTAGCAGTTGGAAGCCAAATCTGATTTCCGTTTCTTAGCAATCAGTGGAGGGGACAAAAAAATACCCAAAAACATGTCTCAGAAAACTTAGACAAACCAGGAGATGCTGAGAATTTCCTGCACAAAATATTTGACCTTCCCAGAGTCCCACGCAGCACAGCAGCGAGAGGAGAATGATGCCTTGGGTATTTCTTGACAACCTGCTAAGGGCTCTTGCCAGTAGCCAGGCACCTTGCTGGGATGTTGGAGTTGGGGATGTGGCATTTGTGACTCCTGGATCCCCCCTTTGGCTGGAAAGAAGTGTTAGGCTGGGGAAGACCGGGAAGAGGCCCTATCTCTAGGGCCAGGCAGAGTGGGCAATGGTGGGAACAACGCTGCTCCCGCTGGGGACTTGCTGGTCTTTTCCAGCCTTGGGCATTGGTCTTTCTAAGGGCAGCAGGGGCATGCAACTGCCCCTGTGTCAGCAGCAGTGGGGATTTTACCTGAGTCCTCTAGATTGCAAAACACAGGCCTCTGCTACCTGAGCTAAAAGTCCTGGCTCTGTTAGCCAGGCTGTAGCAGGCTCATCACCTGTGCGTGGCGACCAGGCCCAGGAGTCACGCTGTGGCACCAGGGATGCATTTGCAGAGCCCTCAGGGGCAGGGCAGGGGTTGGCTGGAAAGGGGGAAAGCTGATCTCTGCACAGCGTGCGGCGCTGGCACCAGCCATCCTGTCAGGGCATTGGGCCCGCAGCGCTGAGATGGCAGCACCGCTCAGGGCTGTGAGCCACGCACCCCAGCTGTGGGGCCTGTGCCATGCTCAGTGCAGCCAAGTGCCAGGGAACTTCCCGCTTCACCCAACCCCCAAGCAGCTTCCCCTAGGGCTCTCCACAGCTCCTGGCCCTCCTGACCAACTCTGGCCCATTCTGGGTGGCTGTGGCACTGCCCGAGGCCCTAGCCAGCTTGGTCTCGGACGCACAATGCTGCCTTCCACCCGCTGTGCACTCAGCAAAGTAGTTCTGGCCCTGGGGATCCATTCCCAGCTCCAACACTGGCTCCCAGTGCAGCCGGGGCAAGTCGCTCCCCCTCGGGGATGGTTATGTCCAGAGGAATGGGCCCCCTGAAGCCAGCCAGCCACCCACCCACCTCAGCCCTCTTGAGGGGTCATTATTTGGAAGGGGCACAGCCCCAGCAGCCCTGACTGACTGCTACGGGGAGTCTGCCGAGGAGAAGAGAGGGGCTGGATTTACCGCTGGGACACATTTTTTATTTGCCAAAAATACCGTTTCGTCGCCCCGGCTCTATTCACAAATATGACATGAATCTGCCAAATAGTTTTTGCAAAAACAATCGTTCAGGATTTCCACCACCCTGAGGGGGCCCCACTTGCCTCCACCCACCCTAGCCCCATCGCGAGGGCCCATAACTGGGGTCTGGGAGACGCCAGTGCATTCCCTCCTTTGCCTGGAGTACAAAGGGAGCTGGACTGGGGTGGCCCCTGGTATAAGCACATGCCCTCGCCACCGTGCTCTAGAATCAGCATCTGCTTTGCCTGCCCCAGTGACTATTCAAATATTACAGACACAGTGGAGCAGCTTCACCAGCAGAGAGACTCTTCCCAGACCATCCCATAGGCCAGTGACTGGGGCACCTCTTGTAACGCAGAAGGCCCGAGTTCAGATTCCTCTTCCATGGCAGGCAGTGGAGGGATTGAACCCACCGCAGGGCAGCAGCCTAATTACTGGGCTGGCAGTTATACGGGTCAGAGATCCCAGGGCCAGAAGGGACCACTGGGGTCAGCTAGTCTGACAGGCCAGAAGCCTGCCCCACAATCATTCCCAGAGCAGAGCTTTAAGGAAAACACCCAGTCTTGATTTAAAAATTGCCAGTGATGGAGAATCTACCACAATCCTAGGTAAATTGTTCCAGTGATTAATTCCTCTCCCTGTTCAAATCCCGTCCGAATTTGTCTGTCTTCAACCTCCAGCCGTTGAATCATGTCATGACTTTCTCTGCTAGACTGAGAGCCCACTATCAAATATTTGTTCCCCAGGCAGGTGCTTACAGACAGCGATCAAGTCACCCCTTAACCTTCTTTTTGTTAAACTAAACAGATTGAGTTCCCTGAGTCCATCACTATAAGATGTTTTCTAATCCTGTAATCATCACCAACTCCTCCTCCGCCTCCATTCTGTGAATCTAGCCCTTTATTTCCTTTGCGTTTACGTGAAAAAAGTGCCCAGAAACTTAAACGAAGCTAAATTCTTGTTGATTCTAGATTCACTAAAATATTTTGGAATGTTTTATTTCCCTTTGGGTCGAACCAAGTTTTGTTTTTGAACTGCCAGGGACTGGTTAGTCACCCAGCTCTAGTGGGGATGAAGTACTGAGGGTGGGGGCTTGTGAGAATCCAGGACAGTCACTTATTTGCATCAGATCTGGGAGCCTCTCTCAGACTCCCAGACAGAGATGTGATCCATTTTGTGATTCTGCTTTTTTCTCATAGTGTTTCCTCATCCTTTCCCCACCCTCTGGGTCTATTTTGTTCACCTGTTACATCCTGTCTGGCATGTAGATGGGGAGCTTTCGGGGCAGGGACTGTCTTTTTCGTTCTTTGTCTGTACAGCCCTAGCACAGTGGGGCCCTGACCCTTGATTGGGGATCCTAGCTATTGTTCCCAGCATTATTCCTCCACCTTTCCAAAGGGGTGCACTAGAAGGAAAGTGACCATGGCCAGAAGAGGGAGGACACTGTTCACAATAAACTGAACACATGGGCAGGGGGGAAATCTTAGGAACCACTGGCATCGGGCACTGGCTGCTCCATTTGGTCCATTACACCAGAATACGGACAGGTTTTCTTAGCAGCTGTGCCAGCTTGGTAACCTCTCTAACTGCACTCCATTTACACAGTATCAGCTCCCTCATTGATTCCTCGCAATGGGAAATTTTCTGAGGTCTCAGCCCACTTCTGATCTGACAGCTGGCTGGAAGGACTTTCCAGGGCTCACAATCCAGCCCTGGGCACTTACGAGGCAGTTTTCCATGTCTCCTAACCCCAGCCAAATGCAGGAGATGCAATTTTATGCAGCCCCAAAGATGAACAAAGAATGCAGATGAGGCTAATCATCCTGCATATGTCAAATGAAGACTGAAGAGTTTTCAAAAGCTTACTGCTCCGGATCACAAATCCTGCCCAGAGCAAACGACTGTGGGCTGTACTAAAAAACATGGGCCCGCACCTGCAAAGCCTTATGACGGTGCTCCACTTCACACATGACCGGCCCATTGAAAACACTGGAGTAACTGACGTGCCTAAAGCTAGCCATGGGCCTGAGTCTTTAGATTCGGGCCCAAAGCAGTTAAATGTCATTTCTTCCTTTGCATGCCTGCTGAGTCCTGAGTGCAGGGTTCTGGGTTTGCCCCTTAAATAGATACCTACAGGAGACCCCTAAAACAGAGCATTTCCCTGCACACATTATGCACTCTGTCTTCCCTCTGTTCTTGCAGGAGAATTACAAAGCCCTGAACCTTAGATGGATAGGGGGCTGGCCACAGTTACAAAGCTGGCATCGCTCTCTGTGTCACCCAGCCATTCCTGGGTCATCCAGCCCCCGGTGTGATGGCTGAGAGGCCTGCGCTCCAGGTGAAATAAGCCAGACTACACCTTCAGCTGGGCTGGAATTATTCCACAGACACTGATGAATGAAATCGCTAGACTGGCATCCATGATCTGCCGCTCTCTGGGCTGTAGGCCACAGCGGGTGGATCTGGCATTTTCTGCTGCATACCAGCTGAAGTTTCCAAAGGGCAGACAGCAAGCATTGAGGGGTTAATCTGCCTGCTTTCTGTGTTTCAGCAACAGCAAGCAACCAATCAGAGCCCAGTGGAAATAGTAGTTTATAGAAACCCCACCACTTTCCCTCTTATCCTAATGGCTTCTCTGCATTACACTGCTGGCTTCCGAGAAAATGGATTTCCTTCTTGATTTGGTGAGAAAGTAACTGTAACACTGGGGCCCATGAGGAGGCAGCATCACTGACCCCAGCAATGCCAGTGAGAGCAATTCGCTGTGTGGATTACTTAGAATCGAAGCCTTTCCACATACGTGAGCAGATCCTGCAGCTAACAGCACCTCGGGGAGCGCAAACCACTCACCATCCCAGAAATGTGTCTCACTCTCCTCCTGGCAAATCAAAGGCTGCGTATTAACACCTAGCCCTGATCTAGCACTTTTCTTCTAGTGAGCTCAAAGCCCTTTGCAAAGGTGGCCAGTATTATTAGCCCCATTGTACAGATGGGGAAACTGAGGCACAGATAGGGGAAGCAACATGCCCAAGGTCACCCAGCAGGCCCCAGGCAGAGCCAGAAATATAACTTAGCCAGGTGTCCTCAGTCCCAGCCTACCATACTAGCTGCTGGGCCACACACTGCCTCCCTAAACTAAAATTACATGTGGCCTTGACAAGTCCCACGTTCTGGGACTGACTGTGGCCAGCTGCTGCCCAGATGCACAAGCAGGGAGAAAGCACAAAGGCGAAGTTAGACCCAGTCCTACCAACTGCTCTGTTTGGTCTCTCATCTCTCTCTCCCCAGGTGGCCTTGTCTAGCCTAGAGTGTTTAGCCCAAGGAAGGCACTACTGTTGGGAGATTTGAACAGGGTGGGTCCCAGCAAGAAACCAGGCTGGATTGGGGGTGCTGGCTGGGGAAAGCTTGTCATTAGGCCCCCCAGTGCATTCTGGGTTAGAAGGCCTGTGGAGGCAAGCATGTCTGTGGAAGCCATGGCAGTTAGGACCACCAACCTATGCCAGGCTTGTGAGAAGGCAGCATGGCCCACTGGGTAGGGCACTGGACTGGGCAGCTTGGCATGTGCACCACATTCCCAACTTGCTCTCCGAGTTGCCGGGTGACCTGGGCAAGCCATCACCCCACTCTGTGCCTTAGTTTCCCCATTAGTTAAATGGGGACAATGACACGTTCCCTGGTGAAGCATTTTGGGGTCCTTGTATCTCATGGGTGGGGTCTTCTCTCACTCTGGTGTAAGCAGAGGGGGATTCAGGTGGAAATGCGGGGCATGAGAAAGGAGACACAGGCCACCGGGCCTTCCAGAGCTCTGCTCCTCCCATCCCTTTGATGCCTGCTCTGAGAATGTGGCACACACTGACCCCAGTACCTGGTCAGCTCTGCTGGCTGCTCTAAGGCAGGGCAGGGGCTGCTGGCTAGTGCTGTTAGCCTTGCCCTAGGGGTGGTCCCAAAAGGGCCAGATTTTCCAAAGTGCTCAGCGCCCAGCAGCTCCCACCAAGAGCACTGGGAGCTGCTGGGTGTTGAGCACCCTTGGAAAACTGGCCATTTCACCAAAGTGCCCCAATGGGAGCTGGGTTCTTGTGATCCATGGAGCAAAAACTGTGCCGGACCCATGCACAGGGGCACAGAGTGGGGAGTTCCTATGGGCCTGCTCAATGCCTGGGCACAATTGGGCCCAGCTGGGGTATTTTTAAGCTGCGGTGTTCCCACAGGAGCAATACAGTCCTCTCTCAGCTGCAACCCCGTGAGCCTTTCTGTGCTCTGGCGTGGCCTTTGGCCCCACCTAATCAGTGACCCCTCCAAACAGCATGACCCTGTGAATGAATGTCAGTCCCCCCAGTGCTAATCCCCTCTGTTTTCCTCTTCTGTTCCTCTCAGGCATTAACCCCCAGACCCGCAATGCCCAGCACCATGGAAACCCACCCCAAGAACCTGGATGGGAGTGAAAAGTCCCCTGAATCCAAGGATTTGATCACTAGCAACACAGCCAGCACGCTGTGCATCAGCTCCAGGAGTGAGTCCGTCTGGGCCAATGCACCCAGGAACAAGTGGGAGATCTACCACAAGCCCATCGTGGTGGTTTCTGTCGGAGGCGCCATCTTCCTCTTTGGGGTGGTGGTCACCAGCCTGTCCTGCTTCATAACGATCAATAAGAATGTTTACAAAATGTGCGGCCCGGCGTTCCTGTCCCTGGGGCTGATGCTCCTGGTTTGCGGCTTCGTCTGGATCCCCGTCATCCGGAAGAAGCAGCGGCAGAGGCAGAAATCACGCTTCTTTCAGAACATCAAGTCGTTCTTCTTTAACCGCTGAGGGCTGCTCAGGCTCAGCACTCGCGGGTGGCAAGCAATGCCTCTTTCAGCCTGGCTGGATTTGCCATGAGATTATTAGGGCCTGATCCTGCTCTTAGACATGCCTAGTGGATCCCCAACTTTGACCTTCTCCTCTCCCCATAGGTGACATTCATCCCCATGCAGGTCCTCTGTGGACAAGTAAATTTCACACTATGTGCTAGGAGAGCAGAATACTGGTGTGGAGACAAGCAGGTTGGGCCCAAGCCCTAGATTTTGCTCTTGACTGTACATTGAGCAAACCTGCAAACATTGACCATGTCCTATAGAGGACAAAGCTTTGAACTGTATTCATCAACACCCGGCACCTGTACTGCTGAACACCTGTCTGGGATGGTCTCAGGGGCTGGACTTGATGACCTCTCAAGATCCCTTCCAGCTCTACATTTCTATGATTCTATGAATGGGATTTCACTAGAAAATGTAACCCTTTACTCAGGTGACTGACTCTTACTCACGGGAGCAGTCCCATGGATTTGAATGCCACTACTTGTGTCAGTAAGAGTCACAGGACAGGTCTGACAGGGTATCACCGGAAAGGATTTCAGCTGTTCAGGACGTGCTCTGTTAATAGGGGAAACAGGGCTACGCTAGGAAGGGATTGGATTGTTCTCCATCAGCCATATGGCTACAACCCCTCTCTGGCTAAGATGACCAAGTACAACACTTCAAATATAGACGATCCATAGTGCCAGGATATGTCAATGGGATCTGGAGGAGACCGTGCATTCAGAATGCTCTGCAAGGGCAAACAGAATCATTTCTTTCTAGCCAACCCTGCATTGGACCTCAGAGGATACATCCAGAATGATAAACACGCATGATCCACAGCTGAGAATGAAAGGACTTAGATGGGGATGTGTATGAAGTTCATCTCGTAATTGTCACTATGAAACGAGCGTCTGTGTGCGATGCTACTCCAAAGGGCATTCCAATATGTTGCTTACTCAAGACTTTCTGATGAAGTGTGGGGTGATATTTATTTCTACCTAAACAGCCAAGCTGAAGAGCAACTGAGCACAGAAGTAGCATTTCTCTGTTCAATTTTACAGACTGTCTAAGAAATTCCATTCCTCAAGGTCTCTGGCTGCAAGGCTATATTGCACCAATTACATATTTATCTCGGTTTGGAGTGATTGTCTCTGTCGTGATGGATTCCAGCACAGCACAAACCTCAAACATTCCACCTGGGCGGAACAAGAGCAAATGTAAAGGAGATGCCTTGTTTAACTCAAGGCCATTGAATTCCTCTTGTTAAGAATTATGTACCCTGGGAAATTTACCTACAAAAGCGGGAATCATTACCAAATATTTTTGGTTAATATTGTAGTTGCCTTTTTCCAGTGGGGCCCAGTTAGTTTTAAAAAACTTGTAAATACAGCATCCCAACTGCAAATCCAACTGTGCAACTGGTCTTTGGTTTGGATACTAGGGACAAGATTTTTACAAATAGTCGCCTAGTTCGTAGTTAGGCACCTACATAAATCGCCTGATTTTCAAAGCAGCTGAGCTGTTGTTGACTCCACTGAAGTCAATAGGAGCTGAGAAGACTCAGCGACCACAATTGGATTGTGTCTCTGGTTAGCCTCATAAGCATAGCACTGAGTAAACCAATACCTGCATGCAGACCACTCTTTTTCCCGTGTCAGGACACGGCCACGCACCGACGCGTCTAGCTTTGGTGAGGTGGCATTGTAACGGCCCCAGATGGTTTCTGATGTAGAACACCATTCATCTGAGACCAAATGGCTGCGACTCATGGAAAAGGCACAGTCTGGCTCTTCTTTGCAACCAGAATCCTCCTCTCTGAGCCAAATGGAGCCATTCAGCCTGGATAGCAAGTTGAATTCCTTAGGAGAAAGAGGAATGAAAGTCTGTGTGGCGCTGGTTGTGTTTTGCAGAACCCCTCTAGTCTTCACAAAGCTTAACGATTTTGTTTCAAAACGTCAGAAGTGATCAGACTGCCACCGCTTCTGAACAATCTGATCTGAACAATCCTTTTGGACCTTAAAATCTGTGGGGAAGACCCTTAGCTGCTGCATGTTGTCATAATGCCATTGAGGGTCCAGTGACTAGGGCGCTAGCCTAGGGCTTTGCAGACTGAGATCCAATTCTCTTCTCTGCTACAAACTTCCTTGTGCAATCTTGGGCAAGATACTCAGCCTCTCAGTGCCTCAGTTCCCCTCCTGCCCTACCTCACAAGGGGGTTGGGAGGATAAATACACTGAAGATTATGACATGCTTTTGAGATCTTCTGGTGAAAAGTGCCTATAAGAGCCAGGTATCATTACAAGGCAATGGAGCAATGAGAACTGACACCAGTCCCTGGGGACAGCCTGCGTTTTCCTGGCCCAGCCACAGAGCAGGACTGCTGCTTGAGAAGCTGAGATGCTTGTTCCCTGCTGATGAAATGAAGGATCTTAAGCTGGAGAAGAAACTGGAGCATCTATTAGAAGATCACATTGGGTTCAGTGCAGCCCTGTCACAATGCATGGCATTCTGCACTCACAGCGACAGCTTCCCATTGAGTCTGGGGCAGGGTGCTGAGATCAGACCATGCTGAGTGTTTCTTGCACTAACCGCATTTGTATCTCTACTTTCTTTCCTGGTAATGACAGTTTTCTAACACGTCCATCGGGCTTGTTATTAAACTGAGCTAAGAGGAAAGTCTCTTTCAGAGCCCTCTACCTACCACAATGCTGATAGATCTAAGCCAACCAGGCCTGCTTCCAAAGCAATTCAACCAAAAAATAAATCCAGCTGCCACAACACAAACGTTCCTTCCATGGACACCAGCACCCAGTGCGTGGGTCTAGCCCTTAGCTGCAAAGGGAAGGATCCAGCTGCATTAATGTTAATGCACTGAAATTCACCCTCTTGCAGCAAGTGCAGTGCTGGGCCTGGGCCGGGGCTCTGGGGCCTTAGGGTTAATAGATCCTGGAGAATGCTGCTCTGGTTTGAGCCCTGGGGTTTCATATTAATAGAGAATGTGGGTGGCAGGTGGGGACAGGGAGCCCAATATTCAAGATAAGAAAGTATACAGCCCTGGCTCTGGGGGGCGGCCCTGGTGAATTTGTTCAGTGTTCCATGAGCAGATCCCGAAGGAATCCAAGCCATTTCTTGGCTGGCCTGGAAAAGATTAACTCCCACCCATGTGCCCTGCCCCTCCCCCCTTAAATTTCAGCTCTACTCCAAAGGAGAGCCTCTGGCGGGTTAACATCCCTTGTACTCCAAGGTGCCTGGGACTCTCCAGATTCTCGGATCCACTGATGTTCATAGGTGCAGCTCCACTGACTCTGGCTCTGTGAGGAAGTCTCCTTGTCCGGGAACCTCCTTGTCTGAGACTCCTCCTGGGAGTCCCCTCAGTTTTGCCTGAAACAAATGCAGCTCAGCCAGCCATCTCTTGAAGGTTCAGATGAGGTGAGGTACCCAAGAGGGTTGAGATGCTCCCCGGGCTCGAGGACGGTAGTGCCGTGCACGCCAGACACCAAACCCCAACCTTGCCATGGGCAGAGCGCTCAGCCAGAAGCTGATTTACTGGTATCTGACGTGTATTCTGAAGTGGTTGGATTGTCCATAGGGGAGTCCCCATCTGGGATGTGACAAGCTGAGGGTGGCTTCCTCTTAAATCTCTCCCATGCCCTGATTTTAGTCCTGTGCCTGCTAATGCCTTGTTGGGGGGGTGGACGTCGCTCTGGCCGGATGGTGCCTGATTTCCGAATGCAATGAATAAAGTACTGGATCAAACTCCCCCCGCTGTTTGCGTGTAACTGTGGTGATGGAAAGACCCCCAGGGGTCGCCGCTCCCAGCCCAGTCTGAGGAGAGGGCGTTCGAGTCTGTGCTGCTGCTGGGGTCACAAGCTGTCCTGCCTTCAAAAATCGAAGACGGCCTGCCCACGTGAGCAAGGGCTACTCTTGTGAGTAAGAACTGCTCCCGGGGCCCCTCAGGGCTGCTGTGAAACTTGAGCAATGCCTGGGTCTTGTGCTGACCCCTCTACCCAGGTGAATTTTCCAGGTGCACCATTGCTTTGTGTAAAGGCTTTATCATATGCTTTGTATTATTCCCCTCCCATTGCCTGTGCATCCTAACAGTGTTTGCTTTTCTTGGCTGCAGCTTCCCACTGAGCAGGTGTCTTTATTGATTGATCTACAAAGGGCCCACACAGTTCAATTAACAGTGTCTGCTCAGTGTGCAGCTATGGTCAAAGGAGATGTTAGGATGCATAGAGAACAGGATGGAGAATAACACAGAGAGCAGAGTAATGCCTCTATATAATCAATGGTGCCCCCTTATCGGCTTTTGAGATCTTCTCCCCTCAAAAAGGACATTGCGGAACTGGAAGGGGATCAGAGAAGGGTGTTGAGAATGACCGAGAGCCTAGATAACTCTCCTATGAAGAGATTGAAAAGACTGGGATTGTTACCTAAAGAGGAGACAGATAAGAGGGGATATGATAGAACTACGTAAAATAATTAGTGGTCTAGAGAAAGTAGCTCAGGAACGTCTCTTCTCCCTGTCGTCACACAAGAACAAGGGGAGCGTCACTTCAATTAAAAGGTGCCAAACCTGAAAGCGAGAAAAGGAAATGTGCAACTAGACTGTGGAACTCACAGTCACGGAAAGTTGTAGTGGTGAAGGATTTAGCAAGGCTGAAAAAAGAGCTCATCAGACTCTAGAATAAAAGGTATGTGAGTCCTTTCCAGAATAGTCTGGATGGGGCAGAAGAGCTGTTTTAAGAAGGTATCAGGTGACACGCCCAATCTGATTATCTCCAACTCTTGCTAAAACAAGGTTAGATGCTACTTGCCTCCTCCCCTTGTTCTATAAAACGAGAAGGAAATTCGTTACAAAACTCAATCCTGCTGGGCATCAGCAGTTCAAATGTGCACGTGACAGGTCGTGACCCAGCCAAACCTGCTGACCGCAACTCGCCCCCGGTTTAAACCTTAGGCTGTCGGTTATCGCAGATCTTCTGGGGAAGGCTCAAGTTCTCTTTTTTAGCACAAATAGAAAAGTCAGGGCGCGGTCAGGCAGCCTTTATGCATGTGGGTTATGGCCGCAGGGTTGAGCCCATTGTCATCCAGCATTTGCAGAGACAAGCCCAAAAGCAGGTGTCATGTCTGGCTTTGTTTGTGTCTCCTCTCTTACTATGAATTGGGTTTCATTTCACCATAGAGGGGCCAAAGTCATCCCTAGTGTAACTTCACTGAATTTGACACCCTTGCTGTCCACTTCTACAGGGATCCATGTTATTGTATACTGACCACGTCCCCGGGGGATGCTGGAGCACGCAAACACAATGATTGTGCAGGAGACAAAGGGGGAAGAGAGGAAGAAACAAGTGTGGGCACCATGCCTGAGATGCCCCTATCAGGGAATTCATCAGTGCCACATACCCATCTCAGTCTAACAGGCAATCCCGGCTTAGGGGCCCACAGAAGGAGGAGGCAGCCCTAGAGTGCCAGTCATGGAGGGATGTTCCTTTCCGAGCCTGGATCCAAAGATCAGTGTCACCCATGTGTGAAAGAGCTGGAATCACTAATCCAGTGTCTAATTCCATGTTTACACCAAGGTGCTGCTGGAATGCAAGTATCTTCCATGTATTTAACCTACGTCCCAGCAGCATTCAGGGCTTGTCTAGACTTAAAATGCTGCAGCAGCACACCTGTAGCACTTCAGTGAAGATGTTACCTATGCCAATGGGAGGGCTTCTCCAGCTGGCATAGCTAATCCAGCTCCCAGAGAGGACGTAGATAAGTCGATGGGAAAATTCTCCCGACGACATCGTGCTGTCTACACAAGGGGTTAGGTCACTTTAAGCTCATTGCTCAGGGGTGGGGATTTTTCACACTCCAGAACAACGGTGATACCGACCCACTTTCCTAGTGCAACCCAGGCCTCAGGTATTTACCTGTTTCTGTTTACTGCAGAGTCAATGTAACCACCTCTGGAAAAGCTAGTTCCTCATGTTTTCATGCTAGATTCAATGTCCCTTCCAAAATGTGTACTGTCAGTAATCACAATAACACGGGATATGCTGGATATCCATATCAAATATCCAATCTCTATTTCAATCCTAGGCTATGCTTACATTAGACTTCTGCTAGCGTGTCGGGCAGGGATAGGAAAAAGTGTGATCCCTGACTAGCACCTAGTGTAGATGCAGCCCTACCTGCAAGGCTGCACTTTTACTGGTATAGCTTGTTTCACTCGTGGGGGGCAGGTTCAATACAGTGGTAAATGCTCAGCTTTTCTGGTATAGCTGCAGCCACACTAGAAGCACTTTGCTAGTGTAGTGCCCTGGTATTCCTATGCCAGTAAAGCCCTTCTAGTGTAGACATGGCCCCAACATTAATAGCAACAGACTCTGCAGCCCAAGTACCCACAGAGCAGAAAACCACACCACTGTGAGAGCTGCAACAAGAGGACGGGAGATCCCAGTGACCCTACAGCAGTCATTGTGATGTTGGGTGCTATCTCTTAAGAGTGGTGGGCCTGCAGGCTCAGGGAAATTCCCCCGTCAGAAGCCAGGTGTTGCAGCAATGCAGATAGTCTTGATTTTCCTGATGGATCTCACCAACTCCGTGGGCATATCATGTTTCAGCAGAAGCCAGCACAGAAGGGGAATTTGTTTACTTAAAAATGCCCTAACTGAGGACATTTAAAGCACTTCTATGGATATGATCTTCTGTAAGCCATATGCAGCAGAAGAATTATCTAGGATGGGAGCAGTCTTGTATGCTGGGTGAACTTGGCATGTGGGGGGAACTACGAAAGGGTCAGAGGTTCAGCATGCCTAAAAAGCTAAAAGTCCAGATGCTTCTCAGATGTTTATCTGTTTTCCAACCTCTTTTGTCTGGAGGCTGGGCAGGTAATATCACAGGAACAGGCTTTCTCCAGAGATTTCCAGCATAGCCTGGTTTTTGTCTGGTCTAAAATACCAGCCCTTTGTATCCTGAATGAAACTAGGAATTGCACAGTAAAAATCCCTGCCCTTCTCAGCATGTAAATAGGCAAGCTGTGTCTTTCAAGGGGCACTCTCTATTCAGTTTCCAAAGGTGAATCTGAAATAGTTCCACTTGTTGGCTCTGCCCCTGAGCCCCCTGCCACTGGCTGTCATTTCTACAGTCACATTTTTTGTACTTAAAAAGAAAATGTCCTGTCCCCTATTACTGAGTGAAAGACTCACACAAAAAGAGGGGAAACCAAGGCAGGGGCCACCCCTTTGTTCGGTTTGTCCAGCACAATGGAGGCCTGGGTTGTGATTAAGACTCCTCAGTATTCTGCAATACAAATAAATCAATGAGGCCCAGATCTTGCCAATGCTTACACACCAGTGACTTTACTCACATTGGCCCCAGTGAGCTCAGCTGATTACTCAGGAGAAAGAGTGGAACAGACCAGACACAAAGCGCCAGCAAATTCACAGTGTAAACACCTTGAAAACCAGAGACAAATGCTTTTTTCTCTCTAATGTCTCAGTTCTAGTGATTGGTTTCTTTTCACAGGTTAAATATTTTCAGAGTGATTTGCAAATGGATGGTGTCTGTCCCTTTAAGTTTGAAGAGACAAGGTGGGTGAGGGAATGTCTTTTATTGGACCAGCTTCTGTTGGGGAGAGAGACAAGAAACTGATCCAATAAAAGAGATTCCCTCCCTCACCTTGTCTCTCTAATATGCTGGGACCAACATGGCTACAATAATGCAGCAAACAACTGTTAAATTTAACACATTTGGGAGTTCCTTCGGTGTACCCTTTAGACAGCTGGGAGATTAGCCATTGTTTTTTAGAAGCAGCGAGCACCCACAAATCCCAGAGAAGTCAAAGGGAGTAGTGGGTGCTCAGACCACCTTTGGAAAGGGAAAATTAAGCCATGCCATTTACTTCAGTGGGGATTGGATCAAGGCTTAGCCCTGGTGAGAGATACCATCACTGGATAAGATTTGCAATTGGAATCTATGACAGTAACTAATTAGTGATAACAGAGCAATTAGCAATTGCCCCTGGGGTTACATACAATGCGAGACTGAGGCACCAAGTGCTTCTCTTCACAGCCTACAGTAAACCAGAATACTCTATGCTGGAAAACCCATGAGCACGTGTTCTGTGTTTGCTTGGATTATATCTTGCCTGCTACCTGGGAGATATACTGGTTAGACATAGCAGAAACCAGTAAAGCAATATGGCCTTGATTTTTTTTTTTTAAAGACAGTTTGTGGATTTGTCAGCTTTATAAATAAGCGCTGGAGTATTCTGCAGTAACGCCTCAGAATAGGACCGTTTACAATGGTGCAGTGTTGGGAGCTCTTTCTAGGAAATATTGCAGTGTTTTATATAAAAAATGTGATCAAATTGAGCTGAACGCTCCCCAAATCACTGGGTTTATCTGTATCGTCTTCACCAATTAGTGGTTGACCCGCTCTGTTACAAGCGCCTTTAGGCAACAAAAAGGTTGTTCCCTCACACTGAATATGCTGTGAGTTACTGTCTGTATATGGCATCAAATTAATCTGAACAAATCCATGAGCCTCACCCCAAATCTCAGGACCTACATACAGTAATAGCTCTCATGGTCTCCTGCATATTCCCTCCCCACACACACACACACACACACCCCACACCATTCCTGGCAGGCTAGAAAGCTGTGGCCTTGTCTACAATCTGTACTTTCACCACCATCGCACCACGATGCAAACCCCTAGGGTAGATTCTCCACCTAAAAACTGACTTGCATTGATACACCTCATCCTGGTTTGACAACCTAAGGGTTTGTCTATGCATGAAGTTAACTATGGGTCAAGCTCAACAGGAACAAGGTGCTCCTATTCCAGAATAATAGCATCCACACATGGAGCTATTCAGGAATAGCTGTTCCTGAATAACTCCATGAGTAGAGAAACCCAAGAAGAGTCTAAATTCTGCTGGGAGATTACAGTGGGTTTGAGCAGGTAAGGATTGCAGATTATAGTACTAACACATACAATTTGGCATCACCCCTCTGGAGTGACACATTCAAACAGATTATGGCCCTTGAAATTACATTGCTTTCTGCAAGTTTTGCTGTGCTGCAACTACACCGCTGTAGTCTACACACTCACTATTCAGGGAAGGAGGTTTTCCATCACTGTAGTAAATCCACCCCCTTGAGAGGCAGTAGCCAGGTGGAGAAAAGAATTCTTTCATTGATTTAGTAGTGTCTGTACCGAGGCTCAAGTCTGCTTAATTGTATCTCTCAGGTGCATGGATTTTCTTCCAGTTTTCAAGCTATGTACAAAGGCACAGGCTTATGATCCTCATTTTACTGAAGGGGAAACTGAGGCACAGCACAGCTTAGCATTGTGCAGGGTAGCAGCAGTGTTAAGGTTCCTCATAGGACCAACACAAGGGTGATAAATCCCCTCCACGCACCACTGAGTCTCCTGTTCAAACACCAGCTATAGCTGCTGCCGGTTCTACCTATTCTCACTCCTAACCTTCCCTACCGCCCAGCTGCATAAAGCCATGGCAGCACTGCAGCTCAGGGCTGAACTGCACAGTCCTTAAAGGGGAATTAGGGCCCCCATCTGCACTCCAACCCCTTAACTATTAAGTCGGAGGAAAGGTGTCCCAGCCCTGAGCGTTGGCTCATGTATCTAGAGCCCATCCCTTTCCATGGAGGTATAGGCGTGGTCTAGGCTTTATATAGACCAGGTGGGCGCGAAAAGGCTACAGAGTGGGCGTGGTTTGTGCTATATGTAGAGGGGGCGGGGCTAGCAGCCGCTCTACTCAGGTGCGCGGCGCTGCAGGTACCGCCGCTATGGCGTACAGTTGCGGGCGCTGCGCACTTTTCCTGCTTGGGGCTCTGGCTCTGGACGCGGCCGGGCTAGTGTTGGTGCTGGTGGGGTCGGTGGTGCAGCCAGCCCGGGCTGGGCGGCCGTATGGGGACTGCCTGGTGCTGTCTGGGGCGCTGCTGCTCTTCCTCTCGCTGCTTTGCTGGCTGCTGTGGTACGCGGGGAACCTGCGCGGGGTGCCGGCCTCTGAGCTGCCCCCGGGGGCCCGCAGCCCCGGGCAGATGCCGCGCTCTAGCCTGCTCCGCCTGGCTAGCAAGCTCTCGGAGCGCCTGTCCCAGCGCCGCCCGCCGCTGCCCGGCCCTTCCCCGCCGGCCCCCGGGTCGCTGGAGCTCCGCCGCCTGTGCGCCATGGAGAGCCCGGGGGCGCACGGGGACCGGCTGGTGTGAGAGTCCGCCCGCGGCGCCCGGAGAGGCAGGTAACCGCCCGTGCCCTCCGCTTGCCGCACACAGAGCAGGGCGAGCCCCCGGTGGCCGCGGACGCGGTGCCGAGCTGGTAGCCGACACAGGAGCCCCAGGGCGCGGCGCGGGTCCGCTGGCTCTGCAGGGGTGCAGAGTTTCCAGCGCAGGAGCTGTGTACGCGCAGGGCGAGCCTGGAGCGCAGGCCTGGGTCCCCAGCTGGGACGGCCAGGTGGCTCTATGGGGTGATGCCCGATGGTGGCTGGCTGTACAAGCCACAGGGGCCGGGACTCGAACCTAGACGTTCTCTGAGCCCCTGCTCAGCCCGCTAGACCCTGCTGCCTCTGAGGGTGAGGTTGCTGAGGAGAGAACAGCAAAGGAGCCCAAGAAGGTCCTGTGGCAGTGTCTGTTTAACCCTTTGGTGAGCAGAAACTCTCTTGCACCTTACACACCCCCTACCCAGTCTTTTGGCCGGCAGTATAGGAAAAGCCACTTTTGTAAGGACACCAATTCCTTGGCTGACTTGAACCAAAGCAACTGCTCCCCTCTGTGACCTGTCCGGAAGCTGTACCAACAGTGGTATGTCTAGCATAGATGCCTCACTATTTTCTTCTGTGTCAGATCAATAGATGGCCCCTGGGTGACCAGATTGGATTGTGGCCTATGTAAACTGATATTGTTCAATTACTGCGGCAAGGGGATGGATGCTTTAAGTAGCATTAGAGCGTTTACTGAAAAGAGACAAGTACATCTGTACTTAAGGTCCAATGCTTATGCCCATTTATCTCCAGTGCTTTCTAGCCACTGCTGTGGATGCCCTGGTGTGAGTCCCACTGTAAAATACAATTTACATTGATGCAGTGGTTTGGGCACCAGCAGAGCTTGTGCAGGCTTCAAACAATATGGAAAATGTTACGGCTCTGAATGAACTGGAGTATTTAATATGGTGTTTTATACACCTGCCAGCTGCTCTTGCACACTGACTCAACTTGCCTTGAGTTGTACCTTAACGGAAAACCCTGTGTTGTAACAAATTAGCGCTGTTGCTTTAGGACGAAGGGGTCTGTCACCGTTTTCCAGATCCGTCTTCGGTGGATTTCTTGGAGTGCAGCTAAATAGTTCTTCAGAAATAGCTATTCTGCTTTAAATTCACCCCCTACCTTCTTCCAGAATAACTTTGGTGTGTAGCCAAACCCATAATATATTTCCAATCTCACGGGATTTCAGTCTAGAGAGGAAGGTGAGGTGACTGCTTTGTAAAATCCTTGCCAGTCAGCCTGGGGTGTAATGGGGACTTCTCTCACCTGGCTTCCAGCTGTATGTTAATGTCTTTGGCTGGCATATAAATGGTGCTGATCTCTCACTCAGCTGTGTGAAATGTCTCAGGGCTGCTGGACTTCCCCTTCCACACCCCAAGGATTTGTATCAGCAGGGTGCGGGGGAATGGAAGAAATCTGAATGCTGTTACAAAGCTACTTTGCAAATTGGTGTCATTCTAAACAGACTAGATCACAGGTTTTGAGGTTCCTACCTCTTCCTCTACATAGGTGTTTGAAGCAACTGTCATGTTAATCAACTCCAGTTCTTTAAGGAACCCTTGCCTAGTTCCACTTCCCTGACACATGACACAGAAATACATCTAAAGCTCGATGTTTAAGCTCTTTTCCAATTTGTGTCTTTAGATGTAGATCTAGATCTCATGTGCCATGCTATTCTGTTTTTCACTAGCATGTTGGATGCTGTTGCCCACAAAGGGAGAATATAACAAGCACTAATAAAACCCCAGCATCTCTTCCCTACTTGTTTACTACCTTTAGAAATATTAAGAATGTCACTTCTGGTCGAAGCTGTCCTTTTCCTGAAGGTCCTATGGGGGTTAGAGCATGAGCTTTGTGCACGCTGAATTTAACACTGTTTCTAAACTTTTGTCCCCTTGATCAATGTTCTAAAGATTCTTGTGATGTCATAATCTCACTAATTCTCCAGTCACTGGAATCTTCCAGGGCAGACCAGACTGGAATTTCTAGTGTTTTGAAAGCAGTTGTATAGATCTATTATAGCAGAATAACCATCTCCCTCTCAGGGCTGGTCTACACTGGAAATTTATACTGGCATAGCTCCATCTCCCGGGTATGGAAGATCCACACACCTGAGGGATGTAGCTCTACTGACTTAACCCTGATGTCCACGGTGCTAGGTCACTATAAGAATTCTTCTGTCCACTTAGGCCTAGTCTAGACTAGAAAATTAGACCGGTTTAATGGTCAGCCAGGGGTGTAAAAATCCACCCCCTGAGCAGTGTAGTTAAGCCAATTGAAGTCCCAGTGTAGACAGCAGTAGGTTGACAGAAGAGTTTGTCTGGTGACTTAGCACCTACCTACTCTTGGGGTTGGGAAGGTGGATCACTTATGCTGATAGGAGAATCCTTCTCAGCAGTGTAGGTAGTGTCCACACTGGAGTGCTACAACAGCACAGCTGTAGTGGCTTAAGTGTAGACATAGCCTAACTCTCTACTATTCATTCTTGCAATGAAACCCTCTGCACAGCAAGAATGCATTGTGGAGCTGACCATACTGATGTACTTTTACATAGCTTTAAACTGGCCTTGACCAGGTGCTCACCAGAGCTAGGACCCTGCAGCACTAGTACTTGGCCCAACTTAGCCTCTACTCATCCTGTACCGTAGCATGCCCTTGGCTTTCTGGCTAGATGTCAGACATGGAGAGTAAAGAGTAGACAAAACTGCTTCTCTCATACCCAGCTTCTCCCTGCCTCAGCTGATGGCCAGAGATCTGGTCTATATCTAATGCAGAAAACCTAAAAATTGTTAAAATAACACTTCACACTGTGTGTGCAGATGCTGTTTCTGATACTGACTCCTTCCATCTGTCCTGATGCCTGCAAACATTGAAGGCAGTAGTGCTTCAGTAGAGTCCTCTGAGTTACTAATGTGAACTTTGGGAATGGATGAATGGAAACCAATCAAGTTGTACCTTTGCTTTCTAGAATACCTGGAAATATTGTCCTCGTGCATACTCACCACTCGTGTAGAATCTTGAGCTGGAAGAATCCTGGTTGGAGTTGTCAAGCTGTCTGGTGGAGGATGCTCATTTTGCTAAGACCGTTCTGCCAAAGTGTTATACTTCACAGCCTTTTAAAACTGAAATGTGCACAGATGTGATTGCTGACCTAGGACATGTGCTCACACAATGGGGATCTCTTGAGACTGGTCAATGACTTCAGTATTGCATCTTCATTAAGCATTTTCACAAGCCGAGCCTTAAGTAAAGTTTATTTATTTTGTATGCCATTATTTTTTTATATTGCCCCTGTATGTATGACATCCTCTGTGTACAGTGTTTGCCTCTTGTATGTGACGTATGAGACCCATGTTGAGACTTGCTCCTTTGAAGTAATATTCACCAATTCTTTATGCTGTCTTCCTAATGTTTACAGGTATTACAGTTTAATTTTATGTGCAGCTCTTTATATAAGAGGACTGGGACCTTGAGTTTTTAAATATTAAAATTATATTTATTGAGAACATGATGGATCGTTTGAAATATTCCGAACAGCCCTGTGAACTGGTGTCATGCAAAATATTTTTCTAGACTTTGTCCCTCGTGGAAGGGAATGAGGGATGGGTCTTACGGAAAACAGAGTGTGTGGTAATGTAATTACTGTTGTCATGTATACCGGCTGAATTAACAGTGCGTGGAGAGACTGCCTGAATGCAGGCAAACTTCTGAGTGCATGCCTCTGCCACCTTACTACTCCCTTAATGGAGATGGTTTTTAAAGTAGTTTTAAAGTAGATTTTTCCAAGGCTTAGAACTGTCAAAGGAGGGTAGGTTTTCAGTGGATCACCAAAGGCACCTCTCTGCCAAGTTTTAAGTCCCTGCTCCAAAGCAAGGGCATGTTAGTGCTGCAGCAAAACAGCTCCAAGAGTCTCTTGGGCACAAATCAAACAATGGGGTTTTTTAACCCTCTAGCCTCCTTCTTTAAAATGGCTGAAACGTCAAAAAACACTCTGGCAAAGGGGCTGCTGTGGAGAACTTCAACCTGAATAGCTGGAGTTTGGCAAAATTGTTAGCAGGTGAATAGGCTCTTACAGGGGAAACGTATTAGGTAACCTTAGCCTGGGACAGGGCTGCCTGCTCCTCTGAGGAACAGGTACCCTGGTGAGGCTTGGGTGTGTCTAGTGACCTCTCCAAACCTGTGCACTTCAGAGGAGCTGAGTAAAGACACATTAAGTGAAAGAACAGAAAAGCAAGTCCGAGAAGGAACTTTCTGTACCACCCAATCAGTGCTGGGGCTCCCCTATCCTCTGTTGGCTCTGGCAAGGGACACTAGAAGTGATGCTGAAGGGCTTAGAAGGCAAATGTGCAAAAACTCCCACTCTTTCTTTACTCTAGCTGTGGGGAGGAGAGGCAGGACAGGGCACAGCAGTATCAATTCACAGGCCTGAGAATAATTCCTAGAAAAATCTCCAGTCTTGATTGAAAAATTGTCAGTGATGGAGAATCCACCACAGGCCTTGGTAAATTGTTTCAGTGGTTAATTACTTACTGATAAAATATATGCCTTATTTCCACTCTGGAATCTAGTTTCAGTGTCCAAATATGGGATTGTTAGACCTTTCTCTGCTAGAGTGAAGAGTCCATTACTTAATTTGCCCCTCATGTGCATACTTATAGGCTAATCAATTGTTCTTCCTCACTGCCCATCCACACCAAGAGTAAACTGGGGCTGCCTGTATCCTACCAGTTCTCTTGGCCTCTTGCTGGCTATCTCTGCTGTTCTGAGTCCACTCCAAGCTCCTGAGATGTGATTGCAGAGCCCAGCTCTCTGTGAGTTTTCATGCTCCACCCCTGAGAATGGCAACTGCTGGCATAGTGCAGATTACCCCTTAGAATAGCTGGGCACAGTGCTCTCTGGGTGGAGGAGCTGCTGGTGGCCAATTGCTTCCACTGTAGATCCAGGTCATGAGATTTGCCAGCAGCAGGCTTATGGCAGGGTGTGGCCTTCTGTTTAGAGCTGTGCCCTGGGACTAGGGGGAGCTGGATTCAATTCCTGCTGTTCCACTGACCTCCTGTGGGACCTGGGCAAGGGCCTGGATTGCCAAAGGGTTTAGGAGCTGGCAGATGCCTAGTGGGATTTTCAAATAAAGCCTTAGCCCCTTTAATACACACATGTGCAGTCTTCGCTTCCCTTAGGTGTAAGGCAAGAGATCCTCCTGCACCTATCACAGGTGCTTTAGAAAAGCCCTGTATCTACAGCTTTAGGCACCTAAATACCTTCAAAAATCTGCCTCTTATTCCTTCTACAGCCTCCATTCTCCAGGGGCATTGTAAGGATAAGAGTGTTTGGTATTCAGGGGCTACTGTGGTGGTGCCCCACAAGTTCCAAGATCAGTCTCTTCATCCAGGCTTTCCTTAGGGTATAGGCAAGGCCCCTGGCTCCATTTGCGCTCTGAGCATGAGGCTAGGCAGGAGGAGAGCTTGATGAACTGTTTCCCCTATGTATGGAGGAGTGTTGGCTACCAGGCTCCTGGGATCTAATGCAGCAAGGGATCATGGTGGGGAGAGGGTGCATGGGAGGGTGAAAGATCAGGAGGGATTTAATAGTATGCTCCTCTTTTTAAAAAAAAAAACCACACACACACTCACATACCTGTAAACATAGACAATGTCCAGACTAGGCAACAAGCAAAAGCAGTGAGTGTATAGGTGGAGAGTGAGATTCTCCCTCCCCCTCATGTGGCCTGGCCCAGGCTGAGATGACCTGGTAGGATGTATTGAAAACTCATTGTCCAGGCAGTATCCTGTGTAACCTTTGATTTAAATATTTTCAGTTCATATTTCAAGTGGAAGTAATACCAATAACCAAATCAACTTCTTTAGGTTCCGACTTCTGGGGTAGTTACAAATAATTTACTGTAGGGGAGAATAAAGAGACAATGTGTGATGGAATCAAAGACTTTATTTCAAATAGAATAGTTGGTTAAAGCAAACAGGAATTACAATACAACCCTATGCTGCAATTCTACTCACATTCCAAGATGAAGTAGTTCATGCAGGGGTGATTAGTCCCTGGACAAAAAGAATGGGTATGTAACCCTTTGTCATCCTTTCGCTAATGGTATGGTGATGGTGGAGGAGTGTGCTAATCTTAAAATTAGCATGCTACCCTTCCTAAGATCACTATTCTCCCAAAACAGTCCCGTTTCAGCTAACGCTGTGATTAAAACCAGTTAGAACCAAACACGTTTACAACATGACCTGGGGTTATGTCTAACTTGCCTCGAAGCTGTCTTGCTTGACTTCACCCACAATTTATCAGGCCACACTATTATCAAGCCTAAATGTTGGCCCTGATACCTGGTCTCGACTTACTTTTCAGCATATTTCTATTTAACATAGACAAACCTCACTTCTTTAGGCTGGTAACCCTGCCATGCGGTGAAGTATGGTGTAGAGTCAAGGCTTTAGAAATACTCCCCACGTGTCTGGGTTGTGGGATGATGCTGGTGTTGGCTTGATACAGAAGGACTCCAACATGTGCACCCACCTGCATTTTGGTTTTTATTTTATTTTGTTTTCATGACAGCCCTAGAGAGGGAACTTCTCAGCCAACATCCCCAAAAGCCCTGATGCTGGGATTGCAGTGGGAGAGGGAGAAATGCTATGAGCTCCCTGCTTTACGTGTGACCAGCCCTTGGTAAGTCTGGGTGCCTGAATCTGTTTCAGTAAAAGACAAAAGTCCCAGTGACACGGATGGAGGAAGAGATGGACCCAAATGAAGGTCCTGCTAATAACACTTGCCCTCAAGAATTGATTTTAGTGCTAAACTTTTCACCGCATGAACCATCTCTCTAGGCAGACTAGGCACCTGTAGGTCCCCTCTTGTGCTGCCTGCACAGCACGGTAGACATCTCAAGGAAAAAACAGCCTCAAACTGGCTTTGCAGCCTCTTACCCTGCTAGGCTAGAATCTGTTGTTACTTTGTTTCCTGTGCAGGATGATGCTGGTCCGCTGGGCGCAAAGCGGTGCTGTCACTTCCATTCCCTGCTGTGAGCTCTGAAAGCCAGAGTGCATCCTAGAAGGAATAATACATGAGCGCTGGGTAATCTAAAATCTCATCAGTTACACTTGAAAGCAGCTCTTCCCTCTCTGATAGGAAAATCAGTATTTACTGCTGCCATTAGAACATCCGAGGCAATGCAGCTTGCCTCAATTAATAACCGGGAAGGCAATATCATTCCATATGCCAAGCAATCATCTGCTCAGCAATTCCGGACAGCAGCTGTGATTCAAAGGAACCCTGGTGTATTTAGATCTTTTAGCTACAGTTGGCGACTGGCAAAAGCTAGTGGGCGGGGAAGGATGCACGCAGTGGTTTTGTGTGTGTGGTGGGTGTAGGAGATTGTCTCTTAAGACTTACAGCTAGGCAGATAAGGGAAAGTAATAAAAGTCTGAATGTATTTAGCGTGTGTATATTCTCGGCAGTGCTGGTAGTGACTCCTGTAGTTGTTACTCAGCACTGTCCATTATAAGACCCCGTTTTCAAATGATTATAACTTTGCCAAATTCAAACCATTTGGGCTGAAATTTCCCAGGCCCGGGTGTCCACCTCCACTATAGTGGTTGGACCCTGTCTGAGAATGAGGCTGGAGAAAATGTGGCGTTTTGCCTGTGTTCAAAATAATTAAATTCTTGCCATTGTTTCACTGAGATGCTCTCGTGCCCCCATGCTTTGGATCAGGGACTCTCTCTCTCTCTCTCTCTGTGTACATGCTTGCAAGTGATGTTTGTGTCAAGGATCTGCCTTTTGCCATCCCTGGAATAACGTGGCCTAAATTTGGCCAAATTATAAACCTTTGAAAAAATCTCAGCTCACACTTGCTCCATAGTGACTTCTTAGAGTTTGCACTGAGGTTCCATCTGCACTGAGCATGTGCCACCCCCGCAGCTCCTGTGTATGGATCAGGACTATGCATGTGACATCCCCAAAGAGCAACTAAGCATGCTCCATCCCAGGGCTGAGCTGTGCTTTCTTTGCAATTGCTCCAGAGCTGAGAGCAGGGTTCTTGGTGCCCCCTTTGCTGGCACCCAGGCAGTGTGAAAGGCGAAAGCCACTGGACTCAGATGCAGAGGGGGAGGATCAGGGAGGCAGAGAAGAAACACCGGGAAGGGGCTGAGGAGCTAGGGAGAGTTAGGTGCAAGAGCTGGGAGGGGGAACAGAGCAGGAGCAGATGGCAGCAGAGGTGCAGGAGGCATGGAACATGGAAAGGAGTTGGGGCAAAGGAGGAGGGCAGAGCCAGAAGCAAGGGAGGAAGTGGTAAGACAAGCAAGAGCTAAGATGATCCCATCGGAGGCAGCAGGGATAGGAGCTGGGGAGGGAGCAGAAGAGGATGTAAACACTAGAGCAGCATTCCTTTGCTGTTCAGAAAACAGCTGTGAAACCTACTGGCAAAGTATGTGTCCCCATCACCCTCTAATAACAGGTCCACATAGAAGGTAACAACCTTCTACTACTACCAGTTACTCTGTTAGCTCAAGTGTTAGAGGACCATGGATCTGAAGATTCCGAACTCTGCTGATGACCCAGGTGAAGACTCAATATGGTTTTACAGGATGGAATTTTGTGGAAGGTTTGGTTTGTTTGTTTTTTCAATTTTTAAGTTTAAAAGTAAGAAATTGTTATAAAACAAAGTTACAAGAACATTATGAAGGTTGAAAAGTCAAGCCTTCAGAAGTTAGGAAAAGCCAGCATTAAGGTTGCCCATGTAACCTTAATTCAGCCTCCTTATGCATATGTATGATGCAGCTGGAGGATGCTCAAAAGAGGTGGGTATTCTTATAGCAACAGCCACCTCCATGTTCCAGTCCCTTCAGCTGCCTCTATGGTAATGTCATGACATCAAGCTTACCACAAAGCTGCGGATCTATAGACTAGAGCCATGCTTATAACAGCTCTATTGTATGGCAGTGAAACGTGGACTGAGGAAGGCTGAAGAGCCGCAGACTGATGTTTTCAATTCTCGTCATCTTCACCACCTGCTCCATATTAAGTGGCAGGACAAGATCAACGGTGAGGATTTTTGTCGCTGAACCCTGCAACCGCCCTCATCAGCACTGGCTCAGGTTCCGCAGCTTTATTGGCATGAACGTATGACGAGGATGGAAAGCCAATGAATTACAAAGCATGTTTACCAAGGAATGTTTCCACACGGCCACCAGTCACGTGATCACCCATAGCTATGGTGGTGCAATAAGGCCGCTAGTGATTCCCCCAGACACATCCAGCCAGAAAATCTTTAGAACCTAGCTGGAGCTCAATCGAGATGGTGCTTGATCTTCAAGGAGGTTACGTCCCTTTGTGATTTGCTTGGGTGATGATGATACGGTTTTTTATTCCATAATCACACACTCTTTTCCTGCCCCCACCACCCGGACCCTGCCTCATTCAGTGCACAGGGAGGACAGCACCCCATGAATAAGCATGAATTGAATATTTTATTTTATCCTTGTCAGTCAGTGTATGGCCCCAGGCGTTATCCACTGCACACCATCCAAAACCTGCTCTGAACACAGGGCTAGTAATTTCCTCCTGGGCTTTTCTCTGGCACTAATCACTGTAGTACTGCATGGACCAAAACATTGCTGGATTTAGCTCCACAGCCCCCCGGGAACATGAGGGGGTGCTTTCATCCCCATTTTACAGACACAGCACTTGGGCACAGGGGGATTAATGTAGGGAACATACGCTAATTTGGGGGCCCAATTTGAAATGCCTAGGGCCTGGTTTTTCAGAGCATTTAGCATTTAGTAGCACTACATGTGTTCAAAGCTCTGCTCCCACTCACTGCAGTGGCACTGCAAGAGTGCTCAGCGCTTCTGCAAGTCAGATCCCACATGCCTCAAGTTGGGCACCCAGAAAATGAGGATCACCCAATTAGTGTGAAAAATTTGGTTTCAGTGACTTGTCCAGCATAACAGAGGAACTCTGTGGCAGAGGCAGGGGTAAAATCCCCTTCCCCTGGGCAACATTCAATTGCCTTAACCATGAGACCATCTTTTTCTTCCTGCAATCCCCCACCTCATTCACTGCACACCTTCCCACTTCTCCAACAAATGCGGCTGGAGGCCTACAGACAACAGCTTCCCTCGCCGCACGTCCCCAGAGCACCGCCCATTCTGTGCACTGAACGAGGCAGGGATCTTATGGAAATAGCATATGACCACATAATTCAAGACTGTATTCCAGTAGTTTTCAACTTTTTTTCATTTGTGGACCCCTAAAAAATTCCAAATGGAGGTGCGGACCCCTTTAGAAATCTTAGATATGGGGATCTGCAGGCCACAGGTTGAAAACTACTGTTCTATGCTAACACCCTTCCTTGGACCCCTTAAACGTAGTTTGCGTACCCCAGGGGTTGATGGATCACAGGCTGTATGCTAATGACCTATACAAGGAGGGGCAAACTAAGGTTGGATCGGCAACCTGAATTCTGGCATTTCCTACATTTTGAGTGCGTGACTTGGAAACCTTAATAACATTCCTTTAATGTATAACAGCCAAAAAACCCTGTACATCTACAATCAGCCTTGCCAGTCTCTTCTGTAGATGTACTGGCCCAGTCACAAAATCTCCTCCTACCTTGATGACAGGGAAAGCATTTATACTTGCCTTGCCCAATTGCGAAGGCCAGGAGAATTTTACATGGCTGATTACATTGCATGCACTGGGGGAGCTGGCTGGCTAGCTGTCCAGCAGGATCCAACTGTTGTGACTTATGATACACTCCTCTAACTGCCATCAGCGTGAATACAAATGGTCGCCAGCTACCCCTTGGCACATGTATTGCAATTTAGTTTTATTACATGCATCCTAACATTTCTTGGCCCATCTGGATGCAGAGCCCACCACATCTCCTAACCCCACACAGATCCTGGCTACTCGAACTCATGGCCATTGGTTCCAGAAACCCAGCTTGCCAACTGCTGATCACAAAGAGACACTTCACTGGCTGCTGGTCACAGCGAGACTCCTCTATACAGGCCCGTCAGCCTCCATCACAAACTGCTGAGCACTTAAAGTGCTGCGTCTGTGTTTTATCAGCAGAGGGCAGTGATGCAGTGACGCTCCAGCCAGCACATTGTGGGTTAGCCTATGCTGAGCTGGGGCAATCGCAATCTGAAGGTTTCCTTGACAAGATGAGGGAGATTCCTACCCTTGCCTTCATCGGACTCACCCCACAGACCCAGTGGAGAAGAGAATCCATCCCCAGGCTCGACGGTAGTCAGCCACAGGGAAGCACAGAAAAGGGAGAGGTAGCTGGCCTCTTGAGCTGTTCTCACAGGAGAGAATCATAGAATATCAGGGTTGGAAGGGACCTCATCCAGTCCAACCCCCTGCTCAAAGCAAGACCAATCCCCAATTTTTTTGGCCCAGATCCCTAAATGGCCCCCTCAAGGATTGAACTCAAAACCCTGGGTTTAGCAGGCCAATGCTCAAACCACTGAGCTATCCCTCCCCCTGCTACAGGGCTCATTATAATCTCCTCTGTGTAGGTTCTTATTCTGTGCCCATCACCATGGCATCTGAGCACCTTCCAGAGATTCCTTAAGCAACATGACCACCATCTGTTGCATGGTTCCTTTCCCCCTGTTCCTCTTCCCAGGGTGGGGAGTCATGGGGGGTATTTGTAAAATGCTAGGAGCTTTTATTAGCTGGGGCAGTGTGAAGAAGAGAACTTTGCACTGGAAGCAGAGCAGAGTGAGGTAGTACTTAGCCCCTGCAGCAGTGAGTGCCACAGATTCGGCCCAACCTCTGAGAATGCTCTGTCCCCTGCACCAAGCCTCTGCCCCTTCAAGATGAACAATTCCTTGTGCTGGACGAGTGGAGATGACAACTGCAGTCCTCATCCTGTTTACAGGGTGATCTGTTAGATATCCTGGACCCAGCTTGTTAGGCACTGTAAAGATAAGCACCAAGACCTTGGACTTGACGCATTCCGGTATTTTATGGGATGTCAGTTTCGTGAGCAGAGGACATGTACAGAGCTGATGCCACAGAGTGGGGTGCTCCCGCATCCCGGTGACCAGACACTGCAGAAGTGACTATGAATGTGTAGCATGGAGGGAAATGCAGATGGGCAAAAGCAGTGCTGCCCAGAGGATTCAGGGGGCCTGGGGCAAAGCAATTTTGGCAGCCCCTTCCATAAAAAAAAGTTGTAATACTATAGTATTCTGCGGGACCCTGGGGCCTGGGGCAAATTGCCCCACTTCCCCCCCACCCCCCCGACCCAGGGGCGGCCCTGGCTAAAGGGCTGGATTCCAGTGCTTCCAGCTGAACCCGACAGCAACCATTACAAAGAGGAAAAGCATTGCTCCCCTGTATGTCTCCCAGGTGTCCCCTGCCTTGGAGTCTGCGCCACAATGGCTGAAGTCTCTCACCCCTCTTATCTCAAGGAGCCAATAAATGCCCCATTAGCCATTTCAGCTGGGATTTTCAAAGGAGCCTCTCGGAATTTAGGTACCTAAATTGCACTGAATAGGATTCGGGGAGCCACCCTCCTGCAGCCTCCTTTAAAAATCCCAGCAGTCATTGCTGATAGATGCACTGGAGCCATCCACCCAGTGCACCTACTCTGAGTGACTGGCTGGCTCTGAACTAGAGATAAATGAGTAATAACAATGCTCAGCTCTTACATAAATAGCATTCAGTCTGAAAGCACTTTACAAAGGAGGTGTGTATTATTATTCCTATTTTACACATGGGGAAACTGAGGCACGGGGTGGCCAACTGACTGTGCAAGGTCATCCAGCAGGCCAGTGGCTGAGCCAGGAATAGACCCTAGCTCTCCTGCACCCTAGGCCAATGGATGCTCCACTAGGCCACCCCACCTCTAGTAAATACTAATGCTAGCAAGTTCTCCTTTGCCTCCTTACCTGAGCAGCAATATAACCTTCTTCCTTTCTGAAGATTGGGCAGGAGGGTGATTTTTGTTTTCAAATTAAACTCTGTGTTTCAAACAATCACTCTGAATTCTCTCTCCATACTGTGCTCTGTGGAGAGACACAGGCAAGAAAAGCTACTCTGGGTTTTCTGTCTTAACTACATGAAAGTCTGCAGTTAAATAAATATTTACGGGCTCATCCTAGCCAAAGATATTGCCATGTAGCTTTCATTCGCCTGTTCACATTCTTGCTCTGCCAGACTAATATGTAACCCAGGGAAGGAACATTCACTGTTTCCTTTGAAAAACTGGTTCCCTCTTGCCACATTTTTCTGCAAACCTGCTCTGGGCCAGCTCAGAGAGATAGAGTTTTCCACTACCATCTCCTTTCCAGGAGTGTCAGCGACAGAGAGATACAGGCAGAGTGCTTGCCTCTATTTCATTTATTTATTTTTAATATTCTTGTTTTGTTCCATAGCAAAGTGCAGCTGGTTGCACAGTCTCAATCCTTAAGTGGTGTTGAGTGAAGATCTGGAACCATCAGGATTCATTTCTAAGCACGTAAGCAATTTTATTCAGACCTTCGTATTTCTTTTATCGCTACTGCTATCAACACATTACTCCCCTTTTCTTTGCTTCTCAAATGCTCCTGAATGCAAGCTCTCCCTCCCATAGCAAATCAAAGGTGGAAGCCTCCTCCATGCATTATTATATGCCGGATTCCCAAAATCCAACCCCAGGGTTGCCTCATTGAAACACTTGGTTCACTAAAAGCAACTGATGGAACATTCTGCTTCTGACGCAACTGTGTAACACTCAGATTGCTATTGTTTCTGTTGGATCCTGAAGTTGTGTCTGTGGCAACAGTTATGATACAAAGGAGCCCTCTGCCAATCTGCTGGGCACAAAGTTCTTGCCCATCTCATACCCACCCACTGCCACAATTATCTGTCCTGGCCCCCTAGTTCTGGGTCCATCTAAGCAGCCACAGTTTGGACAGCCGTGGAGTTTGCACCCTCTGCCATGCAACGCACAGCGGGTTGTATCCAGAAAGGGCCAAACCATGTAAGATTTTGAAATCTTTGATTCTCCAGAGTCAAAGGGCCTGATTCTGATCTCACACACGCTGAGTTTACACCTGTCTAACCACACTGGCTGGCCATGTAGACAGGTTCTGAGATGCCTTGTGGGAGGGGATGCTGAGCTCCAGAAGCCTCCATTCCTCCAGGAACTGTCAAAACCTGTCCCCTACCCGGGCAGCATTATACTGACAGGGATGCGGTTTGGAGGGTGTTTGTCTTAGAAAGGGAAAGAGGACCGATGGGTTAAACCCTGATCCCTTCCTCCTCTGTGCTTGTGGACCAGCTCGTACCCAAGAAGATGAGTCATCCCTGCTTCCTTGTTGGTGGCTGTAGGGACAAAAGAAGGCCTGGGTTTGTGGAGAACACTGAGCACCATCTTTGACTGATTTTGAGAAGAGACTTCTGACCCTTTGGCTGTGCCATTGCCTTGTCTACAAGCACCCCAGGAAGCACAATCCCATGATCAAGGACAGAAGCAGCGTTGCTGGGGCATTGTCCTCCCATGGCCTTTGTGAAACAAGACCGAGGGTGATGGATCATGCTGAGGAGTGAATGGTGTCAAGGAATGTGCCTGCCACAAAAGACGTCTCCATGGCTCCCTTTCTGTGCTCCAACAAAAGCTGTTTGCCTTGGGCTGAGCATTCTCGACTGTTGGCCCGGACCACCACTGCCCTCTGGAAGGGAGAGGCGTCTACCACTCTTTGTGTAGCTGCATCTGATGCCTCCGCGTTCCTAAGAAAGCTTCAGCTGAACAGCCTGTACCATCCTGGGGGACAAAGTCCCCTTCCAAGGGGATAACTGGTTCTTTCAGCTGCTTCCCTAATCGGGTGCTGATCAAGGAATCCCTTGCTTTTATGGGGCTCTACAAACAGAGCCGGGTTTCCTGGCTTCCTGCTGTTGGCTGCGTCCTCCCATCGTGCTCCAATTGCAGAGGCACAATACCCCGTCTCCCCCTCTGCAGGGAAGCACCTTCCCAGGGATCCCAGATACATCCTCAAATTCAGGGACGTTCTGGTCTGGATCTAAGCTTTGTGACTCCAGCCCCTCTCAGCCATGGGCTGAATCAAGACCAAGGCTCCGGGGAGCCTGCTCCATACTCTAAGACTACTAAAATCTGGGCTGGAGCTGAACTCCATGGTTCATAACTCCAGTCTCTGGCGTTTCTTCCACCCCTGCCCAGCCTAAATCCTGTGTGCTGCATTGGCCATTTTGGTTTTGGAAAACATGATTTATCTGAGCATGTGTGTATGGGAGTAACTCATGGCTTGAGGTTCCAGGCAATAAATGGTCTCATGATGCTGATATCTAATATAGTCCCAGGTGTGGGAAAAGGACAGACACATACTTGCATCTTCTGCTTCTTGTTTGATCTGGACATGCAGACTCTTGATCTCAAGGCTTCTTCAGCTTGTCTATTGGATTAGAATGAAGGCAACCCTGAAATTCAGTAAACAAACTGAAAGGAGTTGCAATGGCCAGATGAAACAAGAACTAGAGACAAATATGGAAGTGGTGGGGGCACAAGAGAAAAAAATGCTCCTTCCCGCTAAGCTAAAAGGACTATACAGATTCCTGCACCACAGTTACGATTAAATCATTTAAGGGTTTGCTCCATAGCAAAATGCAGCTGCTTGCACAAGTGGAATTCCTTAACTGGTGGGTGAGAGTGAAGGTCTGGAAACCTCCATTTCCCATCTCCTTTCCTATTGCTAAATCAATTTAAACCATTTAATGAGTAAGAAGGCGAAACATGTTTAGAACAATACTCTGGAAGACACTGACACATTCCTAATTAGTTTGGGAATCTTCAAATAAAACTAAAAATTGGCCATTGGAGTCGTGCTTAGAAACCATCTTCAATAATTAAATGTATTTTATTATTATTTATTATTCTCTGTGGGGGCAAAGGAAGTCCTATGGTGGGATGGGCCTGACTCGGGCAACTTCATGCACAAACAAGGCTATGCAGCTTAAAGGTACCTAAAGTTAGCGTCAACTGAGCTGCCTGAACTGTGCCCTCTCCAAACAATAAGCAGACTGAAAACGTTCAAGCAGGTCACGTCCTGGACATCTTTAAATGGCCTAATTCCCCCCACCCCACAACATATAGAACAAAGGGTCAATGGTCTAAAGTCTGAAGGGTGCTGAGCGCCCAGTTATGACTGGAGGCTGCATTGTGGTTTGTTCTGCTGAGCACCTGAGAGTGCAAATTATGCTAAATATTCTCCATGTGTCATACATATCAGTGTTTCCACAAAAGGGTCACATGCCGAAAAGAAAGTGGGTGGGATCATTCACTCCCTTCAACCCAGCTGTTTGGAAACACTGCAGGAAGAGTATTGTTGTGGCTGGGGAACAGCTGTTCTCTGTACTCATGCATGAAAGGAAAATGTGCATTCATTCCTTACTGGGCAAGGGGAGCAAATAACGGATGGCACAGAGAAGGCTGAAGTGTTTAATGCCTTCTTTGCTTCAGTCTTCACTAAAAAAAAAGTTAATTGTGACCAGATACTTAACACAATTAGCATTAATAATAATGGGGGAAGGAACACCAGCCAAACTAGGGAAAGAACATGTTAAAGAATATTTAAATAGGGTAGATGTATTTGAGTCAGCAGGGCCCGATGAAGTTAACCCTAGAGTTCTTCAGAAACTAGCCAGAGCAATCGCTGAACCATTAGCAACTATCTCCGAGAACTCATGGAGTGAGTGAGGTGAGGTGAGAATATAATGGATCACAAGTTGAAAATGAGGTAACAATGGGATGCAGTTGCGAAAAAGGAAAATATTCTGGTGTGCAGTAACAGGAGTGTAAGTGTTCTGCTCTATTCAGCACCAGTCAGGGCTCGTCTGGAGTACTATGTCTAGTTTGGGGCCCCATCCTTTAAGAAAGATGTGGACAAATTGCAGAGAGTCCAGAGGAGAGATAAGAAGTTTAGAAAACCTGACCTATGAGGAAAGGTTGGAAGAATTGCACATGTTTAGACTAGAGGAGAGATGACTGAGGGGGACCTGATAACAGTTTTCAAATCATAGAATACCAGGGTTGGAAGAGACCTCAGGAGGTCATCTAGTCCAACCGCCTGCTTAAAGCGGGACCAATCCCCAATTTTTGCCCCAGATCCCAAATGGCCCCCTCAAGGATTGAATTCACAACCCTGGGTTTAACAGGCCAATGCTCAAACCACTGAGCTATCTCCCCGTGAAATACATACAAGGTTATTACACAGAGGAGGGTGATCAATTGTTCCCTGTCCTCTGTGGGTAGGACAAGAGGAAATCAGCTTAGTTTGCAACAAGTGAGATATTTAGGTTGGATATCAAAGAAAAACTTCCTAACTCTAAGGATAGTTAAGCTCTGGAACAGGTGACCTAGGGAGGTTTGTGAAATCCACATCACTGGAGGTTTTTAAAAGCAGGTTAGACAAACACCTGTCAGGGACAATCTAGGTTGACTTGGTCCTGCCTGACTGCAGGAGCCTGGACTAGATGACATTTCAAGATCCCTTCCAGCCCTACATTTCTATGATTCTGTGAACAAGAGAATCTGTTATTTATTTACTGTTCATCATATTCATTCTTTATTCACCTATTTAAAAGGTTTCATCAGCCAGTCAGGGAGCAGAAAGAACACTGAGATGGCTGGTCTCCTGCCACCACTGGTGAATAGCAAATGGTCGACAGAATGGTTCTCAAGCTACCCATGAAAGTTGTTTGCAGGAGCTGTTTGCTGGCTAAGGGGGAACAGTGAATACGTGTGTTAACATCAGGCTCTGACTGGGAGCAACTCGCTAACAGAACAAAGGGCTTGGTGTGTCACATCATTGCTTTGCCAGTCCAGCCCATTTGCTCTGGGCAACTCTAACTTTTGCTGGCCTTTAGTACCTTAGTCTGTAATAGAGAACTGGCTGAAATTTTTCATCCAAAACATTTTTTTGACAAAAAAGCAGCTTCAGGTCGAGTGAAACATCGCAAATCCATGCTGAATTTGCCAAATTCTTTCAGGGGACTAAATACCTAAAACAAAAGAAAAACAAAAATCCAAACCCCAAAATGTTACGTTTTGTCATTTTCTATTTGAAACAGTTTTTTTATGTGAAATTTCTTTCAATTTTATTTTTTAGAAAGGTTAAAAAGTTCAACCACCATGCAAACCATTTCATCCAACCCAAAATGATTTTTGTTCTGGGTTTTTTTGGTTTCTTTTTGGTTTTTTGGTTTTTGTTTTTTTTTATTTTTCAGTTTGCCAAACATCAAAAAATGTTTGTTGTGGGTCAGGCAGAAGCAAATCTGTTTTCCCGTGTTTCAGCACGGCCAGCAAACCGAAAAAGGTTCTTTGCAAAGCTCTAGCCTGGTAGGGTTTGATGTAGCAACTCCGGTCTGTCGCTAACATCTCTTGGCCTCACACAGAGACTAACCCACCCTCCTGCCACCCCACTGTCACCTCATCCCTTCCCCACAATCACACTCCTCCTGCCTCTCCTCCTCAACTCCCCTTTATCCCCCTCCCTGTGCCTTTCCTCTCCTGTCCCACTGCCCTGTTATCACAGGCGTGCCCACAGGCAGCTCTGCCTGCAGGCTGGCTCCTTGCGTTTTGCCATCCCCTTGCCAGACTCTGGATTCTCTGCATGGAAGCCGCGCTCCGGTCTTCCTGTGTCTAGGGCAATATGAGATGCGATGCTCCACAGTATAGGTGTGCTCAGTGCATAGAGCAGCAGGGAGAAGGGCCATGGATGCTGGCCCAACCTGGCAGCTAGACATTTACATGGTGACCTTTGCACCTACAGCTGGCTGTGCCCTCACTCGGTGCCTGCAGTCAGTTGTCAGTACGAAGCTGCAGATGTGGATTCAGGGGTGGGCTGAGGGCCCGTGGTGTAACGGTGCAAACACCCTGGCCCAGGCAGGCATTTAGTGCTCCATTCCCATCACTGTTGTCACTCACCAGGGATCTATTTGCATCTTTGCTTGCAAAATACAAAACCACCTGTGCAGCCCCCACTCCACATGGCAGCAGCAGAGCTGTACGGGGCGGCCCTGCCCCCGGAGCCCTGACTGGCTGGGGCTGGGCAGAGAAGGGAGCTGGCAGGACATCCCAGCCCTGCTTGCTGCAGCTCCCCATTGGAGGAGGGAGTCGCCCCTCGGGGAGCGGCTGCACTGGCTGGGTATATGCTGCTGAGGCCTGGGGGCAGTCTCGGCGTGCAGGGTGCGCCACACACAAGAGCAAGCCACTGCCCAAAAGGGAGAAGGTGCTGTGAGCTGTGGCAAAGGGATGCCATCGATGGAGTCTGAGGTCCGTTAAGCAACCAGGATGTGTCCCTCTCCCATTTCCTATTCCTTTCAGGGACACCAGGGTTGTGCCCATGCTAAGAAATGTCTGCATTGGAGCCATTCCTGCCCCCTAAGGCTTCAGAGACCTGTCGGAGAGGGGAGCCTTTGCCAAACAATTAATCTGTTGCCACCGCCAGGATCTTCTCATGCCAGAGAGCTCCTCAGTGCCCCCTACCTGCACTGTGCCCTGCTGGCTCCAACTCTCGGTTTGCTTTCCCTGCCTGCACAGGCTGGAGTGGAGCAGCTTGGAGCAGCAGAGGCTGGACATGAATTCAGAAGGCACCAGGGTCTGCGTTTCCACCCTGGCGCTTGGGGCATCTCCCCCAGGTTAGCAGAGGAATCACGCCGCTCCAGCAGCTGTTGCCTCCCGTGACCGCTAACCCACATGGAGCCTGAGTCGCTGCAGGAGGGGCAGCCCAAGGAGGGTGAAGTGCATGCCTGCGAGATGGACAGCTGAGGTGTGGGCAGGCTCAGCACAGAGGGTCATCACAAAAGCAGGGAGGGGGAGGCTGGAGGGGCTGAGCTATCTCTGTTGGTGCATGGCGCTGGGCGAGGGAACCACTGGCCTCACCTTCTGGAAACAAAATGGCAGCAAATCTTCCCTGCTGATGCCTTTCAGATCTGATCCCCAAGGCACCTTGAACTGCATCGTGGGGATCCCTCACTCTGAGAAGGGCTTCGAGTCATCACAGCGCTGCACAACACCCCTGGAGGGTCAGACAGCGCCCTCCTGCCCTGACAGCCCCTGCGTCTCTGGGGACTTCTCAGCTCCCCGGTGTAGGAGAAGGGTAAGTCCAGCAATCCTGCACCTCCCCGTACACTCTCCATGCTTAGGGCTGGCACCCCCAATTGGACCAGCTGCTGGGGTGCTTGTCAAGGAAAGGAAAAGCAACAAGTCGCACCATCAGCCATGACTTTGGGCAGGCGGGAGCATCTGAGCATTTCCAAATGGAACAAGCAGGGCAGTTACTGTAGGGTATTTCTCAGCCACTTGTTTCTGATTATTAGTAGTCTCTATTGTTGTGGTGCCCAGAGGTCCTGACTCTGGGCTCCGTTACGCTAGGCACTGTACACACACACACAGAGTAAGTTATTCTCTGTGCAGAAGAGCCTGTTTTTCCCTCTGTCATTAACGATGCTTTGGAAACAGCACAACACATTGCAAACAGTAAGCGACTCAGATTAGGCTGCAGTGCTCATAGCCCAACCAGTCCCGCAGCATCGTACAGACCCTGGTCCCACTTCAGGAGGGGATTTAACCACATCCCTAACTTAAAGCCTATGAGTAATCTAGTCACCTGCTTCAAGTTAGGCACTTGCTTAAGGACTTTCCTGAATCAGGGCCTCTGTGAAGGGCTTATGTAAAGCACCACTTGGGGTATTCAGAGTGGGGCTGGAGGGAGGGGGCATGAGTGGGGTGGTGGGTGAATGTGATGAAGGAAGAAGTAGCTGGGGTGGGCAGGTGATTGTAGGAAGGGTAGGGAGTGTGTGAGCGGCTGGCTGAGTGGGGCTGATATTCAGATGGAGGGATGGTAAAACACGCGGGTGGTAGAGGACTAAGCCCAGTGCATGGGGCTATACTGCCAGGAGTAACTTGTGCTTACTGTTCCTTTAAGGTCTGGAACACCCTGGGCTGGCAGAGGCCCAAAGGCTTGTCAGTGGTTAGCAGCTGGGCTGGAGACTGTGGGAGAGTGAAGAGGCTGGTAAGTAAGGATCATCTCACTGTACCATCTCCATTCATTATGGTTCGTTTTCCTTGCTGGCGTTTGACAATGGCAAAGCATCATGGAAAGAGCCACTGTCTTCTGACACTGGACAAGGAACTCTGGTAGAACGAGGAAACCAGCATCATTCCCAGTCACACGCTCTCTCTCTGCTCCCATGACCGCCTCTGTCTTCCCTGGCCCTACTCCCGTGGAGCTTCCTGCTGCGGATTTAAAGACACAGAGCACATCTCAGCACCGCACTCCTTGTTTATTTCAGCCATGCTGGATTTTGTTATTTATTTCTGAAATTTCAGTGGCAATTATTTTCTTTGGCAAAAAAGTTGGAAAATGTGTCACAAAAAGCTTTTTGTCACCATTTTTTGAGCAGCTTTGCAGCTTCAGAGATTGTCTGCTTCCAGGGACACAGGGCAGCACTTGCCACTGCCAGAGAGAGAGAGAGATTAGCTAATGTAGCTGAGACCAGCTGAATTTTTCAGCAAGCCAAACCACCAGGGCTGGGTGAGCAGCAGGATTTGGTGTTTTCCAAAAATAACATCTGTTGATTTTAAAAAAATCTGTTAGAATCTTTTCAAGAATTGTTTGTTAAAGCTTCTCTTCGCATGGGTTTTGCACCACTTTCGCTGAATCCCTTTGGAGCTGGTCTGGCTAAAGTGGTCCAACACCCAGGAGCTTTGCTTTTCGACCTGTGGTCTGCTGACCACTGGAGACCCGCAGACTGTATTTAAGATTTCCAAAGGGAGCCACACCCCATTTTAGGGGGTCCACAAATGAAAAAGTTTGAAAACCACTGCCCTAGGGTGGCTACAGTTATACTGGTATATAGGTGCTTAGACTGTAGAGCTTATTCCATGCATTGAGGAGACTAAACTGCACTGGAAAAGGCACGTCCACCCCAGTACAACTGCATCCATTCTAGGGGATTATGCGGATTTAACTATTTTGGTGGAAAAGTCACGCACCAAACAGAAATAGTTGAATCAATACAAACCAGGAATAAAATGTGACGGTGACACGTTTGTTCTCCTGAGAGGTCAGGAGATCTGTCATCTGTTCTTGGCTCTGCCGCCAACCTGCCGTGTGATCTGGGACAAGTTGCTCTCTCTGCCTCAGTTTCCCTTCCACTCTTTGGCGTGTGAGTTTAGACTGGAAGCCTCTTCAGGGCAGGGACTGTCTCTCACTATGTGTATGTGCAGTGCCCAGCGCAATCTTGGCTGGCAGCTCTATGCTCTACTGGAATACAAACAAGCTGAAAATGATGAGATGTGAATGGTGTATCTTCTTCAGATCCAATGACAGGAAAAAGAGGGGTGAGTTGAGGAGTGTCTATCTGATACGTGTTTTAGGAGATGATGACTGATCAAGTGTGGGAGAAAACTGGAGGTTTCAGACAGAGATAGCCCCTGTGATGAGAGCTCAGACCCAGGTCTCTCCCCGAGCAGCAGCAGCCATAGCACTGAATCAGCATGTTGGCCTGTTTTTCTCCTTCCCTGCTGGTCCTGTACATGGGCGTCATACCAGACCCCTGCCAAGCTGGAATCCCAATCAGCCAGTCAGACCCTTCCTGTCGTGTCCATCACTTACATCTTGCTACCCTCCACCACACTCTGGTTAGTCATCTCAGAGCATCCCATGATCAACGCCCTTGGGTGACTTACATAGAATCATATCATAGAATCATAGAATATCAGGGTTGGAAGGGACCTCAGGAGGTCATCTAGTCCAACCCCCTGCTCAAAGCAGGACCAATCCCCAATTAAATCATCCCAGCCAGAGCTTTGTCAAGCCTGACGAGTTTGAAAACTCGTGGCGAACGGGGGAAGTCCCGGATGACTGGAAAAAGGCTAATGTAGTGCCAATCTTTAAAAAAGGGAAGAAGGAGGATCCTGGGAACTACAGGCCGGTCAGCCTCACCTCAGTCCCTGGAAAAATCATGGAGCAGGTCCTCAAAGAATCAATCCTGAAGCACTTACATGAGAGGAAAGTGATCAGGAACAGTCAGCATGGATTCACTAAGGGAAGGTCATGCCTGACTAATCTAATCGCCTTTTATGATGAGATTACTGGTTCTGTGGATGAAGGGAAAGCAGTGGATGTATTGTTTCTTGACTTTAGCAAAGCTTTTGACACGGTCTCCCACAGTATTCTTGTCAGCAAGTTAAAGAAGTATGGGCTGGATGAATGCACTATAAGGTGGGTAGAAAGCTGGCTAGATTGTCGGGCTCAACGGGTAGTGATAAATGGCTCCATGTCTAGTTGGCAGCCGGTGTCAAGTGGAGTGCCCCAGGGGTCGGTCCTGGGGCCGGTTTTGTTCAATATCTTCATAAATGATCTGGAGGATGGTGTGGATTGCACTCTCAGCAAATTTGCAGATGATACTAAACTGGGAGGAGTGGTAGATACGCTGGAGGGGAGGGATAGGATACAGAAGGACCTAGACAAATTGGAGGATTGGGCCAAAAGAAATCTGATGAGGTTCAATAAGGATAAGTGCAGGGTCCTGCACTTAGGATGGAAGAATCCAATGCACCGCTACAGACTAGGGACCGAATGGCTAGGCAGCAGTTCTGCGGAAAAGGACCTAGGGGTGACAGTGGACGAGAAGCTGGATATGAGTCAACAGTGTGCCCTTGTTGCCAAGAAGGCCAATGGCATTTTGGGATGTATAAGTAGGGGCATAGCCAGCAGATCGAGGGATGTGATCGTTCCCCTCTATTCGACACTGGTGAGGCCTCATCTGGAGTACTGTGTCCAGTTTTGGGCCCCACACTACAAGAAGGATGTGGAGAAATTGGAGAGAGTCCAGCGAAGGGCAACAAAAATGATTAGGGGTCTAGAGCACATGACTTATGAGGAGAGGCTGAGGGAGCTGGGATTGTTTAGTCTGCAGAAGAGAAGAATGAGGGGGGATTTGATAGCTGCTTTCAACTACCTGAAAGGGGGTTCCAAAGAGGATGGCTCTAGACTGTTCTCAATGGTAGCAGATGACAGAACGAGGAGTAATGGTCTCAAGTTGCAATGGGGGAGGTTTAGATTGGATATTAGGAAAAACTTTTTCACTAAGAGGGTGGTGAAACACTGGAATGCGTTACCTAGGGAGGTGGTAGAATCTCCTTCCTTAGAGGTTTTTAAGGTCAGGCTTGACAAAGCCCTGGCTGGGATGATTTAACTGGGAATTGGTCCTGCTTCGAGCAGGGGGTTGGACTAGATGACCTTCTGGGGTCCCTTCCAACCCTGATATTCTATGATTCTATGATTCTATGACCTTAAAAACATCATGCAGGGCATGGAGGAGCATGACCCCGGGAGCGGTCACAGGGTATAAACACCCCTGGGAGAGAAATAGCATCAGACACTCACTTGTAAGAGCCAGTTAACAGCTGTGCTGGAGCCTCTGCTCTTGGGCTACACAGTGGGTCTGGATGGCCGCATCCTAGATAATGCTACAAGCACGTAAAGTAGAATTCAGTTTGGCAGCATTAATTGGCCACATGATAGAAGAGGTTAGCGAGCTGCAGCTTGAAGCATGAGCACTGCTGTGTAGCTAACCTTACAGGAAGTGAGTAAATCAAAAAGCTAACAGGCAATCTGCTTGCCACAGACTCCAGTTCAATCCAGGCTTTGGGAGCAGCCTGAGACACACACTATTGCCTAATCGGTATTATTGTTATTCATTGTGTATGTTACAATAGCACCTAAGGGCCTCAAACTTGATCAGGGCCCCAGTGTGCTGGGCGCTGCCCAGGCACTAAGGGTAAGTCTACACCGGAGCTGGAGGTGTGCTTTCCCTCTCGGGGAGATGACACATCTGTGCTAGCTCTGATCAGCTAACATGCTAAAAGTAGCAGTGTAGCCACAGTGGGGCGAGCTGCCTGGAGGATGATCCTGCTCTGAAACCTTAGTACTCGGGCGGCTAGCCCCGCCCACTGCTCCCGCTGCCAAGGCTACGTTCTATTTTTAGCCTGTCCTTGATCAGTGGGAGCATGGGTACAGGTACCCGAGCTGTCGATTATGCCTCTTCCAGCTCCAGTGTAGATGCACCCACAGCAAGAGACCATTCCCGCCCCAACCCGCTGACAGTCTAAGCCAGGGGTGGGCAAACTTTTTGGCCTGAGGGCCACATCGGGGTTCCAAAATTGTATAGAGGGAAGGCTGTGCCTCCCCAAACAGACTGGCCCCCGCCCCCTCCCACTTCCCGCCCCCCTGACTACCCTCCTCGGAGCCCCCGACCCATCCAACCCCCACTGCTCCTTGTCCCCTGCCCACCTCCTCCCGGGAACCCCTGTCCCTAAGCGCCCCGCCGGGACCTCACTCCCTATCCAACCCCCTCTGCTCCCTGTCCCCTGACTGCCCCAACCCCTATCCACACCCCCGTCCCCTGACAGGCCCCCCAGGACTCCCACGCCTATCCAACCCCGCCCCCCGTCCCCTGACTGCCCCCCCAGAACCTCTGCCCCATCCAACCGCCCCCTTCTCCCTGTCCCCTGACTGCCCCTGGGGACCCTCTGCCCTTTAGCCAACCTCCCACCCCCATCACTCCCCACCTCCCGCCACCTTACCATGTCACTCAGAGCACCAGGAATGGCAGCTGCGCCGCCTGGCCAGAGCCAGCCCTGCCGCCACGCTGCCCAGCAGGAGCCCGCAGCCCCGCTGCACAGAGCGCTGGCAGCATGGCAAGCTGAGGCTGCGGGGGAGGGGGACAGCAGGGGAGGGGCCTGGGCTAGCCTCCCCGGCTGGGAGCTCAAGGGCCGGGCACGACGGTCCTGCGGGCCAGATATGGCCCGCGGGCCGTAGTTTGCACACCTCTGGTCTCAGCAGACAATGCATGGAAGTGGGAAACAGACTTGGCCAAGGACATGCAGCAACTCCCAGATAGAGCTAGGACTAGACCCCCCAGGTTTCCTAACTCCCACTTTGGTGCCCTTCCCATTAGCCCAGGCTGCCGCCTGAGGAGGCCAGCCCACAGGTCTGGGTGCCAGGACTCCAAGAGTCTATTTTTGGCTCTGCCATTCATTCCCTGTGAGCTGGGACATTTGAATATTAATATGGGATGCCTCCATTTTGGGTGCCCAACAGGAGATACCTACAGAGGTGCTATCATGGAGACCCAAGAATCAGCACCTAATATTAGTGATCAATTCTGAACACATTGTCCTTAACCACCTGGTGCCTCGGTTTCTCTATCTGCAAAAAGAAGATAATAGTATTGCTTCCCTACCTCCCAGGGGTGCCGTGAGAGCAAATTCAGTAACATGTGTGGTGTAAATTACGCTGAGATCCTTAGATGGCAGGTGCTATATATATGTGAAGCATTATTATTTTATCTGCACTTCAGCTTTGCTGTTAGGGTCCTGCCCTGACTCTGACAAAACTCCTCTGGAAATCAATGGGAGTGAGAACTAAGTGAGGATTTCAGAACCAAGCTCCCAGAGTCTGCGCTCAGATTGATTACAAGGTGCCCCGGCTGACAGGGGCCCCAGGGTTCCCACCTGGAACTTTGGCAGGTTAAAGGTGATGTTAGTGCCAGGTGTTTAGGGGTGGAGTCATTACAGAGCCACGACGTGGCTAAAGTATTATCTTGCATTACCTCCCTATTGTTCTTAAAGGTGTGTTGTGACATTTGTACTTCCTCCTGGCAGAGAGCGAGCGGGCAAGGGAGAGACTATAAGCCACAATGCTGCAGCTGAGCTGTTGTCCTTGCTGAAGGTCTCCCAGTGGTCGGATTTCACCATGGTCCTCTCCACACACATGGGCAGGTGTGCTGGAATATTCATCATTGCTTTTATATGTGACGTGGCCGGACTGATCATCCTCCTCTTGGGGATTTTTGCCAATCTGGACTACTGGGACTTCTTTATTTACTCAGGAGCACTGCTGCTGGCCTTCAGCTTGATCTTCTGGATATTCTGGTACTCGTTCAACATCGAGGTCCCCTTTAAGGAACTAGGCTTTTAACTCACCTACAACTGTGGGAAAGCACACATGGTACCTGTGGGCTAGAGAAGCAACATTCCAGCGGCTGGGAAATATCTGAAAGCTTTACTCAACTTCAGAAGAGCATTAAACCCCTCACAGGGAAGGGGCCTATTCTTTCCCACGCTATCATCCATCTGGCAAACCTTCCAGCGGAAAGGTACGTCAAACACGCAGCTGTTTATCAGAAGAGTCCACTGAGTCTGGCATTAGTTCTTGCCAAAGCCACTGGGCATTCCCACAAATAATAGCACTTAGCACCGCTAGGTGCAATTTTAATCTATAAGACGCTTTAGAATGAATTAACAGCGGGGTTGGAAATGTTTTCTAACATGTCGGCAGGATTGTAGTGAGTCTGGGGAGCAGGAACTCCAAGCAGACAGACAGAGAGACAGACCATTTCTACATTGCGTGTTCTTCAAATGACATTGTAAATTGAAAATGGGCAAACTGGTTGAAAAGATAGTAAAGAACAAAATTGTCAGACACATAGATGAACATAATTTGTTGGGGAAGAGTCAACATGGTTTTTGTAAAGTGAAATCATGCCTCACCGATCTATTAGAATGCTTTGAGAGGGTCAACAAGCAGGTGGAGAAGGAGGATCCAGTGGATATAGTGTACTTAGATTTTCAGAAAGCCTTTCACAAGGTCCTTCACCAAAGGCTCTTAAGCAAAGTAAGCTGTCATGGGATAAAAGGGAAGGTCTTCTCATGGATCGGTAACTGATTAAAAGATAGGAAACAAAGGGTAGGAATAAATGGTCAGTTTTCAGAATGGAGAGAGGTAAATAGTGGTGTCCCCCAAGGGTCTGTACTGGGCCCAGTCTTATTCAACATATTCATAAATGATCTGAAAAAAGGGGTGAACAGTGAGGTGGCAAAATTTGCAGATGATACAAAACTATTCAAGATAGTTAAGTCCCAGGCAGCCTGCAAAGAGCTACAAAAGGATCTCTCAAAACTGGGTGACTGGGCAACAAAATGGCAGATGAAATTCAATGTTGATAAATACAAAGTAATGCACATTAAAAAACATAATCCCAACTATACATATAAAATGATGGGGTCTAAATTAGCTGTTACCACTCAAGAAAGAGATCTTGGAGTCATTGTGGATAGTTCTCTGAAATCATCCACTCAATGTGCAGTGGCAGTCAAAAAAGTGAACAGAATGTTGGGAATCATTAAGAAAGGGATGGATATTAAGACAGAAAATATCATATTGATTTTATATAAATCCATGGTACGCCCACATCTTGAATACTGCGTGCAGATGTGGACGCCCCATCTCAAAAAAGATATATTGGAACTGGAAAAGGTTCAGAAAAGGGCAACAAAAATGATTAGGGGTATGGAACGGCTTCCGCAGGAGGAGAGCTTAAAAAGACTGGAACTTTGAACTTGGAAAAGAGACGACTAAGGGGAATATGATAGAGGTCTATAAAATCATGACTGGCGTGGAGAAAGTAAATAAGGAAGTGTTATTTACTCCTTCTCATAAAACAAGAGCTAGGGGTTACAAAATGAAATTAATAGGCAGCATGTTTAAAACAAACAAAAGGAAGTATTTTTTCATACAACGTATAGTCAACCTGTGGAACTCTTTGCCAGAGGATGTGGTGAAGGCCAAGACTATAACAGGGTTAAAAAAAGAACTAGATACGTTCATGGAAGATAGGTCCATCAATGGCTATTAGCCAGGATGTGCAGGAATTGTGTCCCTAGCCTCTGTTTGCAAGAAGCTAGGAGTGGGCGACAGGGGATGGATCACTTGATGATTATTTGTTCTGTTTATTCCCTCTGGGGCACCTGGCATTGGCCACTGTCGGAAGACAGGACACTAGGCTAGATGGATGTTTGGTCTGACCCAGTATGGCCACTCTTACGTTCTTATGGAGCTGAATCCCCTTCGAACAGCCTGGCTCCTAGATGGGGCACGTTGAGTGAACAACCATCCACCAGCAGTTGCAACTTGTGCAAATAAGAAAAGTCAACAAGCTTAAACCAGCTCTAGTGAAAGGACAAGCAACGGAAACTTGGAACATCCATATAAATGGCCTATTTAAACAAATGGGGGGTGGGGAGGGTGTTCACCTCTTTGATGCTAATAACAGCCATATATGTGCAGTGAAGGAGAACAGCCATAAAGAGATGATGGGAATAAACTCGGTGAATCAACAAATTGCAGTTTGCTCTTATACACGCACTGTATGTGGTTAACTGGTGCGGTCACACATACATGGTTTGTACCTGTTTGAAAGCTTTGACCAGTTGGAAGAGATATTTTCAGTCCAGATAATAGGGAATAGTGGTAGAACCAGTAAAAGCTTCCCAGGGGGTAGAAAGTGTTTGTAACTTGGTTACAGTCTATAACTACCTATATGGGGATTAAAGGGCTTGTCAGTCTAGCAGAGAAAGGTATAACAAAGCCAATGGCTGGAAATTCAAGCTATAGAAATTCAGACTGGAAATAAGGCATACATTTTTAATGGTGAGAGTAATTAACCATCAGAACAACTTGCCAAGGGGTGTGGTGGATTCTCCAGCACTGACAATTTTAAAATCAAGATTGGATGTTTTTCTAACAGATCTGCTTTAGGAATATTTTTGGGGAATTTCTCTGGCCTGTGTTATACAGGAGGTCAGACCAGGTGATCACCATGGTCCCTTCTGGGCTTGGAATCTAGGAATCCACCTGCTGCACTCTATCCAAGCCCATGACTCATGCTGAATATAAGCAAAACATGCCTGGCTCTTACAATTTAAAACACACAACAATTTTGCTTTGAGTTTATCCTCTTTTAATTTTGAACTTTTCCAAACTACTCCACATTTATTTAAATGTCTGCCTGAAATGGCACAGTTGGTCAAGGTGTTTTGTTTTTTTCTTAATTTCCACTTCAATTTTTATTAAATTTTGTATATATATAATGTTCATCGTTTACAACCTAACCTTAACTATACTTAACACATTTGTGATTATAACAGTATGAATGGTGAACATATAGAGCAATGATTTTACACATTTTACAGCCAAACAATATCCATTTATAAAAATCCAACTAGCTTTCAACCTTATATTCTATCTTATCCCAATTTTAGGTACAGAGATATTGAAGGGGGAAAAATCATAGGCTAAGGAAATGCATTGGCCCAAGTTTGCAAAGGTGTTTATGCTTTGGACATGGCTAATTTAGGTGTGTGAACCCTCAAAGTGTGTAAGCAAAAGAGGCTAATAATTACAAGAATTTGTTAGAATTAGAAGAATTTGCTTTCAAAATCTTATGAGACGCTCTATAATTGCTGTAGAGATACTGGTGCAAATTTAGCCCCGGTGTAAACAGGCACAAGACAGGAATTATATTATTTGTTTGTATTCCAGTCACACCTCAGGGCCCCATAAAGGACTGGGACCACCTGGAGCCAGAACAAAGACAGTCCCTGCACCAAAGAGCTGGGCAAATCTAAGTAACATTGGTATAGGATGTTAAATCTATTTACAGGTGATATTATAACACTGGTCACAAGCAGAATCTAAAGCAGAATAAAAACAATGACATGTATGCAGATAAGTCTATTTATGCATAGTGTACACATTACAATGTCCCTTTTAATAATTTCTGATGGAAAGGGTAATTTCTATTCATTGTCAGTAACAGTTATTATTATTTTATTAATTTGTGTCGTGGTTCTCCAGGAGCACCTGTCCTGGCCTAGGGCCGCATGGTGCTGGATGTTGTACATACTCAGAACAACGAGCTGTATTATTACAGTGACAACAGAGAGCCCCATTGTACAGACACTTGCTGAGAGACAGTCTCTGCCCCAGAGAGCTCACAATCGAAACAGACAAAGGGAAACCAGAAGCACAGACAGGGAAAACGACAAGGACCAAGGACACATCAGTGAGGGTCAGATCTGGGAGTGAAGTAGGGTCTTCTGAGTCCAAGGCACTCAGCCATGCTGCCCCTCTGAAGTGTTTACTGATGTTCCCTGACTGAAAATCATTCCCTGCTCCCCAGGCACTCCCGTTCAATGGAGATTTTTCAAAATGTTTTGATGCTTCACTGTCTCCTACCCACAAAAGCATTGCTGCTGGGTGCTGTCCCTGTCCCTGTCCCCACCGAGGAGGTTTTCTGAATCAGATGCTATTACAAAAAAGGCATCAGTAACTGCTTACAGATGTTTTCACCTTGGTTTTTATTTATCCCTGTTACTTGTAGTGCCCGTGGAAAGCAGCCATGCTGTTCCCCATGCCCGTGGAACAAGGGCAATTTGGAAGCTGCAATGTAAGTTATCAAATTTTATAGCCATGAGCTTGCTATGACACTGCAGCCCAGCAGATCAATGATTTACTCTGTCATCAAGTTTCAAGAGGTATTTTCACCTGCGTGCTTCTGGGATTGCTTGCTTTGAGAGTTGCCTTGATACAACTGCAGATAAGGGCCTGTCATTAATTTCAGCTTGACGTTGTTATTTATAAACCAGGAGACCCCGCCTTGTTTTACCCTGGGAGCTTTAATCAGGCCGCGCACTTGTCCGCTTTGTTTCAGGTGAAGCCTGGCTGAGCACTTTGTTAGTAAAAGCCACCACCCAAAGCTGTTTACCGGGTGTAACTTGTTCCGTGTGGGCTTGTGCCAACACCACCCCAGAGCCAACACCCTGGGAGCTGACTAGACTGCCAGGCATGTTGACCTGAGGGGACACTCTGTGGAGGGACAAAAGCCCTTCCCACACTGCAGGTAGAATGGCTGTTGCTGCTGTGTGTCTAACAACGGGTGGCTCGCTGGCTAGCACGAGGCAGTACCGTGCGCCTGTTGCAGTCCAGGACATGTCCTCATTATGGGTGGCTGGGTGCAAGAGACACCTCCCACCCCCATGAACATTTGACCTTTCCATCCCAGGTCACTTTGATGTGAGAAGGACATGACCCCTTGGCCACCAGGTCACCTAAAGGCCATCAGACCTGTGTAGCCTTCTTCTCACTAGGGATGGAGTCTGTGACCCTCCCCAACTGCCATCCATGCCAGCCAGGGCACTGGGGACAGCAGCCAGGGAGCAGCGCTCAGGAGGAAGGCCAAAAGGGCCAAGCACCCTGGAGATGCCAGGGGGCTCTCAGCCAAGGTCAGAATGGCAGCACGTTGAGGCCAGCATGCTGTCCCCTTAGGCGAGCGAGAGGGGAGGAGGATGAAGCTGGCCCCAAGGTAACAGCTCCCCTGTGCCCCTTTGTTATAGGGCCCCACCCCAGAGCCAGCCCCACATTCACAGAGTGACTCACCTGCCAGCACCGCCTTGTGGCTGGGTGTGGGGTTGCTGGGCGGTCCCAGGAGGTGTAACAGAGAGCAGAATTTGTCCCAGTTAGTTTTTAAAGCATTGGGAATTCTGCTGGCCTCCCCTGTTAGGGCTCAGTCCCGCACAGGCTGAGCGCTCAGGCCCTGACGCAGCAAAGTATTTAAACACATGCTTAACTTTAAGCACCTAAGTGGTTCTGTTAATGTTAATAGGACCACGTCTCTGCTTCAAGGTAAGCAGGTGTTAAAGTGCTTCACTGGACCAGGGCTGTGCACTTACCACTTTGCAGCAGTGACCCCTTAGACTACAGCTACCACCGGCACGTAGCTCCCACCGATGGAAAATCGCCATGCACCACCATTGCCACTGGGATCTGTTCTCTCTCTGATGCATGGAGCCACACGATAGGGTGGTAATCACGGGGACCGGCCGACATTTTCCATCCCAGCTGCTTTAAATGGAAAATTGGGATTTTGAATAATTAAATTCTTCACAAAAAGTGTCTGTTTCTGCCCCCAAAATTGCTTTTTTCATTGAAAACTGACCATCCCAAAATGAAATATTTTTATTCTGAAATGCCACCATAGTGCCTGCTGCTCCCATTCTCCTCTATGGGCCAGGTTCCCCTGCCCGACTTCATCTCCCATTATCCACTGCCTTCCTTCACCAAGACAGGAGACCATGGTGCCTTATGGGAAATGTCTATATTTAAGATTTTGATTTTTCACCCGCAGCACAAAATTTCCATGGAAAAATCCCCATTTTCTAACCAGCTTTAGTAATCACTAACAATGTGAATGGTGCCACACACACACACATACACACACACATACATTAACCTGGCTTTCTCACATGGCCACCTCACTAACCCACAGAACGGCACTGATGGGCACTTAGGAAGTCTATTAACCATCACAGAAAGAACTCTAGACCGGCATTTCTGTACCTAACTGTAAAAACCCCTTCTTGAGTAGGGTAGGTCAATCATAGCTTGAATCATTCCTTCTTCTTGAATCCTGTGTTGCTCTTAAATCTCCGAACTGCCCCATGATTCCAGTAGGACTTGGTGAGTTACCAATGCATCCTTTCATTCTCTATTCCTATGGTTGTTTTTCAGAAGAGGCCCAAAGATCAGAAATGTAGGTGACCAAGAAAATGAAGAAGGAGATAAGTGAGGAACACGTACTCGTCTGCTCTTCAGCGAGGCATTCGTCTGATAATGAATCCCTAAAAATGCAACAAAGAGTCACGTGGATCCGTGCTGTGCACTTCACAACCTCTCTGAACCTGAGCATTCAACCAACGTGAACTATGTTTGCACATCCTCCATGCTGAACAGCACGTGCTAGGCACATTGCACTGAAGTCTTTCCTCCAGCATTGCCACCACTCATTGAGTGGCCCTGCCTGCTCTCAGCCTCTGTGGACATTTTTGTCCTAGCTCCCCGGCTGGTGTAGATCAGCAGGTTTCCAGAGGGCAAGCTGGGCCAGTTGTGTAGACCTCGATGTAAAAACACTGAGTCAAGAGGAGCATTAGTGGCTGAAAATGTTCCCTGCATTATCTGTGCTGGCCAGCTATCCAGCCAACTCTCTTGTTGGGAGAACTCATGTATATCAATAAACTCTATGGAAAAGGGCTTTCCAGTTAACTCGGTCACTGAAATCTGCACTCCATAGGACGCAATGTGTTTAGCACTCTAGATTTCCTAATGGAAGCCTAAAAGAAAAGGAGTACTTAGCTGATGGGACCTGTGGAAGTGCAACGTGATACCAACATTTGCAGGCTGACACCAGTGAGCAGAGACCTAAAGAAGAACAGTGAGTGGCATCTACATGTCAGTTCTTTCCTTGCTTGGCTCAGATTTGGCATCTTTTGCTGCTGCGGAGGAAACCTGGAGTAGAAAGTGGGCTGGATACCTCTGCTCCCTGGGCTACCGAGAAATGTTAAGAGCCTCCAAAGAGACAGTGAGGTTAGGGGAGCAGTGCAAACTCAGGGTGACATACCACACCCAGGTGATGACCTTGTGTCGGAGGTAAGCCTGCTTCTCCTCTCTTTCACCCCACACGCCACCTGCCTCCCAGACCTCAGGAAGAAATGACGAAAAACAGGGTCTTTTGCATTTCATATGCTTGTAGGACACGGTGTGAGCCCTACCCCGCAGCATTCCCTGCAGCGGCGTTCCGCCTCTTCGCAAAGTGCAGCACTGCCGGCCTGGGCAAGAATTTCATTGTTCACCTGCCAAGTTGGTGACGAAAAAAAACAAAAATCTTCCCATCAGATTAAAAATAAAAACATCCTGCAGGAGCAGGGGAGAGGAGGTGACGGCACCTGGAGAGCTCAGGCGACTTCGCTCTCCTAGGCTGTTGACATAGCACTCGACTCACTTTAACAACTTTTTCTATGACATGCAGCGCAGGTAGTGACGTCTCTTGTTAAGGTTGTCCAACCCTTCCCATTTTAAGACCCTGCTGACAGTTGCCAGAGTTTAACTGTTTGAGCTGAAATCTTCCATGCTGGGTGTCTGCCCCAGGCTGACTGTTTTTGGAAAGTTTCAGCTCAAATAGTTCAACCATTTCTGAGAGCAAGGCTAGGGGAGAACGCATTGTTTTGCCCATATTAAAAAAATGCTGACAACCAGTTGGTTTGGGAGCTCTGGCGCCCCAGACTCTTGGAGCAGGGACTCGAACTTTGGCGGGGGGGGTGACCTTCATGTCAGGGACCTGCTTTTGGCTGCTCCTGTGAAAATTCACCCAAATGTGTCCAAGTTCTGAACCTCTAGCATGTGATCATGGAATTAGCGACTGTACCATAAGGCATGTGCACCAGGGGATTGGCTCAAGGTCGCATAAGCAGCTGTAAATCTGGCAGTTCCCACCTTTGGAGCACATGACTTTGCAACCAAATGTTCTTTGAACCTAGTTTGGGATTTCCGGATGGACTATAGATATAAAGGTGAGAGTTGTGCCCGGGGTACCACTAAGCTGCCCAGGTGTAACCAGGGGGTGGCAATTAACTGTGAGAAAATCACCCGGCTAGAGAAGGAAACTGAACTGTGAAAACTAACTATTGCCAGAGAGAGGGAGAGAGACCCATTCCATCCCCAGGCTCTTGCCAGCCCCAAGAAGGCTGGAACATTGCAAAAGGAACATCCCACCTCCCCGCTACAGTGGCCAAGGCAGGACAGCTTTGAGGGGGGAAACCCCTTCCTTCCCTCCTCATACAAGGAAAGTCTCCATGCTCCAGGGCCTTGAGAGAAGGAGTGTATAAAGGGGGAAAGGGGGGCCTGTATAAGGTTGGGAGGATGGATGCGCCATCACTGGGTTTGACATTATAAAGCAATAAGGAAGACAAGGGTATTTCAGGGCAGTGCTTTTCTGGAACCTGAGCAGGCCTCAGGGAAGAGCCTTTGTGCGCATAGCCTATTGCACCCATGCCCCACCTGCTCAGACAAAATTCCCCTCTTTGCCTCTGCTCTACAGTAAATACACAGACGTGCTGGGAGGCACAGCCAAGCTTCACTTCTGGTTTGGCATTCCCCTTCATGCTTCTGTTGGGAAAGGAGCTATTTGGAGGAGCATCAGCAACAGAGGTCAAGCTTAGCAAGGGGTCCCATTTTGCAGCTGAGTGTAATTGATGCAGGCCTTATATCGCAGGGTCCCCTGCTTCCCCTTCCTGAGAACAATCCCATGGGCTGCCATGGGGGCGTTGCCTGCACAGGGACTGCAGGTTTGGGCACTGCCTTGCCGACTGCATTACTATATAAATAACAAGGGGTGTAGCCCTTTCTGTACCTGACTTTCCCCGCCCCCAGAGCTCCAGCCAGACATTTAATATTGAGCTGGAGGAAATAACCCTGTCCTGGCTCCAGAGGATGGGCCAGATGGTTTTTCCTATCTCTAGTTCCTGTGGTGCCCTGGAGACCTGCCGCTGTTGCCAGAGGCCCCAGGAGGGCTGACAGGGATCTCAGAAGTGTCTTCCACGGTGTCCCCTGTAGCCACATAATTGTCCAGGAAGCATTGCCCTGTTTTCGCTCTCATCTGACTTCCTTCTCAGCTCCCATCACAGGCACACCTGGCCCTTTCGCCTGACAGCTTCAGGGCAGCTGTCATTTCAATCCCAGCAACACTCGCTGTCTGATCTTACAGCCATGAGCTTGGTAATCACAGCCCCCACTGCCCTTTCACCATGTAGGAATGGGAGCATCCACCGAACAAAATCCTGGAGCCAGAAAGGAACCAGCAATCAGGGAGTCAGAGCATTAAACGCTGCTGTGTGTGTGTGTGTGTGTCTCTCTGTCTGTGTAACAAAGCCATGGTTGCTGTGCCCTCTTTGGAAGGCATTGCAGCGTCATGCCCTCTGGATTTATTTATTTATTAAACGTTCTGACCAGTCATTTCAAACCCAGGTGTCTTTGTCACAGAATATCAAAGATTGTGGTGTAACCTGGTGCTGGTGGCTCTGCCCGCTCAACAGAAGTTGTCCCGCCGGTAAGAGGGTAATAAAAAAAGCAGAGGCGGCAGCTTGTGTGTGACTGTGTAAATAACATGCTCCAACCCACTGCTGCCACCCAAGCTCCAGCACTGAGGGACAGAAGAAGCAGGAGAAGGCTGGGGGTGGGGGAGAGGCGAGAAGAGGGAAGGGATAGGAGAACTGGGTAAGTGAGAGAGACGAGGGGGTGGGCTGAGATGAGCAGAAGAGCATGTTTTTATCATGTACATGTTTTTATCCAGAACTGACAGAAAATATGAAGTAAAGGACAGCCATGTTCTGAGGGGATCTAACCACTGCCCATTAGCCACTTAGCCCACTGTTCCTCTCTCCATTCTCTGCTACTGTCCCTGTCTTTCAGCTGGATCCCCTAGGGCAGCCCCCTATGCCCACATAGAGCTCTGCTGGGACTTGGACATAGGAAACGCACCTGCCAAGTATCCTTTGCTCGGAGCTGGTGGGAGAGCTGTGGAGTAGCATGGGGATTTTGGCACAGGGGCTGCACTAACAGATCTGGCAGGAGGGTCCAGGCCATGGACTGCAAATTCTTCATGGCCGGGACCCCGCACCTCTCTGCACTCTGCGCTGTCCCACACCTAGAACACTGCTGAGGCTGTGGATAAACATTCGACAGAGGCCCTCAATCGCTACCACCAGCAGCTCTCGCACTGGCCCTGAGTGGGTCAGTGCCCAGGATGGGTGGGGCGTTGGAGCCAACATATGTGGAGAGGGCGAAGATACACAGTCCTCTCAGTTCTCGCTCTGTAGCTCATCCATCCATGTTTCTGGGCTTGACTAGAACTCCACCAGTGCAGCCTGTGTCCAAATGCCATGCAAATCCTGAGCTTCACTCATCCTGTGGCTTCTGGTGGTTGCTAGAGAGGGGCCATGCTAACCTTGTGAGTCTGGATTTAACCCTTGCATTCACTAGATGCACTCATGGATCCAAAGCCCATTAATGCCATAGAAGGAGATCCTGTGCTTTGGCTCAGCCACGAGGACCTCACATGCCAGGGGGAAGGGAGCCATAAAGCTGGACAGATCGTTGCCACACTGGGGTAAAGTTGGCCAAAAAGGGACAACTCCATCTCCAGTCCTTGTCGTTAGATCCCATGCATGAGGCACCAGCTGGTCATTCCTAGGCCTGTTTTCCACAAAACCACCCCCTGCCCCGTTTGGAGCTGCTGTGTGTCAGTCATGCTCAGCGCACATGGCAAATACAAATACTAACTACCTGCCGAGCTCAAAGAACGCCCTTTCCAAGTAGCTCAGCCCCTTGCTTGCCCCATGACATCAGATGACGATGGGTGTTCAGACATCACACAGTGAGGATAAGTAGACCTGCCCCCACCAAATGGTCACTGGGGCGGGCACCTTTCCATGGGAGGCAAATCCTCCTACAGGCAAATCTAAGCAATACACAGGATTCCAGAGATTCTAGCTCTGGGTATTCTACTTTTCCTAGCAGCCACCGCACTTGGGCATTGACAGAGTTCAGCATCCGGGAGGACCTGTTCTAACAGATAGGAGCTGTGCGTGACGGTCTGGGTTTAAATGAACCGCGGATGTTTCAGTGTGCAACAACCAAGTGGGAGCCGCCCTCTGTGCACACTGCCGCCCTTTCTTCCGGAGACCGGTTTGAACCTTTGCCTGTCTCTGTCTGCAGGATGGCTTGACGCAGGGAGAAGGGGATGCCTTTGGGTGGCATGCTGTTCTCTCACATACACCTTACACATGCTTTTTCCATGTTATGCAAATTGGGATCACAGAATCATCTGTGTGGATGGGCAATGTTGGCCACTTCTGGGATGAGAGCTCGAGGCACTGCCAGGAACTAGCCCCATGCAGCAGCAGTAACATGCAAAGCTGAAAACAAGGACTATGCAGAACCATTAGGGAGTAACAAAGAGCCCATCTAATGATCCTTGGCACTGATACAGCTCCTGTCACTTTCACAGCTGTTTTATTGATACCCCTATTTTACAGCTGGGAAACTGACACAAGCAGAGGTGAAGCAACTTGGTCAAGGACACGCAGCAGGGCCATAGCAGAGCTGGGTAGAGAACACATGTCCCCTGGTTCCCATGCTAGTGAGCTACCACTGGGCCACACGACCAGGACTTCGTCCCCTAACACAGCTCTGCATTTCAATACTTACACAAGTAAAGCAGGTAACGTTCTCTAGGACAATGCAGTATGTAGTCACAGCAACTTCAGGAAAACTAACATGTTTATTTCAGAGTAGCAGCCGTGTTAGTCTGTATTCGCAAAAAGAAAAGGAGTACTTGTGGCACCTTAGAGACTAACAAATTCATTTGAGCATAAGCTTTCGTGAGCTGCAGCTCACTTCATCGGATGACATGTTTATGCTCTACCTCATGGAGCTACAGAGTGAAGAGACTTGATTTCCAAATGCTACGGAAGGGAACAGGAGTAGGGGACAGATTAAAAAAGAGTAGAAGAAACAGACAGAAAAACCTTTGATGTGGCGGCTTACATATTTCACCAAAGATCCATGTAAACAGTCTTATGATGTGAAGGTCCAGGGGTTTCCTCCCAGACAGCTCCCCTTCGGAGCTCATTGTCGTTCATCAATGGACTCAGTCATCATATTCTGATCACAGTCCTCCAAATGTTCAAATTCTGCACTTCAGTTTTGCCTGGATGGTGATATGTTTTCCTAGCCGAGCCAGTGAAAATGCAAATTGCTTCCTGTTTGGATGCAAGACCAGCCATTCCACCAACATTAATTAATTAATTAATTGGGAGCAGCAGTATATTTGTAGTGCAGGAGCACCTAGGAGCCCCAGTCATGGCCCAGGACCCCATCGTGCTAGGCGCTGTATGAACACAGAACCCTGCTCCAAACAGCTCACGTTTATTCTGCACCTGGCAAAGCAATGCCTGGGAAGTGGGAAAGCACATTCTGCATGAGTGGACAGTCAGGAGCAGTCCATCGGCGCAGTCCCACCTAGAGCATGGTGCAGTGACCCAGGCTAGGGGTAAAAAGGGCTTGGGTAACAGGAGTGAGGCCTGCTCCTAAAGGAAAGATCAGAATATCCTTGCCAAACACCCGTGTAAACACTCTCCCTTGGGTCTCGCTGCTACCTGGGTAACTGGAAGCAATCATGAATACAAACCCACCTTGCTGCGCAGCACTAGGTTAAGCACAGTGTGGCCTTAACCTAGTCCAATGGCTCCATATGGATAAACTGGAATTGGCCAAGCCCTTCCCAAGCTGTATTCATAGAATCATAGAATAACAGAGTTGGAAGGGACCTCTGGAGGCCATCTAGTCCAACCCCCTGCCCAGAGCAGGACCAATCCCAACTAAATCATCCCAGCCAGGGCTTAAAAACTTCCAAGGGAAGGGGATTCCACCACCTCCCTAGGTTAACGCATTCACCACCCTCCTAGTGAAAAAGTTTTTCCTAATATCCAACCTAAATCTCCCCCAAGACTTCCAGTAAGTCTTTCCCATAAAAAGCTCTAAATTGCACCTGAAGCCCAGCCAATAGCACACAAGCTGCACTTTGCACCATCTACGCTCCAGGAGGCAGGCAGCCAAGACCTAACAAAGCCAGCAACCTGCCAGGCAACGTTCAAAGGAGCAAAAGGAATCAGGAGGCACCAGACGTCATGGTGGCAGAACCAGCCGAGTCAATCGGAGCAGCAGCCATTGTGAGGTCCCAGTGGATGGGTGATTTACTTGCAGATTTGATTTTGACCCCAGTGCTGAGCACTTATCTCAGTAAATTAGATTTGTCAGATGCTTCCCAGCCGTTGGATTCTGAGGATCATCTGACTGTGACACTCACCGGGGGCTGCCCAGGCCCCACAGACTGTGAATCCTAACCAAGCACTGCAGATGTACCATGCATGGTGGGTGCTCCCCATGGCTCTCTGGGCACAAGTGCCCAGTGGGATTCCAAATGTGCCTGGTCTGTTTCAGGTTATGATGGACCAGTTACTCGGGGCCTCGATCCTGCCCCTGGTATCTCAATGGCATGTTAATCCCCAGAGCTCTGTAAGGTTACTCACACCAATGTACTCTGGAGGCGAGCTCACTCCCTTGGGGGGCCCTCACTCAGCCCCCAGGCAAGTCGGCGCTGCTCCCTCACCTGCTCAGATTGCAGCTGCAGGGACAGCAGTCAGACCAGGAGTTCCTCGCCTCATGCTTCCCATTGTAACGAGTGAGAGGGACCCCAGATCTGCACCCCCTCCTTGCCTGCCAGAGTAGCGGGGCCTGTGGCACAGGGAGGAGGCAGCTGCTCCGCAGAGGGGTGAAGTAAGTTATCCCCCTCTCTGCAAAGGGAGGGGCTTTCTGAGTCACAGTTCCCTCTCAGCTCTTGCTCCCAAGGCAGCACACCTTCCGTCCAATATTCCCTCTAATTTTTGACAGGCCGTGTACGCAAAAAATTTCTTCTGTGCAAATTGTTGTGCTTCTGTGCACATTTTTGTGTGCGCGGTGTTTCGTTGTGAACGTGGGGTTTAGGATCTGTGTGCGCGCGCACACGCTCACAGCTTAGAGGGAACAGTGCTCCGGGCCACCCCTTTCTGGGCCGAGTGGTGTGTTACAGTCTAGCCCTGAGAGCCAAATGGAGCCTGAGTGAAGCCAGCAGAAGACGTGTATTTAGAGCCAAGTCTGAAAGCCTCTAGCTACAGAGGCTGAAAGGAGGCACCCAAATCCTGACAAGGACCCAGTCTGGCCTTGCAGCTGGTGCAGTGCCATTCCCTGGCAGAGGCTCCCCGTGGCTCCATGCGCCTTGCACCATCACACAATGCAGCGACCCAGACACTGTGGCATCCTAGCACCATAGTGATGTTCCACTCTGAGGTAAGGGGGCACTGGCCATGGTCTGATGCCAATCCCCCACTTTCAGCTCCCAAGCTCTGTGCCATTTCCCTGCAGGGTCAGTGGCTTCCCACATGCATTTGGGTGGCATTTTCAAAAGTGCCTAGGTGACTTAAAGAGACAAGGCGGGTGGGTACGAGCTTTTATTGGACCCCCATCTGCTGGTGAGAGAGACACAGAGCTTTTCCTCAGGTCTGGGAAAGGTACTGAGCGTGTCACAGCTAAATACAATGGTTGACACATAGGAGCACAACCCGACTGAAAGTCACTGGGACACGTTCTGCTAAGCGGCTGTCCATAAATTATAGAACACATTTTGGGTGGTTTTCAAGACCCACCCAGCCCCTTGTAACACGCTGTCACACTGAAACTAACACTCAAAATTAAGAGCTACCCACCCTGTCATGTGCAATGTAAGTTTTGGACTGCCCCTAAGTCCCTTTGGTGCTTGGAACTCCACCCCCCTTTCGCCTCTCTCCCTAAAAAGCAGAGTCCTTGCCACCGACCCTGCTGGTGCATGAATTCCTCGGCCCAGCTGCACTCAGTTCAGGCTGCGCTCAGCAGGGAGTAGTTTGGAACAGAGGGTGAGCGCTAAGACTTTCCTGGATCGGGGTGGAGAGAAGGCTGCGAAACAGCCGGGTGTGTACTGCTGCTAAACAAACAGGCAGGTATCGGTGTGCACTGATGTTCTCGTTTAACCCCCAGATCCGGTTAACCCACACCCCACTGGCCACAAGCAGCCCATTCTCCAGGAAATGAGGATGCCAACCTGTGCAGATTCATAGAGACATAGATTCTAAGGTCAGAAGGAACCATTATGATCATCTAGTCCGACCTCCTGCACAATGCAGGCCACAGAATCTCACCCTCCCACTCCTGCGAAAAACCTCTCACCTATGTCTGAGCTATTGAAGTCCTCAAATCATGGTTTAAAGACTTCAAGGAGCAGAGAATCCTCCAGCAAGTGACCCGTGCCCCATGCTACAGAGGAAGGCGAAAAACCTCCAGGGCCTCTTCCAATCTGCCCTGGAGGAAAATTCCTTCCCGACCCCAAATATGGCGATCAGCTAAACCCTGAGCATATGGGCAAGATTCGCCAGCCAGATACTACAGAAAATTCTTTCCTGGGTAACTCAGATCCCACCCCATCTAACATCCCATCACAGGCCATTAGGCCTATTTACCATGAATATTTAAAGATCAATTAATTACCAAAATCATGTTATCCCATCATACCATCTCCTCCATAAACTTATCGAGTTTAATCTTAAAGCCAGATAGATCTTTTGCCCCCACTGCTTCCCTTGGAAGGCTATTCCAAAACTTCTCTCCTCTGATGGTTAGAAACCTTCGTCTAATTTCAAGTCTAAACTTCCCAATGACCAGTTTATATCCATTTGTTCTTGTGTCCACATTGGTACTGAGCTTAAATAATTCCTCCCCCTCTCCGGTATTTATTCCTCTGATATATTTATACAGAGCAATCATATCTCCCGTCAACCTTCTTTTAGTTAGGCTAAACAAGCCAAGCTCCTTGAGTCTCCTTTCATAAGACAAGTTTTCCATTCCTTGGATCATCCTAGTAGCCCTTCTCTGTACCTGTTCCAGTTTGAATTCATCCTTCTTAAACATGGGAGACCAGAACTCCACACAGTATTCCAGGTGAGGTCTCACCGGTGCCTTGTACAACGGTACTAAAACCTCCTTATCCCTACTGAAAATACCTCTCCTGATGCATCCCAAGACTGCATTAGCTTTTTTCACGGCCATATCACATTGGCAGCTCATAGTCATCCTATGGAAGATGGAAGGTCCTCCCCAACCATGGGCTCATTTCACAGTTTCATTCCAAGCTTGTACCACATGCTCTAGAACATAAGAACAGCCATACTGGGTCCATCTAGCCCAGTATCCTGTCTTCTGACCGTGGCCAGTGCCAGGTGCATTAGAGGGAGTGAACAGAACTGGGCAATTATCGAGTGATCTATCCCCTGTCGTCCAGCCCCAGATTCTGGCTCTGATTCTCCCTTTGTCTCTTTCCCCACTCCAAGCAGCTCTGAACTTTTTCTAACATGGAGTTCAAATGGGCAAACAATAAGAGGCTAGAATTTTCCTAAACCATGCCCTCTGCCCAAGTCCCACCCAGAACCCAAGCTCCACCCACTCATGATACCAGAGTCGGAAACCAATCACAGCACATTATAGAAAACTTCATAATAAGCCCAATCCCTCATTTAAATTGGGTGTTTGGCTCAGCAGTGAAACAGTTAACAAGGCTGACATTTTAATTGCCACTATTAGGTTTCAGAGTTAACGCCCAGCTGACACAGAATGGGGCCGTGTGCACATTGTGGCGGTCACACCATGCTCTCTGTCAGGCAGCACGGCTCTCTTTTATGTTTGGAAGTTATCATCACACCCACCAGGGCTAGCGAGTTAATATTTCGTACTGAATGCTTGGATTCTGTAGCACAACCTGGCAGCCACTGGGGAAGGATACCAAGCTGCCACCAGCCAACTCTATACCCTCTTCTCACACTGCCCCCTGTGCCTGGAGCATCCTCCCATCTCATTAGGTGCTCATCTGGCCCCTGTCAGCAGAGTAGCTGAACACTCACCATCTTTAATGTATTTATGTCAACCTCTCTTCAGATCTCACCTTTGCAGTTAGCCTTTCACTGTTACCCTCTGCCTGCCCTTCACTCAGGGCACCTGGACCAGATCTGCTCTCAGGGATGTCAGCTTCCCAGGCCCAAGGAACAAAACATGAATTTAGGGTCCCAAATGCCTGTGGTGTCTCACCAAAGCTCCTAAAAACAGCAGTGAAGTCCCCGTGAGAGAGAAGGCAGGACAGGCACCTCCTCTGCACCGAGCTGCAGCCACCCAGAGAATGAATCAGCTACTGTCACGGCTCCAAGCAAAGAGCTACTAATTGTAAACCCCAGCATCCAGAAAACGAAGGCTGATCCCACAGTCACAGCCACCTCCACCATATATTACACCCGCAAACCCAGAGTAACTCCCATGACATCAGAGTCACTCCAGATTTACACTGGTGGGACGGGGATCAGGATCTGGCCCTAAAACCCCATATAAAACATTAAAAGAACAAATGACACTAAGAGGACATAACCCAATCAGGTTATCTCATGATCCCTCCCTTTCTGACCTGCCCTGCACCCTGGCTCATTGCCTCCCCTGTTGTATAATGTTGAATGATTATTATTAGTTACTCTTTGTACTGTGGTAGCGCTAAGGATGCCAAGTCATGGACCACGGTTTCATTGTACTAGGTGCTACAGACACAGAACAACAAGATCTTTCCTGCCCCATAGATTGTTGCTTTTTAGTTGTCTGTCTAGTGCCCTGAACACACCCAGCACTAGACAGATAACAAAACATCATTTTAGTTGAGAATTTGGGGACAATGAGTCTGTTTACTGGTTATGAGTCTGACATACCTGATTTTTGAAGCCTCTGCCCCCACTAGTTCCAAGAGCAGCCAGCCAAGAACCAGGTGGGGTGAGTTCATAGAATCATAGACTCATAGAATATCAGGGTTGGAAGGGACCTCTGGAGGTCATCTAGTCCAACCCCCTGCCCAGAGCAGGACCAATCCCAACTAAATCATCCCAGCCAGGGCTTTGTCAAGCCTGACCTTAAAAACTTCTAAGGAAGGGGATTCCACCACCTCCCTAGGTAACGCATTCCAGTGTTTCACCACCCTCCTAGTGAAAAAGTTTTTCCTAATATCCAACCTAAATCTCCCCCACTGCAACTTGAGACCATTACTCCTTGTCCTGTCATCTGCTATCACTGAGAATAGTCTAGATCCATCCTCTTTGGATCCACCTTTCAGGTAGTTAAAAGCAGCTATCAAATCCCCCTTCATTCTTCTCTTTCGTAGACTAAACAATCCCAGTTCCCTCAGCCTCTCCTCATAAGTCATGTGTTCCAGACCCCAATCATTTTTGTTGCCCTTCGCTGGACTCTTTCCAATTTCTCCACATCCTTCTTGTAGTGTGGTGCCCAAAATTGGACACACTACTCCAGATGAGGCCTCACCAATGTCGAATAGAGGGGAACGATCACGTCCCTCGATCTGCTGGCAATGCCCCTACTTATACAGCCCAAAATGCCATTGGCCTTCTTGGCAACAAGGGCACACTGTTGACTCATATCCAGCTTCTCGTCCACTGTAACCCGTAGGTCCTTCTCTGCAGTAGTGCTGCCGAGCCATTCGGTCCCTAGTCTGTAGTGGTGCATGGGATTCTTCCATCCTAAGCGCAGGACTCTGCACTTGTCCTTATTGAACCTCACCAGATTTCTTTTGGCCCAATCCTCCAATTTGTCTAGGTCACTCTGTATCCTACCCCTACCCTCCAGTGTATCTACCACTCCTCCCAGTTTAGTGTCATCCGCAAACTTGCTGGGGGTGCAATCCACACCATCCTCCAGATCATTAATGAAGATATTGAACAAATCGGCCCCAGGACCGACCCTTGGGGCACTCCGCTAGATACCAGCTGCCAACTAGACATGGAGCCATTGATCACTACCCGTTGAGCCCGACAATCTAGCCAACTTTCTACCCACCTTGTAGTGCATCCATCCAGCCCATACTTCTTTAACTTGCTGACAAGAATACTGTGGGAGACCGTGTCAAAAGCTTTGCTAAAGTCAAGGAATAACACGTCCACTGCTTTCCCTTCATCCACAGAACCAGTTATCTCATCATAGAAGGCAATTAGGTTAGTCGGGCATGACTTTCCCTTGGTGAATCCATGCTGACTGTTCCTGATCACTTTCCTCTCCTCTAAGTGCTTCAGAATTGATTCCTTGAGGACATGCTCCATGATTTTTCCGGGGACTGAGGTGAGGCTGACCGGCCTGTAGTTCCCAGGATCCTCCTTCTTCCCTTTTTTAAAGATTGGCACTACATTAGCCTTTTTCCAGTCTTCCGGGACTTCCCCAGTTCACCATGAGTTTTCAAAGATAAAGGCCAATGGCTCTGCAATCACATCCGCCAATTCCTTTAGCACTCTCGGATGCAACGCATCCGGCCCCATGGACTTGTGCACGTCCAGTTTTTCTAAATAGTCCCGAACCACTTCTTCCTTCACAGAGGGCTGGCCACCTCCTCCCCATGCTGTGCTGCCCAGTGCAGTAGTCTGGGAGCTGACTTGTGCCTCTCTGCCTTAGGGAGCAGCCTGCTTTGTCTCTGTTTTGGGGTTCATAGATTCATAGATACTAAGGTCAGAAGGGACCATTATGATCATCTAGACCGACCTCCTGCACAACGCAGGCCACAGAATCTCACCCACCCACTCCTGCAAAAAACCTCTCACCTATGTCTGAGCTTTGAAGTCCTCAAATCGGGCTTCTTGTGTGTTATTGTTCTGAATTATAAGAAATAAGGTTGTGCTACACTGCAACCTTCGAGCAGGAGTATTTAAGTCTTTTATTTAACTTCTCTGTGTGTACGCCATGAACACAACAATTCTCTTGTGAGCAAAGCACACTGATCTTAGCATTTAAACCTTTCTCCTGATTGTCTGAGTAGGGATTGTGGGAGGGAGGGAAGAGCAAGAGACTGGGAGCCAAGAAACCAGCTTTGCCACTGACTTGCAATTCACTTCAGTGTCTGTGCCTTAGTTTCCCACCTGCAATTTAGGAATAGCGGTCACTGAAGCATACTGCAGCTGGATTTCCTCTAGTGACACCATGTTGACACACAGCCGTCACCCTGCAATGGACCAGCTCTGGTTGTTTGCTGAGCAGTCAGTGACGAGGGCGATAATGCAGGGCCTGATGTACAGATGAGTCCATCAAGTCACAGCACACCCTAATCATCACAGAACTGCTTCCTGCTAGAGTCCAGGGGAAGAAACTGAGGCTTAATACACCCAGATACCTGAAATGAGTTTCCTTTGGATCCCAGATCTCTAGCCGGCACCATGTTGGCTTGTGTTGCTTGGCTCTGTGAGATTGCCAGCCCTGGCCCAATGGCAGTGTTAGAATACAGATGGCCCTTGGGCATCTTACTGGGACTTCCTTTCCTCACCACTTCGGATCCCAGCTCCTTCTCCTCCCTGCCTGTGCTTTCTAGCATGGTCAGGCAGCTGAGAGCGCCTCCCTGTTGAGCATGCCACAGCAGGTACTTCAGGAATGCAGAGTGAGGCAAGGGATATCATGTTTAATGCAGAGCTCTCTTTATTAGATACATAGCATGGCGGCTCCTGCAGACTCAGAACAAGCAGGCAGTGCCTCGTGGGAGAGACCCCTTGCGTGGCTCCCAGACCTTCAGGTGATTAAGCATGTCTAATTTTAAAGAGACAGTACCACACTACATTATACTCCCCTCCTGCCACCTAGTCCACTTCTCTGCTCTCATCACTCTTGGATCCACTCCTTCACTCAGACCACATCCTCCAAGCTCACCCCTTTGTCTCCACTCTTATCCCCCGGCTCCCTCTAAATCTGGAACCCCTTCCCCCTAGGCTTCAGACTTCTCCTTCCTGTGCCTCAATGTTCTTCTCTGCTAGGTCCCATTGACTGCAGTGCATTAAGGCACAAAGGAAGGCTGGTGCAGTGGTTAGGGTGCTAGCGTGGGACACAAGAGACCTGGGCTGGCTCTGCTGCCATCTTCTCATGTAACCTGGGGCAAGTCTCTCTGTGCCTCAGTTTCCCCTCTGTACGATGTGGTAATTGGACTGCCCTGCGCCACAGGGGAGCTGTGAAGATAAATGCATTAAAAGTGGTGAGATGCTCAGACAGGTGTACTCGGTCCTGTCTGAGCGAAGGGGGCTGGACTAGATGACCCCTTGAGGTCCCTCCTCACCTTACATTTCTATGATACTAGGGTGATGGAGGCCTTACTTAGAAACATGTACAGAGCTCCAGGGTTGGGATCCTGCCCCACAGACCCTCAATGGGGCTCTACGCAGCAGTGGAGATCTGGGCAGCAGCTCCCAGGAGAGAACTGTCAGTCATTTCCAAACTGTGAGCCTAGCCCCGCGTCTGCTCTGACACATGCTGCTGCACGCCAGGAGTGACGCCAGTGCAGATGCACTGGGGCAAACTGCTGTAAGTGAGAGTGGAAGCAGGCCTGCTAATGTAAACAGGAGCCCTGTGGGCGGGCCAGCTCCATGGCTGGGGGCAGCACACAGACTCATAGAACTGGAAGGGACCTCGAGAGGTTGTCAAGTCCAGTCCCCTGCACTCATGGCGGAACTAAGTATTATCTAGACCATCCCTGACAGGTGTTTGTCTAACCTGCTCTTAAAAATCCCCAGTGATGGAGATTCCACAACCTCCCTAGGTAATTTATTCCAGTGCTTAACCACCTTGACAGTTAGGAAGTTTTTCCCTAATGTCCAACCTAAACCGCCCTTGCTGCAATTTAACCCCATTGTTTCTTGTCCTATCCTCAGAGGTTAAGAAGAACATTTTTTCTCCCTCCTCCTTGTAACAACCTTTTATGTACTTGAAAACTGTTATCATGTTCCCCTCAGTCTTCTCTTCTCCAGACTAAACAAACAAAGTTTTTTCAATCTTCCCTCATAGGTCATGTTTTCTAGACCTTTAATCATTTTTGTTGCTCTTCTCTGGACTTTCTCCAATTTGTCCACATCTGTCCTGAAGTGTGCCACCCAGAACTGGACACAATACTCCAGTTGAGGACTAATCAGCTTGGAGTAGAGCGGCAGAATTACTTCTCATGCTTGCTAACAATACTCCTCCTAATGCATCCCAGAATGATGTTTGCTTTTTTTGCAACAGCATTACACTGTTGACTCACATTTAGCTTGTGATCCGCTATGAGCCCCAGATCCCTTTCCGCAGTCCTCCTTCCTAGGCAGTCATTTCCCATTGTGTACGTGTGCAACTGATTGTTCCTTCCTAAGTGGAGCACTTTGCATTTGTCCTTATTGAATTTCATCCTGTTTACTTGCATCCATGCTCCCTCCCAGAGAGACAGCCCAGCCAGAGTTATTCTGCCAGGACCACACAGGGGTCTCAGCTGCACGGACAACCCCAATCACAGTCATAGAATCACAGAATACCAGGGCTGGAAGGGACCTCAAGAGGTCATCTAGTCCAGCCCCCTGCTCAAAGCAGGACCAATCCCCAATTTTTGCCCCAGATCCCAAATGGCCCCCTCAAGGATTGAACTCACAACCCTGGGTTTAGCAGGCCAATCCTCAAGCCACTGAGCTACCCCTCCTCCCCTGAGAGCTGGTGCAGCGATGCATCATTGGTGTGTCAAGTCGAACCTTCCTTCTGGCAATGTCTGGTCACAGCGAAGGCTCTCGCCAGCTGAACAGAGCCCAGAGGATGTTCTCAGCGTCCATTAGTGAGCAGAAGCAGCCTCTCTTAGCCCTGGCTGGGATCCAAATGGACCAGCCCAATAGCGCTAGCCAGAAGCCAATTGCTGCCCATTGAAAAGTAAATGCAAAGTTTGTGGGCATAGGGGTGAAGGGTAGTACATGTGTGACAACTGCTAGCTGGGTCATCATAACCAGGGATTGAACCAGGGACCTTCAGAGCTAAGAGCCTGAGCCCCTAGAGCTTGAGCTAAAAGGCCAGTCCTTGCAGCTGGGATTTGCAGCAGACTTGTTATATCCTCTGTGGCTCAGGCTTGGCTGGGGGGCAGGGCGGGGAAGTGCACACTGAGTTGTACGTCCAGGGCCTACGGAGCTGATCCATCCTCCAATACTGGCACCTCACCCACTGACTCATTCATGTGCTTGAGGCTGAGATGCTGGCAAGCTTGAAAATGAAGCCACTGTTGATCTCAGGGGTCTGTACATTGCCAGTGCTTAGTGCTGTATTCTTGAGTCTCTCTCCATTCCAGCAATGGCTTATGGCTCAGGTTAAGATTTTATCATGGTTATTTTTAGTAAAATTCAGGGACAGGTCCCAGGCAAGAAACAAATATTCAAGCCCGTGACCCATCCCTGACTTTTACTAAAAATAAATGTGACAGAATGGGGGGGATAAGAGCCCAAGCCCTGCTGCAGGGCAGGGGTTTCAGTACTTGCCACCTGCAGTGGCTGAGAGCTCCGGGGTCCCCCCGCCGGCGGCAGCGGCTTGGAGCTCTGTGGCCACTGGCTCAGAGCTTCAGGTCCCCACCGTTGCCCACAGTGGCTGAGAGCTGCCTGCACAATGGAGCCCCTGTCCCAGCTGGAGGCCTTGAGGGCCACCACAATTAAATAATAACAGTGATATTTCTGATTTACACCAATGCACGGGACACCAGGGTCAGCCAGAGGGTATAATAATCTATCACCAGAGAATCGTGCCGGGTGCTGGGCACGTGGATGTAGTGGCCTGTTCTCTCGCTCACACCAGTGCAGTAACTCCCCTGAAGTCAGTGGAATTCCAGGCATGTGAAACGGGTGTGAGAGAGTATCAGAGCCCCCTGTAGCAGCTGTGCACGTTGGAGGAGCCAGAGCCAGATGCTAGGCCCCGGCTCCCAGGACTGAGAAGAGCCCCGGGGCACTAGTGGTTGCTATCAGAGTCATAAATTAGACTGTGTCAAAAAACTTCCGACAAAATGCTTTTTTTGCTGAAAAATGGGACTTTGTCCAACACAAAAAGCTTGCGTGACTTTTTTTGTTTGGAGTGAAATTACGAGGTTTTTGTCAGCGAACTAAAAAATGTCGGTGGCTGCAAACCAAAGTAATTTCAATTTTGTCACAAAACCCCCAAATCTCCACTGCCTTTTTTTTTACATTAATGAAAAATACAGATTGTTTTCAACTGAAAAATGTTGCAGGAAAAGATAACGTTTCCTGCCCAGCCGTTGTGGTCATTCTGTAGAGGGTGCCCATCGCATCATTACTGGACTGTATGTCATACATACGTAGCAAAGGCTACATTGTGCTCGCAGAACCACAGGGGTTTGAGCTGAGCAATTCCAGTGAAGTCACTCTAAACGTTTTCACTGCAGAGTTAACTCAGGCTCCTACCCAGGTGTTACCCCAACGCAACTCCGATGCTTAATCTGTGCCAGGACTGAGCCCTGCCCCCGGGACCTCTCGGCTTAGCAGTTCAGAGCCCTGCCACCTCTGGACTTGCCACATCAGTTAGGAAAGTAAATAAAATTGCTTGAGCCCCAGCACTTCTTTCATTACAAATTAAGCCCTGCACAACTCCTGTCCGCACACAAAACCCTCTCAGCTGAGGTTAGTGGGGCTTTCAGTGCGGCTAGCTGGTCTGTGCTGGGCCAGTATGCTAAAGCCCAAGGGAAGCTGGTAACCCACCAATGTTGCACTGAAGATGCAGGTTAAATCACTTGAGTGCTGAGAGTCCTCTGAAGCCTTCCCATCATTCCCCCCTGCATGCCCAGAAGCACAGCCAATCATAGAATACCAGGGCTGGAAGGGACCTCAGGAGGTCATCTAGTCCAACCCCCTGCTCAAAGCAGGGCCAATCCCCAATTTTTGCCCCAGATCCCTAAATGCCCCCATCAAGGATTGAGCTCACAACCCCAGGTTTAGCAGGCCAATGCTCAAACCACTGAGCTACCCTCTCCCCACGATTCACTGGAAAGTAATCTCAGCTCGCTGCAGCATGAAGAACCACGCGATGTGGCCCGAGAAGTCCTAGTGACCCCCATAGGGAAGCGCAGCACCAGTGAGGACACAGTAACTGGGGCAGGGCTTTGCAGTGTGGCTGCTCCTCACACCCAGGCTAGGCTAACCCAGGGGCTCAGAGCCAGGGGCCGATCACTCTGGCTAACTCTGCAGTGAAGACAAATGTAACTTAGCTCCTGATCCCAACACCCCAGGAGAAAGCGCCCGATGACATCAGCGAGTGCTGGATCTCAGAGCAGAATCTCTCCCCGAAGCACAACTCATTTGGGGCAGCACTTCCCCAGTGGCCACTAGACAGCTTTGAGGGGCTTCGAGGGCCTCCTGGCCCCTCCTGATCTCGCCCTGCTCCACCCCCGCCCTGGGAAATGTTTCATTAAGCAAATGATGAATTACTCACATTAGCTACAAAAGGGCGATGCTGCTGGGCCCGGCGGGGGAGGAGAAGAGTGCTGGGAGCCTCCTGCTCAATTATTCATGGGCAGAGGTTTAACTCTGATGGAGCTCTGGCTCCCAAAGCCCGGCTCCTAATGGAGCTTGCTCTGTGTCTAGCCAGCGAGCACTCCTGGACATCGGGCAATTCCCACCTCTGTCATCTCCATGCCATAAAGTGCCACCTCCTGCTGCTAAGCATGCATTACGCGGCCATTACCATCTAGTAGCAGCACAGCTGTTATCTCGCTGAGGATCCTGTCCTGTCCTGCTAGCAAATGCGCCCACCGCCAGCCAAGCCAGCTAAATCACACATGCCCAAGACACCTTGTCTCTTGCAGGTGCCGATCTCCTCTGGTCCTGTACAGCATGGACTCCACACACACCCACTGCTGTTCTGAACTTGGACAGCGAACTGGGGAAAGGTGCCAGATGGAGAGCCCTGAGGAACGAACCCATCCCGAGCCACTCCTGCTTCCGTACCTGCAGGCACTTCTGCAGCCTCTCTACCTCGGGCAGTAAATCACTGACATTCTCTTCTCTGTGCCAGCCATGAGTTCGCCAAGGGGCAGCAGAGATCGCAGTCAGTGGTCTGCAAACTGCCCAGCAGCTTACACTGATGGCAGCAGGGCCAGGGCACCTCAGTCTACCAAAACAAACACAGCCCAGTGGCAATGGTACCAGCTGCTGATTGCATCACTCCCAGCACGCGCTGGGCCCAGCCTTAGCAGGGTTAGCAAGGGGCTTTGCTAATGCAGCTGGAACCTGAGGCTTTTGCTTGTTTTATTCCATCCGTCTACACCCCCAACTCACTCTGACCCTGAAGAAGGCTGGGTCTGGAGGAGGAGGGGCATCCTTGGGTGTCCACAGTAATGGCTCCCCAGGCACCCCAGCCTTCTGCTACCATATGAGAGGCAATCTTTAGTCCCAGCTGTTCTTTAAACAGTGTCACCAACTCTCACAACTTTACCATGAGTCCTGCAGTATTTGGGGGTGTTTCTTAAAGCCCCAGCTCCTGGAGTCACATGAGAATCTCGGCTTCCTTTTAAAAATAAAAATCAAGTTTCTAGTCCTGGCTGTTTCAGAGACGAGTAGGAAAACACAGCCCTAAAGGCTCAGAAAACAGGAGGCAAATACAAAGAACCCAACATTTATCATTATTTGTTAAAATCTTGTTATTTTTGTGCCAATCTCATGATTGTGGGGGGCCTGACTCCTGACGTTTGCACAGTCGAGGTTGGTGCTGCTGCATTCAGCACTTGCTGCTGTGTCTCGAAAGCATCTGAAAGCTCAGCTCCCCTTCAGAAAAACAAAACAAGCCATGCCCCCTGCAGTCCTGCCTTATGTGCTTAAAGACTGGACCATCGGAACACATCCTCCTTCCCTAGTCCCTTAGCTGGTCCTTCAGGGCCTCCCCTTTGGGAAATGCCAATGCAGATTGTCACAATCCAACCCTCCGTGATGAGTTGAGAAATGTCGACATTTAAAGTACCATCACTGGCCAATGAGCTAATGCCCACTGACCTCAACACAGCAGGTCACACCTCGGAGATACTGGCTCAGCCTCTGCAAACTCAGGGAGACTTTTCTACCTCAGTTACACTCGGTCCCATTTCCCAGGTTTTCTCTGTAATCTTAACAGCTAGAGACTTTGTTGTGTCAAACTGTGGCTGCTAGGCCTATCTGCCCTCCACTCCCTTCTCCCTGCTAGTCCTTCAGGCCCCCCGACATACACCTCACACTATGGGAATCACTGGATGTGTGCAAGGAAAGGAGCATGGAGAAGGAAGGGGTGGGAGGAGAAAAGAAGGAGAGGGAGCAATCAAAGGGAGCAGTAGGAAGAAGAGATGGAGGGAGATGGGGTAAAGAGGTGGGGAGTCAACTGTGTGTGAGCGACTGCTGGGAGATGAATTCACACTGCTAAAACCTACCCTAAGCATCCTCTGCCAACTCAGATTAAAGAGCGGCACTGATGCCACCTACAGGGCTGGCTGCTCATTACACTCTAAAACCTCACGAGTTATCTTCTGAGCAAGACTGGCTGGTACATCCGCACCAGCCAGGGGACATGGCTGGCTCAAACGGGCTATTAGTGCAGCACAGTAGCTCAGTGTTTCCCAGCACTTCCATCCCTAGCTCTGAATCTTTTATCCCTTTTCCAGCTCAAGTCAGCCCCAAGCCAGGTACAAAAGGCTGACCCACCAATGCAAGTGACTCTTCCACAAAAGGCCTTTAGTCTGACGGGCAGGTCCAGGAGTTGCAGAGGGCTAGTAAAACCCACCTGGCTTATCTCTCCTAGCACCAGACAGAGTGGGGAGCCATGGTGATGTGGGGCTTTAATGCCTTCAGGAAAGGACAGCAGGTGCAACCTGATTTGTGTTGCTCCCACCTTTTGGAGGGACATCGCTGCAGGATGGTCTGGCTGCTCTGGCCCTGACACGAGATCCCTTATGCCACACGCAGGATGGGGGCAGATCCTTCTCACCAAGGACAAGGCTGCTGGTGCAATGGCACAGAACTTCCCCAGCCCCCAGATTATGAGTATAGGTGCAACTGCCGACAAAATGTAGGGGGTGGTGAGGGGCAGATGAGAACATAAGACTGTCCGTACGGGGTCAGACCAATGGTCCATCTAGCCCAGTGTCCTCTCTTCTGACAATGGCCACTGCTAGATACTACAGAGGGAATGAACAGAAAAGGGCAATTATCAAGTCATCCATCCCCTGTCTTCCACTCCCAACTTCTGGCAGTCAGAGGTTTAGGGACACCCAGAGCATGGGGTTGCATCCCTGACTATCTAATAACTACTGATGGACCTGTCCTCCATGAATTTATCTAATTCTTTTTGAACCCAGTTACACTTTTGGCCATCCCAACATCCACTGGCAACAAGTTCCACAGGTTAACTATGCATTGTGTGAAGAAGTACTGCCTTTGGTTTGTGTTAAACCTGCAGACTATCATTTTCATTGGGTGACCCCTGGTTCATGTATTATGTGAAGGAGTAAATAACATTTCCTTATTCACTTTCTCCACACCAGTCATGATTTTATAGACCTCAATCACATTCCCCCTCAGTGGTTTCTTTTCCAAGCTGAAAAGTCCCAGTCTTTTTAATCTCTCCTCGTACAGAAGCTGTTCCATACCCCTAATCAGTTTTGTTGCCCTTCTCTGCACTTTTTCTAATTCTAATATATCTTTTTTGAGATGGGATGACCAGAATTGAACGCAGTGTCCAAGGTGTGGGCGTACCATGGATTTATATAGCAGCATTATGATAATTTCTGTCTTACTTCTTAATGGTACCTAACATTCTGTTCGCTTTTTTGACTGCTGCTGCACAATGAAAAGATGTTTTCAGAGAACTCTCCACGATGACTCCAAGATCTTTTTCTTGAGTGGTAACAGCTCATTTAGACCCATCTTTTCATATGTGTAATTGGTATTATATTTTCCACTGTGTTTACATTGCATTTATCAACACTGAATAATGGTCTAGATAATACTTAGTCCTGCCATGGGTGCAGGGGCCTGGACTAGAAAACCTCTTGAAATTCTATGAATTTCATCTGCTATTTTCTTCTCCAGTCACTTAGTTTTGTGAGATCCCTTTGTAACTTTTCAGTCTGTTTTGGACTTAACTATCTTGAGTAATTTTGTATGGTCTACAAACTTTGTTTACCCCTTTTTCCAGATCATTTGTGAATATGTTGAACAGTACTTGTCCCAGTACAGATCCCTGGGGGACCCCACTATTTACCTCTCTCCACTGTGAAAAATGGTGATTTATTCCTATCATTTGTTTCCTTTAAATCAGTTACTGATCCATGAGAGGATCTTCCCTCTTATCCCATGACTCCTTACTTTGCTTAAGAGCCTTTGGTGAGGGATTTTGTCAAAGGCTTTCTGAAAGTTCAGGTACACTATATTCACTGGATCACTCTTGTCCACATGTCTTTTTGACACCCTCAAAGAATTCTAATAGATTGATGAGGCATGATTTCCCTTCATAAAAGCCATGTTGACTCTTCCCCAACATATCATGTTCATCTATGAGTCTGATAATTCTGTTCTTTACTATAGTTCCAATCAATTTGCCTGGTACTGAAGTTAGATTTACTGGCCTGTAATTGCCAGGATTGCCTATGGAGTCCTTTTTTTTAAATCGGTGTCACATTAGGTATCCATCTGGACCTGGTACAGAGGTTGATTTAAGCAATAGGTTGCATACTACAGTTAATAGCTCTGCAATTTCATATCTGAGTACTTTCAGAACTCTTGGGTGAATACCATATGGTCCTGGTGACTTATTACTGTTTAATTATCAATTTCAAAATCTCTTCTACTGACACCTCAATCTGGGACAGTTCCTCAAATTTCGCAAAAAGAAAAGGAGTACTTGTGGCACCTTAGAGATTAACCAATTTATTTGAGCATAAGCTTTCGTGAGCTGCAGTTCACTTCATCGGATGCATAAAAGTGGAAAATGCAGTGAGGATGTTTTTACACACACAGATCCTTTTCTTTTTGCGAATACAGACTAACACGGCTGCTACTCTGAATTCCTCAAATTTGTCACCTAAAAAGAATGGCTCAGCTGTGGGAATCTCCCTCACATCCCCTGCAGTGAAGACTGATGCAAAGAATGTATTTAGCTCCTCCTCAATGGCCTTGTCCCTGAGTGCTCATTTAGCACCTCAATTGTCCAGTGGTCCCCCCAATTGTTTGGCAGGCTTCCTGCTTCTGATGTACTTAAACAAATTTGGCTGTTAGTTTTTGTGTCTTTTGCTAGTTGCTCTTCACATTCTCTTTTTGTCCTGCTTAATTATACTTTTACACTTGACTTGCCAGAGTTTATTCTCCTTTCCGTTTTCCTCAGTAGGATTTGACTTCCAATTTTTAAAGGCCATCTGTTTGTCTTTAACCATCTCTTTTACTCAGTTGTTTAGCCATGATGGCTTCATTTATTTATTTTTGATCCCCTTACTTTTTTTTTTTAATTTGGGGTATCCACATAGTCTGCACCTCTATTATGGTGTTTTCATAAAAGTTATGGTGCTTTCATAAAAGTTTCCATGCAGCTTGCAGGCATTTCACTCTTGTGATTGTTCCTTTTACATTAACCAGCCTCCTCGCTTTTGTGTAGCTCCCCTTTTTGAAATGAAATGCTATGGTGGTGGGCTTCTTTGGTATTTTCCTCCCTACAAGGATGTTAAATTTAATTACATTTTGGGCACCATTACTGAGAGGTTCAGCTACATTCACCTCTGGGACCAGATCCTGTGCTCCACTTAGGACTAAATCGAAAATTGCCTCTCCCTGTGTGGGTTCCAGGACTAGCTGCTCCAAGAAGCAGTCGTTAATGGTGTCTAGAAATTTTATCTCTGCATCCCATCCTGAGGTGTCATGTCCCCAGTGAATATGGGGTCATTGAAATCTCCCATTATTATTGGGTTTTCTGTTTTTGTAGCCTCTCTAATCTCCCTGAGCATTTCACAGTCACCATCACCATCCTGGTCAGGTGCTCAGCAATATATTCCTACCTCTAAAATTGTATTATTCATGCATGGAATTTCTATCCATACAGATAGTTCGATTCATTTAAGATTTTTACTATACTTGACTCTATACTTTCTTTCCCAGATAGTGCCACTCCCCCACCAGCATGACCTACTCTGTCATTCCTATATATTTTGTAGCCTGGTATTACCGTGTCCATCAATTATCATCGTTCCACCAAGTTTCTGTGGTGCCTATTATATCAATATCCTCATTTAATACCAGGCACTCATTTAGACTTCTTACTATTTAGACTTCTAGCATTTGTATACAAGCACTTACACAATTTGTCAATATTTAGTTGTCTGCCTTCATGTGATGTAATTGAATCGGACTCTTTTTTGTTTGGCTGTCTCTCTTCAGTTCCTACCTGTGCTTTATCAGCTTCCGTCCTCTCCTCTTTACTAGGGTATAGAATATCCTCTTTAATAAATCCTCCCCTAAGGGATGTGTCGGATCAAACCATGTGTTCCTCCATACCTGTCGATACTATGATGCTATGGCGTACATGCTGAGATAGATAAATGTATGGCGGGGAGGGTGGGTATGGAGATAGATAGATTGATCAGCTGATACACAGGGCTGGTGTGAGATTACATTAGACTTCATGCCTGCTGCAGGGAAATTAAAACACTGGGGCTTGAGTACGGCACTTGTGACATCCCCAGCCCTTGCCGGATCAGCTCTTTGCTTGAGACGTCTGAGGGCGGGGGAGTGAGAAGGAAAAAAACACATCTGGGAAAACATCACATGGCATTTAAAGAGGGGTTGGCGTTGATTAGAACTGAATATCCAGCACCAGCCTGTTAGAGAAAGGGCCCCCTTCTCGGCCTGAGAAGTCATTCACTCCAACCCTCAGCACAGGGCAGGAGAGCAGCTGCTGCTAACGAGGATGTAGCTACAGGAGAAATTCACCAGACCAGGAGATGTCTGGAGTCAGATAACCAAATCAGAGCTGCAGGAGAAACCCAATTACCAGAAGGGTAACGACATCCCTGCGCCTGGCTTCCAAGCTAATCTTTTAGCAATCGAGTTAAGTGCTGTGTATCTGCACTAATCAAGGTTCATGGTCAAGCTGCAGAGCATTTCCTGGGGATTAATGACTGGCTGCCTTGGGCTGATGGCCTGGGGCTGAGCCACGGGAGGGTTATTTATCCCCAGGAAATGGCCCCACCCTCAGGTCATTCCCATTATCAGGAGAATGACACTCCCCTCCCTTGGGTCCATGGTGCTGCTGCAGGGGCTGCTGTCCATGTTCAGATCCCAGGCGAAGTGCAGGCCTGAATCACTCCTGGCTACTAATGGTCCCACAGCGCTTTCACACATGCATACACTCTCACATGCCCACACACGGATACGTACGTGCATAAACACACACGCAAACCCACACACTTATATTCACGTGTGTGCACACATGCATTCACACTCACAATCATGGGCATATGCACACGTTCGCCTGCAGAGCTATTCCAGCATTGAAACACTGTTGTGCTTTATTTGAGGCAAGGAAATAACCTTCTTGTTGCAACCCTCAGCCCAATTCAAAGCAACAAACACGGCCGCAATTTCTCCGCCTGTTACACCGTAGAGTTCCAAAGCTGTGTCCCACCAGAAATTTGGTCCCAGCGCCTACAGCCCTGAGTGTTATCACCTCTGAAATAGCTGCCCCGCGGATGTGCGGCTGAGGATCTCATTAAGTTGAAATCATTATGCAAGCCTTAATTGTGTGCATACGAACAGGCCTCGGTTAGGAGGAGAAGGAAGCTATTACTATTATTATAGCCTAACAAGCTACACCGGCACATCCCAATTGAACGGACACTCAGTTGGCAGCCCTTTGGCATTTTATTGTGGCCATTTCTATAACACATCAGTGGATGATGAAATAGAAGAACAAATGCAGCCATGCAGGAAATGCTTCTCAGATCCTAACACCTGCCCCGGGCCAAGACATGCGGAGACGCCCAACATAAAGCAAGGGAAAGAACAAGTGAAACAGGTGAAAGATTTCTTGACATGCTGGTGCCCTCTTGTGGCTAGAAGGAAGAATGTGGGAGCAGGACGGCCCAAGGTAGTTGAGGTTTCAGGGTCAGGCTGTGAGCAATGGTGTCAAGGCATGGGGCTGAGGTGAGACAGGGCCTTATAGGGGGATTTGCCTAGCTGCTTACTCTGCCTGGGGAGTTTTTGCCCCTTTATAGAGAGGCTACACACTCATTTGGGGACTGAAACAACAGAACTGTTAAGCTATGATCATCGAATCTCAGGATTGGAAGAAACCTCAGGTGGTCATCTAGTCCAACCCCCTGCTCAAAGCAGGACCAGTCCCCAGTTTTTGCCCCAAATGGCCCCCTTAAGGATTGAACTCACAACCCTGTGTTTAGCAGGCCAATGCTCAAACCACTAAGCTATCCCTCCCCCCAAGGGAGGGCACTGATGTAGCTCCCCAGAGGGGGCACTGGTGAGAGGAAGGGGCTCAAGTGATCAGGACCGGCCAGTGGAGATCTTTTTTTCTGTCTAGGCACTCGGTTCAAATCCAGACTAGGTTAGCAATGGCAGCAGTTCAGCACGATCTACAGACTAGATAGATATTAATGCAATTTCTCTCTTTCTTCCCAGCCTAAAGGAGAATTAGTTTGGACAGTTCATAGAGTTTTGTTTGCTCATTTATGTTTGTGGGAGTGAGTGGGAGTGTTCTGTGTGCTTCTGTGTGTGTGTGCGCGCGCGCATATGAGTCTGTATGCATGGGTGAGGGGGAAGAATATGTGGAGGGAAAACTAAGCTGAATCAATGTTTTGCATTGAAGGTCTCTAATTCCTGGGTCTTTCCCATCTTGTAGTGGTGAGTTCCACAGTCTAAGTCCATCTCCTGTGTAAATTCAGTCTCCCAAAGACCCAAGCCTCTTCCTGTAGGTGGGCAGTTTCATTGTTCCAGTAGAATAGAGCCATCACAGGAGGCCATAGTCAAGGAAAGGTCATCAATCTCTCAAGTAGCCTGGGCCAATCCAATGCAAGGTTTTCAATATCAAGATGGAGGCCTTGAATTGGACTCTCTAATGAGCCACTGCAAACAGCAGAGTGTGGGGACAATGTGTTCATGGCATCTTATGCCACTAAGCCAGTTACTGCTGTGTCCTTTACTAGGGTGTATTTTCTTCCCTAGATTTAGAACCTGATCTAAAGCCCCTGGGAGCCTTTCCACTGGCTTCAATGGGCCCACAGTGACCACAGTGATTATCTCTGGGCAGCTGCCGATTGCTGAATGAAAAGGCCTTTTCTTCTCACTATCCCACTCTTTAATTTTGCTGAGTGGCTTTGAAAACAATCCCAAGGGGCTGCAAATCACAGGGTCGCCTCTTCAGCTTCTCTCCTCCATGCTACTCATCTTTCATTCCCAAAAGTGTGCACTCGGGCATAACAAAAGCCACCAGGGCGAGGGTAAATAGCCAGTGGTGAGATGGCTGGCTGTGAGGCACCTGCTCAAACAATGGGCAATCGGTGCAAAAGACCAGGTGGCAGCATGGGGATGAAGGGGTAATCTCAATCCCGGGGTAACTGCCATGCAGCTACACAAGGTTAGAGACTGGCCCACCACCTGTATCTGTACAGTCGCTTCATGGAGGGGGAGGGCTATGATCATATCCAAACCAGGCTCGTGAAGGGGGACACTCACCATGAGCGCTTCCTTGTGGCCGGGTGCAGTGCTGCAGTCCTTTTCTGGCTCCTGGCGCCCCGAGTAGGTTGTCGACCTTGCTGGGCACGACTTCAGTGGCTTGACCCCCCCGGCCAGGTCATACAGTCACAGTGAACCTCTTCCAGGGTAGCAAAGAGTCCAACAAATGCACAGTCTGTGTGTCCTCACCAGCGTCTCCAGCCCCTGCTCGGGGACCTTTAAATGCAGCCCTTTGCTCAGGCATCCAAACCAGCCCAGTCCCCTTCTTGTGGCTTAGGTTAGGCTTCTCCCCATTTCACAGGATTTACCCCATTTTGCCGGTGGCCGGCAGGGAACTCGGGCCCATCCACTGCCCTGGGCTCCAACCCAGGGACCCCATGCCCAGCAGCCGCACACTGCTCCCTGAAATCCTTCGCTGCTACTTCCCTGGGCCTCTTCCCACCTGCCCCTCTGTCTTCACCCTTCGCTTAGGGCCAGAGGCTCAGGCCCCTCTCTCCATTTGAGCCCCACTGTGCCCGTGGAGCCAGAGCTAACCCTGTTTAATGCTCAGACTCCCTTGGCCAGAGAGGAGCTCCCCTCCCTGCCCCTGATCCCACCCAGGGCCCACAGCTCCTTTTAGCTGAGCTCACTGGGCTCTGATTGGCTGTCACTAGCCCCCCTAGCCCTTGGAGGACCAGGGCTCTGTAGTTTCCAAGATGACAGCTCTGGAGAGGCCTCTCTAGGCAAGCCTGGAGGACCCACCTTCACTGCTCCATTCCTCGCACAGCGCCACTTCCAGGGGCGAGATGTAGTGGAACCACAGGGCCTCCTGTAGGGAGCTACAAAGGCCAGGTGCACCCCTTCTCGTGTTTATATCCGCACCCCACTGATAAGCATCTTTCTCCACCCACAAAGAGCAATAACAGGAGAGGTGCTGCAGCCTCCTTTACCCAGCACACCATTAGTGTACAGCTGCAGGTGGTGAAGAACAATGAGAGACTAGTACATTGTAACGTGAGACCAACAGCTGGTTTTGTCATTGCTAATAGACATCTGAGGGGAACTACAAAAGCCAGTCGTAGCTAGAAGGACGGGCGTCACCCAGTCTCTATGACAGCATGTATCTCTACCTGCTCATCAGATCGCTAGGTGTATAACCTTTCTAAATAATAATTGTTAATATCTGTAGCACTTAGAAATGCCAGGCAGGGATCAGGGTCCCACTGAGCTAGGTACTGTACAAACACAGAACAGTTAATGAAAGTCTTACGTGGCCAAGGAACCCATACTCCCATCTGAATGCAACAGGTCCATGCAGTATACTAGGGAGCCGTAGTAGCTGCACAATAGTTACAGTCAAGGTTTGCTTTCCTTTATAAGGCCAACTCAGGCCCTGCTACAAAAATCCCCAGGAGACATCCTTCCAGCTTTAGAATGGGAGGTCTGTATCCAGTGGGAATGTTCTGACCCAATTTGAGGTTGTTAGGACAGGCTGGTTTCGAGGTCTGGGACAGAGAGAAAGCTGGGGCTAATCCAAGTTGGAACATTCTTTTTAGCCAACAGGAGCAATGGAAAAGTGAATGTACTGCGGTATCCAGTGCTGCTTTAGAAATGGCCCCAGACCGACCGCGAGGCCACGATACCCTTGGAAATATAAATCCTGTGAGGACAAGCTATGCAAAGTTTACCTGGCCTCTGGCTCAGCTGCCGGGCTCCACCTCAACTCCACGGATGGAGAAGTTAATTTTGTTTCACAGTGTTTGCAATTCACCCAACTCTCATGATTTTTTTCCCTTGTATTCTGAAATGGTTTCCTAATATTCCATGGTAGTGTTGTGGGTAAGAGATGGGAGGTTGGGGTGGCATCATTTTAAAAGGATGACATTTGTCATAAAAAAGAAGAAAATGTCGACAATATTTGCGAAAAATCTTGTTTTTGAAAAATAAAAACCATTTTTAATGAAAACACTTTTCCCTTGAAAAATGTTAACCAGTATGACCTGCAGGGATCCAGGTAAGCCCCAGGCAGCCATCTGAGTCCACTTCTACACAGGAACGTTTTATGAGGTATAGAGGTATAGTTATCCCAAGACAGCGCCCTGGACAGATTCTCTTATGCTGGTATAAGAGTGGCTTTTTTCTGATTAGCGTTAACCTCTCCCAAATGCCATATGCTAATCCGCTCCAAAAGGCCTGAATCTAAAAGTGAATCCTTCCCATGCCATCAGACATCATTAAGGACATGAGCAAGGCTCTGCCATCACTGTCTATCAAGATGTTTGCTGGAATGGGAATTTGTTCTACTTCTAGAACTTAACTGTTTTATGGAGCTCTGTTGTTGACTTACTGCTAAACCCCCAAGATGGACTGCTTCTCATATGGTCTCCACCCTCATCCTGTCCGGCTTGGGTGGTCCTGCCCTTTGCTGGCCCACCAGCATACCTCTCAGGGTCATTGGGTCATAGATACATTGATTTTAAGGCCAGTTGGAATTGTTAGATCATCTAGTCTGACCTCCAGTGTAACCCAGGCCAGAGACTTTCACCCAATTACCTCTGCACTGAGCCCAATAACTTGTGTTTGACTAAAGCATCTTCCATAAAGGCGTCCAGCCTTGATCTGAATACATCAGGACTTGCAGAATCCTTTGTACCACACAAACCTTCCCACTGTGTCACGGTGTAGTCCCAGGGAAGAAAAAAAAAAAGCGGCCTCTTATACAGGAATAAGAATGGCCACAGGGGGGTTGTACCGTTACCAATATAACTAGATCCTTTTAAATTCACAGCTTGAGTTATACTGGCTTAACCTTACCTGGGAAGTCCAAAGATGATTTAGCAGAAGGCAGCCTTCATGACAATCATCTTTGGCTCAGCAGCTCTACCTTGTGGTGAAACTTGATATTTCCTCCTAATAACAGGAATGAGCTCAGGGTGCAAGGTGACCCCCTGGCTCGCCAGCCCCATGCATTCAAACAGTACAAGTCAGGCCTGACAAACCAGGATGTTATTGTTTCAAAGCTCGTGATTCTGAAGCCAATAAATGTTGGGCTCTGTTGATTCACCTCCTGGCTCTTAAACCTCTAGGGGGGCATGATTTTAAGCTTTTATCTGCAACCGTGAGGGTTAGAAGCTCACATGGGTGGGGGGGGGTAGCGTAAATGGAAGACGAGAACCACATCTAATCACATGACTCCAGGAGCAGGGGGTTTAAGGAAAACACCAAATATTGTGAGACATGACAAAATCACTAGAGATGGTGTCACTGAAGGCCTGTTCATACAGACTCAGCTCTCCCACCTCTGAGAGTTCCTACGCAACAGTCCATGGGTGAGATGAGTTTGTTGGACTCAGCTCAGTCCCTAAGTGCAGAGTAAATCCAAGTCAGAAAACAAGCATTGGGCAACATCCTAGTGGCCAGGAAATTTCATCTGAGAAGCTTCCAAAGTATATGTATTATTATTATTATTTATTATTATTTATTTGTATGTGCTAGCCCCTAGGAGCTCCCGCCATTGGCTAGGATCCCATTGTGCTGGGCGCTGTACAGACACAGAACAAAGAGAGACGGTCTCTGCCCCAAAGAGCACTCCGAGGGACTGTCTGGAGTGGAACTGGCCCAGTGGAGGAGACCTGAGCATAGCTGCGCAGGCAGGGGCTAGCTGCCCCGAGTCCATGCCTAGCGTCTTGGACAGGTATGTGCTCAGGGCTAGCAGGCCCTCCCGCTGCGGCTACACTTTACTTTCAGTGCACTAGCTCAAATTGTACCCCCAGCTCCAAGTGTAGCCTGTGCCTCTGTTTCCCCATCTGTACAGTGGGTATGACGGCACTGCCCTGCCACACAGAGCGGGGGGTTGTGAGGATAAATCCATTGCAGACTGAGGTGCCCAGATACTATGGTGATGGGATCCAGAGAAGAAGCTAAGGTAGACAGTTCTCTTGCCCTGCAGTTAAAAATGGAGCAAGGGCAAAACCAGGCATGAAATGTGACTCAGCTCCCATCCCCTTTTGCACCAAGTGCATCACAAGACGCTAGTCTGGGGTGTGTATAAGTCCCAGGGCTTGACCTCCCTACTTGTGCTGACAGTCAGGAGGTTCAAGGTGCAGGCGTACACTTTGCACATCACCAAGCTGTAGGTGTACACGTTGCATGTCCAGATTGCACCCCTATAGACGGATGGCATCCTGTGGTGCCCCCTCATTGCCTGGGCTTATAATTGCTGAACCTGGGTCTCACAGCCATGCTAACATGTCCATGCTGCACTGTGCAGACTTTCCGACTCAGGTGTGTGCATCCAACACCGCACAGTGACAGAGCTTGAACCAGCGTCATAGCGGGACTTGGGCTCTGACTCGGGCTCCTCTAAGCAGAGTCCTAGTACCCGGATCCTGAGTGCTTGCTGACACGAGTCAGACTGATTTGTGTGTGGACGGAAGGGGGGCTTGGCCTCAAACCTGAGTCAGAGCTTGGGCTCAGTGTGCAGTGTAGACATACCCTTGGAGTCAGTGGGACTCTGTCCATTGGGGCTTGGATCAGGCCTTTTGTAAAACTCTGATCAATTCCATGTAACCATGTCCCATGAGTCTCGCAATATTTGGGGTTTCCCATAAAGTCTGAGCTCCTGGAGTCATGTGATTCTGTGAGGCTCTCATTTAAAAGTTCTAGCTTTCATGGCTGCAGAAAAAAAACATGACCCCTAAAGGCTCCAAACCCAGAAGATGAATAAAGAGAACCCAACCTTTCATTCTTTATTTTAAAATCTCATGATTTTCAAACCAATCATGATTTTTTGTGGGGCCTGACTCCTGAATTTTGATCATTTGGAGTTAGCAATGCTGGCTCACGTCATGTGGAAGGACAGTGACTCCCGCACAGCTCCATGGGTTTGGGAGCTTTAATACTTACCATTACTTGTAAAATAGGGTCCTGGCATGCAGGGATGGGGGAAGCTCATGGAGTGGGAGATGCACCACACTTTCAATCTCCTTTTTAGGGGGTCTGGGGGCGTTACTAAATTAATTAGAGTTCCTGATGGATGTTTCCTGTCCTTTAAAACCTGTGTGTCTCGATAGGATATTTGGTAGAAAGAGAGGAAGCAATAAAGAACAGTGGATCTCAGAAGAAACATGGAAATTATAGACCGAAGAAGAAAACAAAAGGCTCTAGTACTACAATATGCGACTGAAGAAACAAAACTAACCTACAGGAACCTTGACAAAGCAGTAAAGAAACAATGCAAAAAAGATAAGCGAAATTGGATAGAAAGTCAGGCTAGTGAAGCTGAAGAAGCCGGGGAAAGAAACGATACAAGAACAGTCTACACAATGCTGAAACAGTTAACAAGATACGGATCAAAATGCAGAAGTGCCCCGGTGAAAGGGAAACAAGGAGAAATTTTGAAAACACGGGAGGAACAAGAAAATAGATGGGTGGAACACTTCAAAGAAGTGCTAAACCAACCAGAACCAATTACAAGACTGGAATTTAACAATGATAAACCATTAGACCTAGATCTAGATGTATCTGAGGTAAAAATCGAAGAAGTAATAAAAGCATTGCAGAAGATGAAAAACAACAAGGCACCTGGTTTGGACAGCATTCATCCTGAGATGCTTAAATATGGAGGCGAAGATGTGGAATCAGTCATCTGTTCACTGTGCAACAAAATATGGACGGAGGAGAAAGTGCCAGAAGAATGGACCCTCGGTATCATAATCAAGTTACCAAAGCAGGTGATCTAAACAATTGTTCAAATTGGAGGGGAGTAACACTTCTATCTGTCACAGGAAAAGTATTAGCAGCAGTAGCAGTCCTCCTGAACAGAATGAAAGGAAAGACGGACACCATCCTACGTGAACAACAACCGGGAATTACACAAGGGAGATCGTGGACAGACGCTATTTTCACCCTGAGATGGATTATTGAGAACACAACTGAATTCCAAGGAAGACTTGCCATCAGTTTTGTGGACTTTCAAAAGGCATTCAATAGTGTTAACAGAGAAACAATATGGAAAATTGTGGATCAATATGGAATTCCAACAAAATTAATTAACATTATGAAGGCAAAATGCTGCATTAAAATGGAAAATGGATTGAGTAAGCCATTCAGCATCAAGACTGGTTTAAGGCAGGGGTCCGTCCTGTTTCCTTTTTTGTTTATGCTAGTGATCAACTGTGGATTAAAACAATGCGATAATGATACATATAGCCTAAAATGGAACAATTCAAGGCTATTTGATCTAGACTTTGCTGACGACATCGCTCTTATCAATGAAGAAGCCAATGGACTACAAAAATGCACAAACCAAGTAAAAGAAGTAATGGAGAAGATAAGTTTGAGATACAATGCAAAGACATGTAAAGTTCTGTTAATAGGGACTATAGGGACAGAAATCAAAACTGAAGAAGAAAAAGTGGAGAAGGTGGACAATTTTATATATCTTGGAAGTTCCATCAGCCAAGATGATACTGATTCTGAGGAAATAAGAAGAATCAGGAAGGCAAACGCTGCATTTGGAAGAATCAAAAACATCTGGCAACTCAAAAACATCTCCCTCAATATAAAACTGAAGGTGTACAAAGCAATTGTTATCACCATCACAACATATAGCAGTGAGACATGGCAATTTACTAAGAAAGAGACTCAGAAGCTGGATGCATTTCATCACAAATGTCTGAGAAGAATATTGGGGACAACATATAGAGATAGGAAGATGAATGAAAAAGTCAGAAAAATTAATGGACAAGGCACCCTCACAAATAATCTACAAAAGAAGACATCAGTGGCTGGGACATGTGCTGAGAATGGAAAAAGAATGCTGCCCAAATACTGCCCTTGAATGGCAGCCAGAAAACGCAGGAAGAAAGAGAGGAAGACAGCGAATAACATGGAAATGAATAGTTCTGAACAACATCAAGCACCTCAACATGAAATGGGAAGATTTGGAGAGAAGGGCAGTTGATAGGCAAGGATGGCAAATGTGGGTAGCCCAATGTGCAGCAAAGCACGGGATGGACTAAAGTCTAAGGTAAGGTCTTGCAAGGGGGATACACTTAAAAAACCATCAGACATGCTTTTCTAGCTAGAGGACAGGCTGTGCTCTGGGAGTCTATTCGCCCCTTGCAGGGAGTCAGGACAAAACCAGTGGCAGTGGAATTTAAGTGGTGTATAGCCCACAGGCTGGCCCTCTGCATGGGAATAAATTCCACTTCATGTTAGGGAGAGAAGAACTCAGCCCCCGAGCTGGGCTAGCAGAAAGGGTTGTTCTAGGGACAGTTTATGCCACAAGTGTATTTTCACTCTCTCCGCTCCTGTCAGTCCCTCTGGGTTTGTTTTTCATCTCGTTCCACTCATCACCCTATTTTCCCACTGCATGTTTTTCTCTCTGCTTCCCAAACCCAGCACAGTCCATGTGCAAGTCGAACATGAGAACCCTGGATGTCTGAGTGGCTTCCCGACCAGGCCACAGGTGTCTCTCCATCCAGCTGCTGTATGACAAATACCCCGCTGCAGCACTTGCAAAGAGACTAATGTTCATTTATATCCCAGCATCCTGCATGGGTCTGGAGTCACACTACCATGAGTGCCAGCCAGGAGGCTCATGGCATTGCCCGCTCACCCATGCTATTCTATCTTCCTCTTCTCTGCCCTTGCTTTCCTTCCTTTACTGCAGCCATTCTCTGATTGTGAACCCTCCTTCATGCAGCAAACAGATAGGCGATGTCTGCATCAAGCTGTGTCCGCTCTGAGGTACCTGTTAAATGTACCCCCCAACATCTCACCTCGCTCCTTTGGAACAAGGCGTGGGAATCCCTTTTTGTTCCTCCCTGTGAAGCGCACATTATCCCCACAGCCACTGCAGTTTCTCCAGGGAAAGAGCCCTTTGGACGCAGTCAGTGAGATCTCATAGCTTCCCTCTGGTGGCGTGGTCTCCATGGAGAGAATGCTTCTGTAGAGGCAGGTGAGAAGGAGCAGTAGGGATGGTAGCCTGCTCTCACAGGACAATTCCTTGCCATCTCCAGGGGCTGAGTCCTAGAAACAGCCTGGGTGTGACTGCCACACACGGGGCCACACGGTGGCATTCTGGTTCTGATCAGTGAGCACAGGAGGAAACGCCGTCCCCGCACTCAGAACAAACCGGGTCGGGCTGTTCTGTGCAGACAGCTCAGCTGGGTGTGGGCTCACCTGCGGGAAGGAGGGTGCTGAGCAGCCTCCTCAGGGCAGCCTTGCAGCTGGCAGCGGTTAGCAATGGGGTTAAAGGGCAGGCAGACGTTGCTTCTTTCCTGCCCCACCCCAGGCATGTGTTGCCACTGAAGCTCAAATGTGATGGAGACACATCTCCCCACCTCCCACCCCCCCCCCTCAACCAGGGCTCCTGGTTTCCAAACAGACTGATCTGGCCAGCACTTTGGAGAAGGTGCACAGAGAATCAGGCACATCCTGCCAGGCTCTGACACTCGGCTGCAGCGCAGAGGCCGGCTGGGGATGAGACATGGTGTACGGGGAATCAGGCATGTCCTGCCGGGCCCTGACACTCGGCTTCAGCAAACAAGTTGGCTGGGGACTTGACACTCACTCAGAGCTGGGCCAGTCTTGGGACTCCCAACATTTCAGTTACTCCACATGCAGAAGGGACTCACACAGAAGAGGAGCCGCTCATTTTCTAATGGGCAGGGCTCCTTGTGGGGGTTACACTGGGGCACTGGCCCTGTAAGGTAGCGTGAGAGGTCAGTTACCCTGTTCCAGGGAGCTGAATAACCAAAGCAGCTCCTAGGAGAGGAGTTGATCCTGGGGACAGTCAGTGTCTGGGAGGGAGCAAGAGCAGGGAAAACCAGACCACTGTTCCTTTAAGGGCCTGGGACCAGAGCCCTGTGGGACAGGTGGGGCAAAGCTCCCGGCTCTCCCAGGGGTTTGGGGTTATGAGACCCACCAGGAAGTGTTCAGAGACTTATTAGTTGACTGGGAAGGGAGTCAAAGGGAGACTCCAAGCCCACTGAAGGGGAGCTCAGCTGCTGGGGGAAATGAACCAGCACCCACAGGGTCCCAGTAAGGAGAGCAATGCAACCCACCGGACCAGGGGGATGAGGTGGATGAGGCTTTCTTCCGGCAACTCACGGAAGCTACTAGATCGCATGCCCTGATTCTCATGGGTGACTTTAATTTTCCTGATATCTGCTGGGAGAGCAATACAGCGGTGCATAGACAATCCAGGAAGTTTTTGGAAAGCGTAGGGGACAATTTCCTGGCGCAAGTGCTAGGGGAGCCAACTAGGGGGGGCGCTTTTCTTGACCTGCTGCTCACAAACCGGGTAGAATTAGTGGGGGAAGCAAAAGTGGATGGGAATCTGGGAGGCAGTGACCATGAGTTGGTTGAGTTCAGGATCCTGACGCAGGGAAGAAAGGTAAGCAGCAGGATACGGACCCTGGACTTCAGGAAAGCAGACTTCGACTCCCTCAGGGAACAGATGGCCAGGATCCCCTGGGGGACTAACATGAAGGGGAAGGGAGTCCAGGAGAGCTGGCTGTATTTCAAGGAATCCCTGTTGAGGTTACAGGGACAAACCATCCCGATGAGTCGAAAGAATAGTAAACATGGCAGGCGACCAGCTTAGCTTAATGGTGAAATCCTAGCGGATCTTAAACATAAAAAAGAAGCTTACAAGAAGTGGAAGGTTGGACATATGACCAGGGAAGAGTATAAAAATATTGCTCGGGCATGTAGGAAAGATATCAGGAGGGCCAAATCGCACCTGGAGCTGCAGCTAGCAAGAGATGTCAAGAGTAACAAGAAGGGTTTCTTCAGGTATGTTGGCAACAAGAAGAAAGCCAAGGAAAGTGTGGGCCCCTTACTGAATGAGGGAGGCAACCTAGTGACAGAGGATGTGGAAAAAGCTAATGTACTCAATGCTTTTTTTGCCTCAAAGTTTTCACTAACAAGGTCAGCTCCCAGACTGCTGCGCTGGGCATCACAAAATGGGGAAGAGATGGCCAGCCCTCTGTGGAGAAAGAGGTGGTTAGGGACTATTTAGAAAAGCTGGACGTGCACAAGTCCATGGGGCCGGACGAGTTGCATCCGAGAGTGCTGAAGGAATTGGCGGCTGTGATTGCAGAGCCCTTGGCCATTATCTTTGAAAACTCGTGGCGAACGGGGGAAGTCCCGGATGACTGGAAAAAGGCTAATGTAGTGCCAATCTTTAAAAAAGGGAAGAAGGAGGATCCTGGGAACTACAGGCCGGTCAGCCTCACCTCAGTCCCTGGAAAAATCATGGAGCAGGTCCTCAAAGAATCAATCCTGAAGCACTTACATGAGAGGAAAGTGATCAGGAACAGTCAGCATGGATTCACCAAGGGAAGGTCATGCCTGACTAATCTAATCGCCTTTTATGATGAGATTACTGGTTCTGTGGATGAAGGGAAAGCAGTGGATGTATTGTTTCTTGACTTTAGCAAAGCTTTTGACACGGTCTCCCACAGTATTCTTGTCAGCAAGTTAAAGAAGTATGGGCTGGATGAATGCACTATAAGGTGGGTAGAAAGCTGGCTAGATTGTCGGGCTCAACGGGTAGTGATAAATGGCTCCATGTCTAGTTGGCAGCCGGTGTCAAGTGGAGTGCCCCAGGGGTCGGTCCTGGGGCCGGTTTTGTTCAATATCTTCATAAATGATCTGGAGGATGGTGTGGATTGCACTCTCAGCAAATTTGCAGATGATACTAAACTGGGAGGAGTGGTAGATACGCTGGAGGGGAGGGATAGGATACAGAAGGACCTAGACAAATTGGAGGATTGGGCCAAAAGAAATCTGATGAGGTTCAATAAGGATAAGTGCAGGGTCCTACACTTAGGATGGAAGAATCCAATGCACCGCTACAGACTAGGGACCGAATGGCTAGGCAGCAGTTCTGCGGAAAAGGACCTAGGGGTGACAGTGGACGAGAAGCTGAATATGAGTCAGCAGTGTGCCCTTGTTGCCAAGAAGGCCAATGGCATTTTGGGATGTATAAGTAGGGGCATAGCGAGCAGATCGAGGGACGTGATCGTTCCCCTCTATTCGACACTGGTGAGGCCTCATCTGGAGTACTGTGTCCAGTTTTGGGCCCCACACTACAAGAAGGATGTGGAGAAATTGGAGAGAGTCTAGCGAAGGGCAACAAAAATGATTAGGGGTCTAGAGCACATGACTTATGAGGAGAGGCTGAGGGAGCTGGGATTGTTTAGTCTGCAGAAGAGAAGAATGAGGGGGGATTTGATAGCTGCTTTCAACTACCTGAAAGGGGGTTCCAAAGAGGATGGCTCTAGACTATTCTCAGTGATAGCAGGTGACAGGACGAGGAGTAATGGTCTCAAGTTGCAGTGGGGGAGATTTAGGTTGGATATTAGGAAAAACTTTTTCACTAAGAGGGTGGTGAAACACTGGAATGCGTTACCTAGGGAGGTGGTAGAATCTCCTTCCTTAGAGGTTTTTAAGGTCAGGCTTGACAAAGCCCTGGCTGGGATGATTTAACTGGGAATTGGTCCTGCTTCGAGCAGGGGGTTGGACTAGATGACCTTCTGGGGTCCCTTCCAACCCTGATATTCTATGATTCTATGATTCTATGAACCCCCTAAACTTGAGGGGAGAGTTTGCAGGCCAGGACTTAAAGGGACTCAGTCCCTAGCAGGAGTGCTGAGAAATGCCCTGATCCTATGGGGCAAACATCCTATGGGGGAAAAAAGGGGCTCTGTGGGGAGCTGGGAGGCTGTTTAATACATTAGACCCCAGGACAGGGAAACTGAGGCATGGCCCCCTATTTCACATGTAGGTGAACGAGCTCCATCCAGAAGGTGGTTGTTAGGATGTCATTTCCTGGTTTAAAAGCTATTGCAGTTTTTCTGCTGCCCTGTCAATGCTTGGCCGGAGCTGCTCAGTTGACCCCAATCCTGCAAACATATATGTAGGTGTAACTTTACTCATGTGAGTAGACCACTCATGTCCAGGGAGTAAAGCTGGGGGTGTGGTGTATAAGTGTTTGTAGAAGCAGGCTTGGTGACTTCCTCTCTTGCTGCGGATCAGGCAGGGTACATTCAGGAGATGCAGGGAGCCCTTTGCACCCTTGTGCCTGATAATGCACACCTATGGCAACTCGCAGTGTGGGATAAGAGCAGCCATGGCTGGGCTGCTACTGCCCCTCCCAGGAAGGTGGGCGGGGCATGGGGAAGGGCTGGAATTTTCCCCTCTCCATACACCAGCCAGCATAACTGAGTCAGCACAGAGGGGCAGGGTGGCTGCCCCAGGAAAGAGCTGGCTCAATTTCCTTCCCCAGTGGAGTAAGTGGACCAAGGAGGAAGCAAGGACAAAGGCCTAACTGACTGTACAGGGAACAGAGACAAGGAGTCTCCCCAGAGGCACACACACAAAGTCACCCAACAAGAAATACGAGAGAGAGTGTCTCACTCACCCCACGGGGTCAGCCTCTGTTCTCAGTGTGAGGATCACAGCTACAGCACTGTCAGCCGGAGGTGCCAAGCGACAGGGTCCCTTCAACATTCCCTGCTCTTCCTGACATGCTTGTGATGCTGATGCTGTCTGCTATTGCGGGGACCCAGCAGGTGGGGTAAGGTGGTGCTAGCTGAGAATCACTTCAGTTTAAAGTGAGTTCATGTTTAAAGGGCCTGATCCTCAGCAGACAAGTTCACAAAGGTATTTAGGCACCTAACTCCTATTGGTTTTGATGGGTGTTACGCACCTAAATACCTCTGTGAATCTGGGCTGATACGTCACTGGGACTTTATGGTCTCAGGTAACTGGGCGTGAGAGTAGCAGGTGTTAGCAGCTCCGGAGTGGACAGGAGTCACCACTAGAGCTGGATGAAAACTCTTTGTTAAACCACAAGCTCAATTCATAGAGGCCTTTTTTGGTTTGCAGATCAGTCCCGATTCCTGCAGTTGTCACCATTTCCCATATGGCCTCACCAAACAGATTGGATGAAGAGTTTCCCAACTTTTCCCAGTGTGAGCAGATCCCTATACTGAGAGCTGGTCGAACATTTTCCAATGGAGCATTTTCCCATCAGAAAATGCCGTTTCGTCAACGTCGAAACTTACCGGGAGAACGTGTCGCTTTCAGCAGAATTTCACTCTCATTCCATTTCGACCTTCTCAGGATGAAACATTTCAATTTTTCACTTTGAAATGACTATTTGTGTCAAATTTTATTTTATTTTAGGTTATACAAAAATATCAACTAAATGTTTTGATTTCATCAAAATGAAATAAGAAAAGGAGGACTTGTGGCACCTTAGAGACTAACAAATTTATTTGAGCATAAGCTTTCGTGAGCTACAGCTCACTTCATCCGATGCACCCGATGAAATGAGCTGTAGCTCACAAAAGCATATGCTCAAATAAATTGGTTAGTCTCTAAGGTGCCACAAGTCCTCCTTTTCTTTTTGCGAATACAGACTAACACGGCTGCTACTCTGAAACCTGTCAAAATGAAATGTTTCCGTTGACTCACAATGAATTTTTCCTTTCGAAAATTGTGTTTTGTGGGAAATTTCAAATTTCAGTGTTTCGTTCCGATACAGGATGAAACCAAATTTTGAAGCATCAGAATGTCCAGCGGGAATAGCACGGCTCCAGCTACTTTGTGAACTGGTCGTGGAGTGTGAATGGTCACATGGTGTGTTTTTGCTCCCTGATTGGATCAATGAAATTTTGTAACAGCAGAGTGGTAACTAGGAATTGATAGATTCATGAATGACTGGGAGGAACCCAGATCCCTCAGTGACAGGCCCTGTCATGAAGTCAAAGGCTAATGGGATGTCTTATTGATGTGGAAACACTGCACCAAGGCCTAATAACCACAGTGAAATCTTTCTGTGAGCTCAGCGTGACACAAGCAGCTGATAAGAGACCTTGCTTACATGGCTCTGGAGAACTGTGACACCTTTCAGAGGTTTCCATGCTCCTAATAGGGAATTCAACAGCTAGTTTAACACATCCACATCAGCACCAGACTGCCATGAGGAGGCATGTCATCTGGATCAGAGATCTCCCTCAGAGGGTGTCATAAATATAAAGGGAAGGGTAACCACCTTTCTGTATACAGTGCTATAAAATCCCTCCTGGCCAGAGGCAACATCCTGTTACCTGTAAAGGGTTAAGAAGCTCAGCTAACCTGGATTGCACCTGACCCAAAGGACCAATAAGGGGACAAGATACTTTCAAATCTTGGGGGCGGGGGAAGGCTTTTGTTTGTGCTCTTTGTTTAGGTGGTTGTTCTCTCTTGGGACTGAGAGAGGCCAGACAGAAATCCATCTTCTCCAACCCATCCTAATCCAAGTCTCCAATATTGCAACCAGTATAGGTAAGCCAGGCAAGGCGGATTAGTTTATCTTTTGTTTTACAGTGAAGCTATCCAGCTCCATTCATCACAGCATGGTTGTAAACTGTGCAATATTAACCCTAAGGACACTGGGGGCAGGACACCAGGAGCCTGCCCATTTGATAGGACCAGGAGCTACCATGAACAGGGGCCTTTAAGGGAAACCAAGGAAGGTTTCCAGGAGCAGGTTGGTTCTGGGATTCCCAAACCATCCTACCTCCTGGCAGCTAGACACCCTGCCTGGCCTCACAGAAATGTCTCTAAACCTCCCCACTGCTTGTCCCTAGTTCTCCAGGTCAGGACCAGGTATCTGGGAGACACGACAGGTGGGAGGGAATTTCCAGGGCCCTGGGAAAGAAGAGGGGACATCTGGGCAGGGAGTGTGGTGGCCAGGCAGGGGCTGCCGGAGCTGAGGGGCAGGAGGGGAATGCTAAGAGACAGGGACTTTTATCTTCAGTTCCTCAGTGCAACTGTCCAACATGCTCCAGAGTCATCACCCTCCCAGCAATGCGCCTTTACCCACACGGCCAGGCTTCCCCGGTGAGGCCATTCACAGAGCAGCCACTGTTAGAAAGGCAGATGTGTCTGTGCAGGAGCAGCCTAGCGGGACTTTGCTGCGTCCCCCAGGATCCAGGAGAGATCTCTGCACTGGGAGGTGACTCACATGCCCCAAGCAGACACATGAGATTGACAGGGACCCTGAGCCACTGCAGAGCCCAAGGCGGTGTGAGGGGTCGGACAGCTGGACCATAGTGGACAGATGAACATGGCGGTCCCAAGAGGGCAGCAGGCCTGGTGGATTCCTTCCTGCTCATCTGTTTTCCATCCCTGTTTTTCAGTGGTGGAGGGAGAGAGAGATCTGTGTGCGTGGCAAGCCCCCTGCTCACAGCTGTGTAGCACACTGACAGCCAGATCCATAGTGAGAACAGCCTGCACCTTGCCTGGCAGAGAGAGCCTCAGCTGACCAGGGGAGCCCCTTAATTTGCGCCGTAGGGCCATGAGAACTCACCCTGCCTGTCTGCAGACAGTGCCACTGGTGTCGGCCCTCGTGGGCTCAACAGTTCGGCTGGATCCCAAACGTTAGCGGGTTTGCCTTCCCCAGTGGAGAGACCGCTAGAGAAGGAGCAGAGGTGCAGAGAGGGAGGCAGCCAGGGTGGGAAATGGAGCAGACAGCAGACAGAGAGAGCCGTGGGGTCAGGTGTTACCTGGTGAATGGTGTCAGTCTGAGCCACACAGGCCCAGAGGCTGGGGCAGCGCAGCAGAGACAAGCAGAGAGATTCATACAGAGATACAGACTCTGCCATGCACAGGGCTCCTCCTTGTGCCAGCCCAGCTTTGGGGGGCAGGGAGGGGATCTGGCTCCATGGCACAGGCTGCCCTGTAGCTATAGGGCTTTTCTTTCAATTGAATTATCTTTGAGGAAAACCCTCAAGACTTCAAGTTACCGGGGAGCTGAGTCCCGCTCTTTAACAAGTCTGGAACCCAGCAAGGTGTCGCTGGCATTCCCAGAGCTCCACGGGCTTTGTCTGTCCCCACTGCACAGAACCAGCCAGAGCCAACATCTGAGCACCTTGGGGCGCTACGAGTATAATGTCCACTAGGGAGAAAACAGACTAACAAACTCACATCACTGAGGATGTTTAATTGAGGCGACCTTGTCCACCACCAACATCCCGGACACTTTAGTGGCAACTGTTCTAGGACTGCAAAATAATCACACCGAACGTAACAAGGCCGGTGCCTCTTGTGCCTCTACGGTGACTAAAGCAGCGTCTTGTCCTGTGACTTGGTGTCTGAACGCGTTTATCACAAGCGTCCAAGTCCTTGGCATGGCCTCTTGGCTCCAAGGCGGCACCTCTGCCAGCTCTGTCTCAGCACCACCCGCCCACTTACTCTGGCGCATGGCCCCCAGCCCCTCACCGGGGCACCAGTTTACCCCCTCAGTCAGAAGGAAGTGCAACACCTGCTAAGTCACAGCGCCATTTCCTGCAGCCTCTGGGCATTCCTCAGAGGTCTCCCACACAAGCACTGGCCAGCAAGCCCACAGGTATTTGCATCATGGCCGCCTGCAGGATTTCCATATTGCAGACAATCCAAGGATCCTGGGTTATTCCCAAGGGAAGGGGGCATTCACCTGGGGGCACTGGGTATCTCTGCGAGTGTTGGGTTGTAGGCACAGCTCTCTGCCTGGGTCCTGTTTGGAGCATTCTCCAGTCCCGCTCAGAAACTCCTCTTCACCAACAGGACCCAAGGGAACACGGCCGCCAACAGGGCAACTGTCAAGATGAGGAGAACAGCCAGTATAATGGGTGACTGGAAGCACCACATCCCAAGGGAACTCATGGATGCCCCTGACTCTGGCACCTCTGTGCCGTGTCCCCTAACCACTGACCTACAGCTCTCCTCCACCAGCGGCATCCCATGATCACTGATCATGAAGACATGGGCTTCTCGAGCCAGGCTGCCCGGCATGGCCATGGAGTCCATGGGGATGCCACTCATGCTGTCACTCCTGCCATAGCTCTGCACTGGCATCACAAAATGGCTGGGGACCACCAAGGTGTTGTCTGGTGCTGACTTTGCTAGGTGGGGCAACAAGGAGGGTGAGAGAGCCAGCTCCACAGGTTTGGGGGACTCCCCTGGTTTGGGAGGCCAGCGGGTCACCTTCTTGCTGAGGAACGTCACATAGCGGCAGACAGGGCAGATGATATTGTTCTGGACCTGCCCGTCTAGCCTGGAGGAAAGCAAGCACTTCACCAGGCAGTCGTGGCAGAAGGTGTGTCCACATCTCAGTGTCCTCTGGGCAGCCTCCAGCGGGTGGAATTTCTCATAGCACACGGGGCACTCACCAAGGGGCTTCTCCTTGCTGGTGTGAGTCTCAGATATCCCAGTCATGTCAGTCACATGCTCCACACCTAGGGGGAAGAGAAACAATGGGCATCAATAACAAATAGCAATGACAGCAGCTAGACCCAGGTACCAGTGATCACATCCGGTCATTAATATTCTATGCTTCCCATTGTCTCTCCCTTGCCCTCTGAGTGGCTACTCTAATTCCCTGTCTTCCAACTAGCTATGGCCCCCAAACTCTCAATCCACATGCCCACAATAAATACAGTAGCCTCATCTTCTGACTCCTTCCCTGTCCTGTCTCCCCACTGACCTCCCGTCTTCTCCATCTCTCCTCCCTTCGGTGGCCTGGCCCTGGGAGAAAGGTGCAGCCATCCCCTCCTTCTCTCATGGATGGGTGAGACAATTGTGGAGTGCTATATATATTAGGGTGCTCTGGTGAGGCATTTCTGGAAGAATGTTCTTCACAAGAATCTCAGCTGCTTTGGGCTTTTGGCTGCCTGGAGCAACAGTTTCTGAATGCAAAATATGAAGGGAAAATGAGCCAATCCATAGCTGGGGCTGGCTAACCCTACCCAGTGCCAGATGGCAGATGCAACAAGCCATCTAGGAAATGCACCCTCTGGCCCAGGAGGACCTCCAGATTTCACTAGAAGCAGCTAAAAAGCTCATCAGTGTGTGTGATGTACAGCCAGGCCACGAGCTACCAACCTGCCCATGCCACTCGGAAAGGAGGTGGTCCCGCACCATGGGAAAAGCCAGATAGATTGAAAAAATGGAGTGAAGTCAGGTCAGAGGGGAGAATTGGGAGCAGGTTTCACAGGACAGTCAGATTCACAGTGGTGCGTGTGCAATCAGGTAGGTAGGTAGGTAAACTAAAGATTGAGGCTCTCCACAAACCAGCTGAACATTTCGTACGCTGGAGACTGGTTGTGTTGGCCCCACCACCCTTTCTGGGTTTTCCCATGAGGTATGATGCCATCTCTTCTCATCTCTCAGCTCAGGAGACTGCAGTCCTCTGTTTAATCACTGAAATGCTGCAAAACCCGCAGCAGCAGCAGGGCATGCCTGCCCTACAACATGCCTCTGCCCTGCCCTGCCCTGCAGGGTTGGGGCCGGAGTTCAGTCTCCATGACCCATTCGGTCCTTTGCTTCCCTGCTGAGACTGACAGTGCCAACACAAGGGTGTTTTTTGCCAAGTTGACACCTAAGACACCAGCCCATTCCTCTCCATGCACAGAGCAGCCCTCACAGGGTAAGCTAGGAGGTTGTCACTTTCACAGGGTCATACAGTCCAATGCCAGAAGGGACCACTATGATCATCTACGATGATCTCCTGCATAACACAGGCCAGATAGCTCCCCCGGTAAAACCTGCATCAAGCCTGTAACGTCTGTTTGCACTTCACCAGATCGTTTTGAAAGACATCCACTTTTGCTTTACAGATTGCAAGTGATGGAGAACCCTCCATGTCCGGAGGTAAGATGTTCCAATGATTAATTACCCTCGCTGCTAACCATGCGTGCCTTATTTCTAGCCTGAATTTGTCTAACTTCAGCTTCCAACCTTGCAGCTCATCATCTTTTTCTGTTAAATTAAAGGCCCCTTTACTGTCAGAAATCTCTTCCCCATGTTGATAGTTGTAGACCATGATCAAGTCACCTCTTAACCTTCCCTTGGAGAAACTAAGTTAAAGCTTCTGAATTCTCTCACTATAAGGCAGGTTTTCCAGACCTCGGCTCATTCTTGTAGCTCTTTTCCGAGCCCTTTCGAATTTGTTCACACACACGGTTTTGGCAGTGTGGACCCCAGACCTTGACACAGCATCCCTGGAATGGACTCACTACTGTATACAGATGTAAAACCGCCTTCCAACACTTACTTGACATTCCCTGCCATGCTTTCTGCCATTGCTGACCTAGGCACAGTCTAAACAAGTGTCATCGAGGTGAAAGACACAGCATCCTAACTCACCCCCTGCGCCATCCTAGCCATATCCCCTCCAGTCCAGGGATTTCAGAAATCACAATGGATCCCAGTCACACCTGCTGTAAATGGACCCACTTCCACCAGCATGGAATCCGGTGAGTGTGTTTGGAGCCCAGCAGGGACTCCACTCCAGCATTTTCTTCCCTGTTAACCTAGCCACCAGAGCTACCTGTGAGATGCTCCAGCCCCCAGCTCCCAAGCCTCCTGCCCTTGGAAACATCTTACCTTATCTATGGCCAGAGTTCAATCGCTTCTCCACCCATAACTCCTGTGTCCAAGGACCACGGCCTGCCACTTCTGACCTCCCTGGTGCTGCATTGGCGAAGGAGAACAAGTGCAAGCCACCTATATAACAAGTCGGGGTTTGCTTTGTGCATCATCCCTTCTGCATTGCACAATGGCCATGAAGGGAACAGGACAGCTCCCCAGGAGTGAATGTGGTGGAACTCGTTTGTGTTTTAAAGGCTTCTCACTCCATCTCTCCAGCTGGGGACTGGCAAGGAGCCAGCAGCAGGTGTCTGAGGTGGCAGGTAATCCAGAAACACCATCATAACATTGTTCACCTCTGCGCGGAGCCTGATATTGAGACATCACTGTTCCTCCAGCTGCATGCATTGCCAGGCCTCTCCAATGCACGAGGCCTCAGTGAAACATGCACCCAACCCTCCCCCTGCCACATTGAATTACGATGTGGTGTTCCTACCAAGTAGGGCTGGGTACTCTGGTCTAGCAGCTGGCCTGCCTAGATGTGCTGCCACACTGAGGTTTATAAGCATCACCTTGCCAGGTATGTTCCAAAGAAGGTTCCCTCTGGCCAAGCCAGGAGGAGCTATGAGCTGTGCTGAACTTGTCCCAGCTGCCTGGTGCTCCTGCATAGTCCTATTACAGTCGCCAAGTAAGAAGGCATGTTGAGGTTAATAAATAAGATGTTAAGGGCTTTTTGCAGCTCCCAGCTCCCACCATCACCTCTGAGTTGGAGATCTTCACCAGTTGCCACATAAATTTGAATCTCCCTTGCTGGCTTGGGCTGAGATTTGCAAAGCTGCCTAGTGGATCTGGACATCCAATTCCCATGAACTGTGATGAGAACTGGGCATACAAATCTCTTAAGTGGCTCTGAGAATCTCATCTTGGATGAGTTCCCATAGCACGATCTCTAGTGTTACAGTGATATGATCTTCACCCATCCCAGCTAGACTATAACAGATATAGTAGGGCCTCTAGGATCTACTGGGCAGGCGTCAGGGTGCATTACAGGCAGATCCAGGTATTGCTGGGATCTGAAGCCCATGCTGGATAAAGCCCTAGAATCTGCCCAGAGGCAATGCACAGGTAATTTCACGTCATCAGCTGCCCATGCAGCATGCAGGGTTCAGAGTGTGTTCCCAGAGGCATAGGACGCACATGGGCACAGCAGAGATGACTCTTGGGTTACAGCGTGTGAGCAGATGTCTGGCGAGAGGAAAGGGTGGGGGTGGAGTCTGGCAGGAGGGACCTACACACAGCCCCCCGCCCACCTCCTGGCATGGGGCTGGGGCCAGTAACCGCTTTTCAGCAGAGCTCAGGGCTTGAAAAGACTCAGAATCGATTTCACCGGGAGCAGGGATTTTCACAGGGAATTGGATGCTAGCTCCCACCGACTCCCCTCCCCTGCTTTAACATGAATAGGGCCAGTATGCCCAAGCCACACAGACCCAGGCAAGAAGATTCGCTTGTGGCCTTTAGCTAAATACACCACCCTGTATCCATGGCAGGTTGGCACAGACTGAGCTCCTCAGAGCTGCTCTGGCACTCAGCAAGATTTCCACAACAAAGATCCACAGGCCCAAAGCCTGAGTGATTTTGCCCATGAGTAACTTGGCATATGTAAGACCTCATTTCTTTGTTCACATGTAATGGTCCTATTCACTTGCCTGGCTTGGCTGCCTCTGCTGGAGGGCAGGAGATGTAGAACTTCTGGTCGATACCCAGCAGCGTGCACCTTCCTCGGCAACAGCCCCCACAAATCCGCTACCATTGTCTGAATCCATTACCTTTGTACCCCCATTCCACAGCAGACTGTGCCCCAGTTGTTCAGCTGTAGTGATGGCGGTCATGTTTTTAGTGGGGAAGGCTTCCACCAGTGTGAAAAAGTATCCACATCTACTAACACACCTGTTACCCTATGGCATGAAGGGCAACTCCCCTTTAGAGTCCATTTGAATCCATTCCCATGGACCCCCTGGGTGCCTGGTTCATAAGAGTCCTGCTTTGTTTTCTGTTTGCTGGATCGTGTCTGGCACAAACCAGACAAGAATCAAGATGTTCCTTTAGGTCCTGTTCCCATTTGGGCCACCACCCCGTTTTTGCCAACCCGTCTCTGGCCTTGGCCTGTTTGGGGTAAGCACACTCCATGCACCCACAATAACAGATCTTGTCACATATCCCATGGTACAACCCAGACCAAACCATCTTCTGGTTTCACACTTAGGAGTCCTTGCTCCATTACTCAGTCCTGACCTTCTACCTTCACACCCTGCCTATGAGCTCACTCCCAGAGAGGACCTGATGCTGAACCCTCATTCTGGATGCTTTGTAACCGCTCTGCCTTTGCTTGTTGCTGCTGCTGCTGACCCAGAGTGCAAACTGCTACTGGGATAGTTTCCAATGCCATCTCCCATGGCCAGGGAGGTCTAGTTACTACTACAACTTTGGCTACTCAGTCGGCTTCCTGAATCCCTTTTACTGAGACCCCTTTTTCCTATGCGCCCCAAATTTTAACCATCTCCACTCCGTCAAACTGCTTGGCTACATCAACCAACATTTCCCACATAGTGCTGGATTCAAGCTCGCCTCCATCCATAGCCCAATACTTGTTCCCAGCCCCTCAGGCCAGCAGTACCACAGCTCCCCTGAACACCCAATCCAAATCCAGAACTATGGTGAGCTTGGAGCGGGACCCGGTTTCATCCATCAGCAGGCTGCTATCTGATGCTCCTTCCGCATACAGAGCTGGCCGACTCCCACAGTTGTACTGCAAAGTACTTAGGACCATTCCATCCATTAATTTCACTGTTGCCAAACCTCCTTTCCTTTGTCCTTCGACACAGTGGCTACCACCATCTGTAAACCAAACCTCCTCTTCTGCTCTAGCCTTGTTGGCATGGAGTTTTCCTGCAATCCATTCCCTTGGCTCTTTAAACTGAACAGCCCCCGTGTTTTCTCCTGGCAAAGCCAGAGTTCATTTCTGTACGCTGTCATTGCTGGCCTGCCCAGCAGATACGTCTCCCCTCTAACAGTGGGGCATGGTGACTGACAATGAACACCTTGTATTAAATATCTCTTCCTAATTGATTTAGATGAGCACATGGAGAATACACTTCTAAAGTCTGCAGCCAATACCAAGCTGGGAGGGGGTTGCAAGCACTTTGCAGGACAGGTTTGGAATTCAAAATGATCTTGTCAAACTGGAGAAATGGTCTGAAATAAATAGGATGAAATGCAATCATGAAAACTGCAAAGTCCTGCAGTTGTGAGGCATGTTATAACCAAGTGACGGATGACGCTGAACTTGGCTGAGCCAGGGGAGACAAGCCAGCGTTCCACGCAATCTGCAGTCTCAGTGCTCAAGAGTAGTCGCTATGAATGTCATCCTGAATGACAGCCAAGGTCATCCATGTAAATTGGATGATGACATCTTCTATGGCTGGTTGGGACATTATCACAGTGCCCTGAACCACCCTCCAGCTGGTGCTTGCTCAGAGCTGGATGATTCACAGCCACTGTGGGTTCAGACCCAGACACTTGGACTGATGTGCCAATGTTGGATGAAGTGAAGTGCACCATCTGCAAACTGAAAAACAGACGTGCAGCCGGTGGTGATGGCATCCTCCCAGAGTTGCTAAAATGTGCTATTGACCCTGTAGCGAAATCACTTCTGGCCATCTTTCACCTGGCGTGGAGAACTGGAACCTTGCCAACCACGTGGAAGGACGGTATTGTGATCTCACTTTATGAGGGCACAGGACCGTGCAGTGAATGTAAGAGCTACAGGCCGATCACCTTGTTGTCCATTCCAGGGAAGGTGTTTGCGTGTGCTCTGCAGGCATCTTTGGAGCCCCTGGTGCATCAGAAGCATCATCCCCAACACTCAGGATTTATGAGGAAAGGTCCACATTAGACACCATTTTGGCCCTCTGCTTGTTGTCAGAGATACACCATGACTTCAAGAAGCACCTGCATGTGGCATATGTGGCTCTTAAGGCTGCATTTGATTCAATTGAGTGAGTTGTGCTATGGAAGGCCTTAAAGGGTGTAGGTGTCCCAACCACTCTGCTGGACTCGATTAGCGAGCTGCACTGGAACCACTGCCCATGTACATCTGGGGAATCAGGTATCGGCACCTTTTAAATCACTATCCGGTGTCAGGCAGGGCTGTGTCTTAGCCCCTGCACCCTTTTGTCAGGCAACGGATTTCATAATTCAGCATGCCATCAGGCCCATAGGCATTAGGATCTGTGATCTCTCACTCTCAGACCTTGACTATGCGGATGATGTTGTTCCCCTAGTACAGAGCCCCAGCAGGTTTCATGAGGCACTCCAGCAAACGAAGGGGGAGTTGGCCAAGTTTGGCCCCCATGTTTCATGCTCAAAGACAAAGCTGCAAAATCTAAGATCAGGTCCACCCATGACTCCAATCGCTTTGAATAATGAAACTGTAAAAGGAGTCTCCAGCTTTTGCTATTTGGGTTCTATACTCACCAGTTCCTCCAACTCTCACCCGGATTGACATTGCAATGCCTGCCAAGGGTCATTTACAACAAATACGGAATCAACATCGTCTCGGCACAACAACCAAGTTCAGGATCTATTCGAGCCGTATCATCTCCGTCCTGCTATAGTGTTGCGAAACATGGACACTACGCCGTTCAGACTGGGCAAAGCTGGAGGCTTTCCACACAAAATGCCAATGTCATATGTTGGGCATAAAGTGGAATGATTTCATTTGTAATGCAGATGTTTACAGTCACTCCGGTCTACAGAATACTGGGGCCATTGTCTACAGACAGCGCCTTACGCTTTTTGGACATGTCGCGAGAATGCCACAAGATGTTCCAGCGAACACCGTTCTCCAGGTGGCTTCTAACATCCAGGATAAAATTCCACCGACCAAGGGGTGGAGGCAGCCCAGAGGCAGACTCCGTATTACATGGATTGGACTCTTGGCCCATCAAGCCCTTGCGGACTTGGAACGGACCAAATGGCAAACGATCACTACCGCTGACGGTTTGGCTAAGCATTGAAGAAGAAGAAGACTACTACATTTAGGAAGGAACAAGCAATTGCATGTGTAACATCCACAGAGCCCAGTTGTCGATGGACAGGATTGAACCTGGGACCTCTGGAGCTAAATGCATGAGCCTCTACTGCATGAGCTAAAAGCCCTTAGATAAGGCTGTTGCAGACTCATTAATTGCTAAGTGGTCTCAGTGCCACTAGAGGGGACAGAGCACCACACCCAGGAGGTGTGTGGGTTACACATGCATACAAATGCGAAATGACTGCCTAGGAAGGAGTACTGCAGAAAGGGATCTGGGGGTCATAATGGGTCACAAACTAAATATGAGTCAACAATGTAACACTGTTGCAAAACACGGAAACATCATTCTGGGATGTATCAGCAAGAGTGTTGTAAGCAAGACACAAGAAGTAATGTTTCCCTTCTACTCAGCACTGATTAGGCCTCAGTTGTACTACTGTGTCCAGTTCTGGGCACCATCCTTTGGGAAAGATGTGGACATATTGGAGAAAGTCCTGAGGAGAGCAACAAAAATTATTAAAAGTCTAGAAAACACGACCTATGAGCAAAAATTGAAACAGTTGGGTTTGTTTAGTCAGGAGAACAGAAGACTGAGGGAGGACATGATAACAGTCTTCAAGTACATAAAAGGTTGTTATAAATAGGAGGGTGATAAATTGTTCTCATTAAACACTGAGGATAGGACAAGAACCAATGGGCTTAAATAGCAAACAAGGAGATTTAGGCTGGACATTAGGAAAAACTTCCTAATTGTCAGGGTGGTTAAGCACTGGAATAAATTGCCTATGGAGATTGTGGCATCTCCATCACTGAAAGTTTTTAAGAGCAGGTTAGACAAACACCTGTCAGGAATGATCTAGATAATACTTAGTCCTGCCTCAGTGCAGAGGACCATACTAGATGACCTACTGAGCTCTCTTCCAGTCCCACATTTCTATGATTCTATGATTCTGATCTCCCACCAAGTATTTATGCTTGATACTAGCTCAGGCCGCTGCCAACACAAGGGTCAATTCCAGACAGTCTAGAGTCTCGCTGGTTTTGGTTTGTTCTCTACCGACATAGAGATGGTGTATAAACACATGCTTTCCATAGTTTGAATAGTCTCCACAGGCTATAAGAAACTATGAGCTCACAATGCTATAGATAGACACTGGAACAACTTGTTGGGCTTGTTTTTCTGCTCCATCCACAATGCAACCAAAGTTATTTTGTATGTTACACACTTCTCACTGTTCCATTTCTTCCCTGTATTTTTTTGCTTCTGGGTATTTTGTTACACTTTAACACCGCATGGCATCCTTCCTGCTTGGTGTCGTTTGCAATTTGCAGAGATTTTGTGCACACAGCAGATGTATTTTGATTATGGACTGGCAACCAAGTTCAGCTGAAACAAGAGCCAACCCCAAAACATTGCCCCAAATTCAAGCTGAACTTTTTTCAGGCTCAGAGATGTTCCATTCATGCTTGTATTTCAGTTTTGTGCACCTCTGAATTCCAGCTGGGACTGGAAATGTTAGGAAGACAAAGCAATTCACAAAGTCCCAGAAATCTCTCCAGAAAGATTTATAGAATTTCCTGCCTAGGAGGGGAGCTGTCTGGGGTTCTCTGCTCGGTGTCCCCATCTGGTTCCCTTCGTTTGACCCTTTGACCACACTCCTGTCCCTGTTATTTCATTTGTTGTCCCCCGGATTTATTTGGTGTCCAGGTCCTGTGGATCCTCCTCTTAGGCTGGGTGGGGGGGTCCTTTAGCAGTGGGTGGGCTTTGCGCCCCCACTTCCCAGATCCCAGTAGGATCAGCGCTGATGAGAAACAAAAAAAAAAAACTGGCAAGAATTTCAGAGAAAATGTTTTGTTATTTTTTGTTTTGCTAGAAATTTTTTAAAGCTTCATTCAGGACTCACAAATGGTTTGGAGAAGTATCCAAAAGTCACAGTGAGGGATTCCTGTGTTACAGAAGCCTCAGATGAGAATGGGGGCTGCTTGATATAATCTCTGTGATCTTTCAAACCATGGGGGATGTTAACCCCTGTATACAGCTTCTATCATTTCCAACAAACAGACTGTATGGAAGTTGGTCCATTGCCTCTCTGCAGCCAGCTGTCTGCCTTGGATTTCTTACTGAAAATGCAGGTGTCTGGGAAGCTGTGTGTTCAGGTGGACTTCCCCTTTGGCCCATTCCTTGGCTCCCTTGGGCCCTTACCCAGAAATCGCTCCCCTCCGGTCTTTCCTTCATAGGTGCTGGAACAAGGGGTGCGGGGGCTGCTGCCACACCCCCTGGCTTGAAGTGGTTTCCATTACATACAGAGTTTACAGTTTGGTTCAATGAATCTCAGCACTCCCACTATACAAATTGTTTACTAGCCCTCCTGCCTTCTTTGGGTGGATTTTTTGATTTCTCCATATGTCCCTCTCCAGTTATTGGCTTTTGCTCTCAGCCATCATTTCACCCTTCCCTTCAGTTTTAGGAACATTCCAGGACAGCTGGTTGGAATTGTGTCCTTCAGCTCCCTGCAAGCGTGCCGTCCTTCTCTGAATTTCTGTTTACACCTCAGGCTCTTGCAACATGGATGAATCTATCCATACGCCCCCGGTCTCTCTCCTGGCATGTTGGGATTCGAACACATGAGGAGGATCTGGAATGCAAACAGTTGCTGAATGGTGGCATGGCTGGGTTACTAGTATGGAAGATACTCTGGTGAGATGATGTAATGTAAGTGTGGGTGTCGTAATGTGTGTACCTTGTATCTGTTTATGACTTCTTCTCTGGGCTCCAGACATTCAGTTGAGAGAGGGCCCCATCTCTGCTGCCACTGTGTGTTCTGAGACAGCCTGATGCAGAGGAGTCAAACAACACCATGCTCTCTCTCTCCTGGAGATTTTACTTTTGCTTTGCTGGTCTCTTAATCTACAATAAAAGTAGAAACATTTAGTTTTTCCATGAGAAAATGGACTTTCACTGAAATCAAAAATTTCTGCAGGAAAAGATTGATTTGGGCAGAATTATCCAGCAGGGCAATCCAAAGGAAATGCTGCAAGGAAGTGCCGAGCAGAGATGTGCGTGTTGTGCAGAGTACGCCCACGCATACACGGTTCCCCATTAATGAGCTGCTCTGTGTCTGATGACATCAGGTCTGTGTAACAGAGGCCATGAAATGTAACTAGGCTCAGCTCGCCAGTTCCATTCCAGGTGCCCTCAGCTGGGCCAGTCAAGAGGACAGGGGACCTGGGGGCTCTAAAAGGTCAGTCACGAGTCAGACAGGGGAAGGGCAGGAGAGGAGAGCTGCCAGAGAGAGAAGGTGTTTCCCTGGAGAAGGCTGAAGGCAGGGGAACAGAAAGAGGGGTTTGCTGGCTGGCGTCCCGAAGCCAGACAGCCAGGGCCAGAGGGCTGGAGAGGGCTGAAAGCAGAAGGAGCTCACCTACTGACATCTCCCAGGCCAGAGAGGTAGACCCCCGAGGACCTGTGAGAGGACCGGGGAGTGAGGGATGCTCCCAGGCAAGGATACTCCCAGCAGACAGGCCAGGGCGGGGTTCATCCTGGGAAGAGAGGGGTTGCACCTCAGAAGGGAGGGCTGGGCTGGTGGTCCTGGCAGAGGGATGGAAGAGTACATATAAGGAGCCTCGCAGTGACAGACAACACTGGGTCCTGGCGAGAACAAGGACTGTATGCTCTGGGACTATTTGCAATATGTTTTGTTCATGATCAATATGCTGATGGACTCGAAAACAAGCTCTTATCGAGTTACTGGGGACCCAAGAGGGAAACTGAGGTGGGAGGCCCCTTGCAGGGCTGCCACAAGGGTGCGCTGAGGAGGAGGCCACACATTTACAATCCGTTTGTTAACTTCTTCCTACCCGACCTGCCTTTCAGCTACAGCCTGGTGACTGCTGGGGCACCCCCATTTACTGCTGGGGAACCGGGCTTCACTTTGGTCTATTTAGATTGTCTCTTCCTCTGTGTTTGTAACTTCCCAGCACCCTGGGGCCTGATCCTGACCAGGGCCTCCCGGAGCTACCATCACACAGAGAGTGGATCACAGTGGGTGTTGCTGAGAGCAGAACTTGGCCCATGAACCCAGGGCTGCGCTGTGGCTCTCCAAGGCAGAGCCGAGTTGTGCAAGGTGCTGGTGTTGCAGCGCTGGGGGTGCGAGCAGCTCCTGCCAGGGGAGGGCTGAGGAAGCAGAATGCCCTGGCAGGGCGAGTGGCCCATCTTTGGAGACAGCAAGCACTCCCCACACTGCAGGCCTCCAACCGCCACAGGGGCGGGGCTGCTGAGGGGCCACAGACCACCACGGGGAGGGGGCTGCGGAGGGGCAGGGCCGTGACCGGGTCTCCCCCCATCCCAGCCACACTCAGTTAGTAGCACTACTTGGCGTGCTGCATGACCTATCGCCCCACTGCAGCTTTCAGTCCGGAATCCCAAGCCCTGGGATTCTGGCTATGGACAGGTCCCTGCACTCCCCTCTGCCCCACGCTGGGACAGCCACAATCTGGTCCATAGGACACTGGCGTTAGATCCTACAGGGACCAGAGCAGAACAAAACCTGGGCAGACTCACGCAGCCAGATATGGGGAGGGTGCCCATCCCCTGCAGGAGACCGGGATTGGCCTTGGTCCCCAGCCCGTCCATCCCCAGCCAAAGGTGGCGGCTCCCCAAGCTGCAGGGAAGGACTGGCCCTATGTCCCAGCACCAGCCATGCCCTGAGCATGTCATAATCCTGTGCTTTGGAGCCAAGGTGATGGTTTGTACAAACACCCAGCAGATCTGGCTGGGCATTTGCATGGCCAAGCACAGGGGGAATCACGGAAGGAGACAATGAACCCAATCCAATGCTCAGCGCTGATCTTTATCCCGGGTTCCAGGGGAGGAGAGGGACTGGAAGGGAGGCATCAAGACTCAGCTAACAGAGACGCTCTGAAGACACTGCTCCGGAAGAGGGTCTCCAGAGTCAGGAAGGGGGACACTCTCTCTTGATAGCTGCTTGCACCATCACCGTACTGAGCTCCTGCAGCTCTCCGGGGAGAATTTATCCAGCTGCTCTAGGAGAATTGTGGTGCCTGACACGACACCAACATGACCTCCATGTCAGAGAGCTTCGTCCGACCTCGGGCGCATCACACTGTGCACCGGTGCATCACTTCAGGGAAGTGCTGAACCCAGGTGGTTCGCTCTGTTGAACGCTGAATCCCTGCCCCCGCCAGTGCAGAGGGAGGTTGGCTACATGGGAAAGACAATGTCCTCACAGTACCTAGGCACTTACTGTCCGCCTGTTCCCTCGCAGTGGTGCCTAATAGGATAGGTGGCAATGGCCCATGAACTCCACTCAGAACCAGTTTCCAGCCAAAAGCAAGGACCGTGGCATGTCTTACTCTAAACGGGAAGGCTGCCCTGCCCTGTGGCTGTTCTGTGCTTCCCAGGGCTCACAGGAGCTATGGGCAGCCAAGCGTAAATCACAGCAGCCTTTTGTCTGTTCTAACCTACACCAGGGGCGGAGCAGGGCCCTAGAGCACAGGGGTCACAAGGGCAGATTAAGGCTGGCTTGGGCAAACCCCTCTGCACTCCTGCCCCACGGCCAGGATGAAAGGAGCTGGGGATTGGGCCCCTTGTGTCCACACACAGCAGCCAGCTCAGGCTGCAGTTGGGAGCAGGTTGGTAGTGCAGGTTGAACCAGTGCCCCCGACAATGTCTACTTGCCCTTCCTCACTGCCCAATGGACCGAAAAGGGGGCAGATTAACTGACCATAAGGAAACGCCTTCCCCAGCGTGTAAGATACAATGGCCCACATCTTCAAAGGTATTTACACCTCTAATTTCCACTGACTTCCATGGAAGTTAGATGCCTAAATAGCTTTCGGGGTCTGGCCAACACACTTAGCCCAGCTTGGACCAGGACCAGCCATCTGGGTACCTGTACGGAGAGACTCACCAGTTGTACTAGCTAAGGATGTTCAGGGGCATCAGCTCTCCGGCGCCAGAACATAAAGCAGCAGAATTGCCGGGGGCTAGGAAGGAACTGGTTAGTGACATACCAATGCCCACAATGGGTACTTCACACCTTGCTCTGAGTAGCTGGTTCCACTCGCTGCCAGAGCCAGGATGCTGCCCTGGTAGGCATAGTTTGACTTCTATATTTGGGGGGAGGGGGCGTCCACAGGGGCACCATTTCAGATTGGAGGCGAGCACAACTTTTACTGTGATTCCAGGGGCTACAGAGGCAACTGAAAACTCTAGTGTTTTTGCAGATAATAACTTAGAAATATCTGACAGGAGCACTGTATCTAATTCCTATATCAAGAAAGAAAACTAAATAAATATTAGACCCACTCAGCTCTAATACTAATATGTTCTGACATCTTGGGACAAGTTACTTAAGGGACGCTGGTTAGGCTTAAAATTGTAATGTATATTCTTACTCAGATACTCTTACTAAAGTCAGAAGGGACCATTGTGATCATCTAGTTTGACCTCCTGCAGGCCACAGAACCTCACCCCGTGTTCCATACTAATGTGAATTGTAACCCAAACTAGTCAAAATCGACCACTTTAGCAAAGCAGGGCAGTCGGCTGAACACCTAGACAGAGCGAATGGGTCTGTGCTCCTGAAGTCTTTGCCCTCCATGTGTCACTAGCTGCCAGGGGAGAGCTCATTCAGACCCTGCTCACACCTAGAAACCACTGGATGGATCCACGTGTGAATCTGGCACCAGCTGGATGTTTGCCATGGCCTAGGTCAAGGGTAGTCAATTATTTTTCGTCAAGGTCCAAATATTTTGGTCAAGGTCCAGACTCCAGAGAAACATTTTTCACACCACAATAACAATATGATCATAAGTAAATAAAAAGATTTCAGGTTCCATTCAAAAGCATCTGGCAGTCTGGATTTGGCCCAGGGTCTGCCTATTGACTACCCCTGGGCTAGATCTTCCCATGTAATGAGCCACCTCCCCTGCCTTATCTTCTTAAATCACCACCACCACCCTGATCCTAATGTATAATGTGGAAATGTTTTTGGTGGACGCATGCAAAATGGCACATACTGCAGCTGAACACGGGCAAGGATAGTGACCAGAAAAGCACGTACAGTTTTGCTCACTGTGTAAGAATGTGAATGCTGGGCCAGCCCTGGCCACTCAGGTGCTCTGTGTCAGCTGTAAGCTGTGTGTATTTTAGGGTATAATTGTCATGTTCTTCTGGCCCAGATCTGGCCTGGGCAGACAGGGTGCTTATTCACCCCAGCTATATTCAGCATAAAATCCTTGAATGTTCTGCGAGGGATGGTGGGGGTTCCTTTAAATACGGTATTTTAAACACAGCACCACCTACTGGCTGAACAGTATAATACAGTCAAGCATTCGATTCCATCTCCCCCTCTAAGCCCTGGTCTACACTACGGGGTTAGGTCGAATTTAGCCGCGTTAGGTCGATTTTAAAATGAATGCATCCGCACAACCAACCCTGGTCCGTCGACCTAAAGGGCTCTTAAAATCAATTTCTGTACTCCTCCCCAGTGCGGGGAGTAGTGCTAAAATTGACCTTGCTGGGTAGAATTTGGGGTAGTGCAGATGCAATTCGACGGTATTGGCCTCCAGGAGCTATCCCAGAGTGCTCCAATGTGACCACTCTGGACAGCACTTTGAACTCTGATGCACTAGCCAGGTACACAGGAAAAATCCCCAGGAAATTTTGAATTTCATTTCCTGTTTGGTCAGCGTGGCGAGCTCAGCAGCACAGGTGACCATGCAGTCCCCCCAGAATCGCAAACGAGCTCCAGCATGGACCGAAAGGGAGACACTGGATCTGATTGCTGTATGGAGAGAAGAATCTGTGCAGGCCGAACTCTGATCAAAGAAGAAATGCTAATATATTTGCCAAAATCGCACAGGGCATGGTGGAGAGAGACTACACCAGGGACACACAGCAGTGCCGCGTGAAAGTTAAGGAGCTCAGGCAAGCCTACCAAAAGACAAAGGAGGCAAATGGTCGCTCCCAGTCAGAGCCCCATACATGCCGCTTCTATGATCAGCTGCATGGCATTCTAGGGGGGGGACCCTACCACTACCCCACCACTGTCCATGGACACCTGCAAGGGGGGAGTCTCACACAACAGGGAGGAGGATTTTGTGGATGAGGAAGAGGAGGAGGAGGAGGACAATGCGCAGCAGGCAAGCGGTGAATCCGTTCTCCCCAGCAGCCAGGACCTTTTCATCACCCTGGAGCCAATACCCTCCCAAGGCGGGATCCCGGACCCTGAAGCGAGAGAAGGCACCTCTGGTGAGTGCACATTTGTAACTACAGTACAGGGTTTAAAAGTAATAGTGTTTAACATTTGATTTGCCCTGAAGAATCGGGATGCATTCGTGGCCAGTACAGCTACTGGAAAAGTCTGTTAACGTGTCTGGGGATGGAGCAGGAATCCTCCAGGGACATCTCCATGAAGCTCTCCTGGAGGTACTCTGAAAGCCTTTGCAGAAGGTTTCTGGGGTGGGCTGCCTTATTTCGTCCTCCACGGTAGGACACTTTACCACGCCAAGCCAGCAGCAAGTAGTCTGGAATCATTGCAGCACAAAGCATGGCAGCAAGTGGTCCTGGGTTTTGGTCGCATTCAAGCAACATTCGGTCTTTATCTTTCTGTGTTAGCCTCAGGAGAGCGATATCATTCATGGTCACCTGGTTGAAATAGGGGAATTTTTGTAAGGGAACAGTAAAAGGACTCCGTTCATGCCAGGCTGTTTGCGCTTGGCTAAAAGGGATCATCCCGGAGAATAGCCACGCGGTGGGGTGGGGGGAGGTGTGTGCTGCACATCCACCCCAAAACTGCAGCCCCTCCTTTTAAATGTGAAACCCAACCGGCATTGCTTGCTATGGGAAAGGAGGACGCTGTCGGTTTGAAACCATTCCCACATGTTATGAAGGTGGAAGAAGCCAACCCCGTGTACACTTTGGCTTACCATGGCTGCCTGGAAACCAAATTCTGTTCTCCAGACATGTGTGATGTGTCACCATACCGACAGGCGCTCAATATAAAAGGCAAAATGTGACCTTGTACCTAAAGCACATGTGCTGTCTGCTGTGAATTGCTTGATTCACTGTGAAAGAGTCTCCCTTTTATTCTTAGAAATGTATCATCTTAAATTTTACTCTCCCTTTTTATCCCCCGACAGGTGCAAATGTTTCTATGCTCCCCCATCATCTCCGTCCCTGAGGTTATCGCAGATTAGAAGGCGAAAAAACCGCAGTCGCGATGACATGTTTTCCAAGCTCATGCAGTCCTCCCGCACTGATAGGGCACAGCTTAATGCATGGGGGCATTCAGTGGCAGAGGCCAGGAAAGCATTAAGTGAGCGCAAAGAGCAGAGGCAGGAGGCAATGCTGAGGCTAATGGGGGAGCAAACGGACATGATGAGGTGTCTGGTGAAGCCAGTACCGGATTTACCATGGTGCCAGTGGTGCCATGGCGCTGTGCCCACAGTCCAAAGGGGCCCCGGCCCGCCCTTCTCTGCCCCCCGCCGTGGGGGCAGAAACTTGCTGCTGCTGGCTCCTGCGGCAGCCAAGCTCCGCCCCCAGCATGCTACATTCCCTCCCCTCCCCATCTCCCTACTGCCAATCAGTCGTTTGCCAGCAGGAGGGAGGGGGAAGAGCAGAACCTCAGCATGCTCGCTGCTCCGGGGAGGAGGCGGAGAAGAGGCGGAGGCGGAGGCGGGGCCTTGGGGAAGGGGCTGAAATAGGGGCATACCCCCTCCAGCCCCCTGCCGTGAGCACCCCCATGACCCCAGCCCACACCCCCAGCCCTCTGCCCACCCTGACCCCCCAGACCCCCGCACCCCCCTCACACATGCCCAGCCCCCTGCCCTGACCCCTGCACCCCCCCATACCCCATCCCCAGATTCCTGAACCCCCCCACATCCCCACCCCCATCCTGAGCACCAAACGGGAGCTCATGCCCCCCATTCCCACCTGCACCCCTCGCACCAAACAGGAGCTGCCCCAGGTAAGAGCTCCACACCCCAACCTCCTGCCCCAGCCCTGAGCCCCCTCCCTCACCCTAGCTCCTGGCCAGACCCCACACCCCAACTTTTTTTTACAATATTTGGAAAGATCATTAAGGGGTCCATCGAGACCCTCTGCGATTTTCAAGTGGTCTGTGGAAAAATAAGTTAGACTGCAAGATACCTCACTTTATCAAGGTACCTCACTTTATTTTCATTTCCTTGATATTACTTATAGGAGGAGGATGAAGAAAAAAAGAATGAAAAACAGGGGGGAGATAAGAGAGAATGTTCTTTTTCTCAGCTGGGTCCCAAGGAGAGCCCCCCAAAATGAAGCTGATCACAGGGCCGGGGGGCCCCACTAACTCTAAATCCACCACTGGCTGTCATGTCACCTGGGCTGGGGATACTGTGTCAGCTGATCCCCACAGTCTCCAACCTACCTGGGCAGTACAGCAGACACTGTATGGGCCCTGCCCGTTAGCTCCTCTCCACTCCCTAGCCCACCCACCCCTTGCTTCCCACTGCTTAAGGCTTAGCCCTCTCACTTTTAAAAATGATTGCTTGCCCCTCCCCCTCAGGCTTTTCTCACACCCCTGTTGCCCGGTATCCAGTTTTAGGCTGGAAACTCCAGTAGGAAATGGGACCTGAGTGTCCGGTTAGCAGTGCTGACTGGAAACTAAAATTCCGGTTATAGGAATAACCACATTAGCCACCGCTCCTCCCACTCCCACCACCCACCCCAGAGGGCTGGAAGAGAACCTGTCCTGCAGCTGCTGGATGTCACGGAGTGTGGGGGAGTCAGGGTCCTGCACCCCCCACTTGCTGAGATTCACCGTGACTCTCAGCCAGCCAGCAAAACAGAAGGTTTACTAGACGACTAAACACAGTCAAAGCAGAGCTTGTAGGTATGGAAAACAGGACCCCTCAGTCAGGTCTGTCTTGTGGGGTAGGGAGCCCAGACAACAGTGCTGGACCTCCCTCCATTTCCCCAGCCAGCTCCAAACTGCAACCCCCCTCCAGCTCCTCCTCTGTGCTTTGTCTCTTTCCCGGGCCAGGAGGCCACCTGATCTCTTTGTTCTCCAACACCTTCAGTTGGCATCTTGCAGGGGAGGGTCCCAGGCCATCCCAGGCCAGGAGACAGGGTGTCAGCCATTCTCTGTGCAGACAGCATCACACCTGCCTAGGGCTCTGCAACAATCACACCCTTATCCCACCACCTAGATACTTAAGAAATGCACAGGGAAAACTGAGGCACCCACACAGTATTCAGAGAAAACATTAAGAACATTCCCACTTTGTCACACTGGAGGAGGTACAGCTGAGTGCAGAGAGAGACTAAGAGAATGGGCTAGAACCGGGGAGAAGGTAGGTACCCGCTCTATGTGGGCAGGGGCGGGGGGAATCCTGTTTACCCCCTCCCCAGCCCTGCTGTGCTTGCAGTTTACCCCGGCCCCTCCCTTGCTCCATGGACCAACCCTAGCTCCTGCCCCACTGTGCTTTTGCCCCCGGCCCCTTTTACAATCATTCCACAGGGGGCCCACAAATATGTTTGGCGCCAGGCCCACAAAAAGTTAATCCAACCCTGGGTGGAGCTGCAGGAAAGCCAACAAGAGCACAGACCCCCGCTGAATCCGTTGTATAACCGCCTGCCCTCCCCCCCAAGTTCCATATCCTCCTCACCCAGATGCCCAAGAACGCAGGGTGGGAGGCTCTGGGCACCCACCCAGCCACTCCACTCCAGAGGATGGCCCAAGCAACAGAAGGCTGTCATTCAAACAGTTTTGATTTGTAGTGTGGCTACAATAAGCAATGCGGCCTTGTCCTTCCCTCCTCCTCCACCCGGCTACCTTGTCAGTTATCTCACTTTTTTTTTACATTAATAAAGGAAGAATGCATGGTTTCAAAACAATAGTTACTTTATTTCCTTTGCCAGCTGTGATCGAAGGAGGGAGGGTGGTTGGCTTACAGGGAATTAAAATCAACAAAGGGGGTAGGTTTGCAGCAAGGAGAAACACACCCAACTGTCACACCGTAGCCTGGCCAGTCATGAAACTGGTTTTCAAAGCCTCTCTAATGCGCAGCACGCCTAGCTGCTCTCTTCTAATCGCCCTGGTGTCTGGCTGCTCAAAATCGGCCACCAGGCCATTTGCCTCAACCTTCCACCCTGCCATAAATGTCTCCCCCTTACTCTCACAGATATTATGGAGCACACAGCAAGCAGCAATAACAATGGGAACGTTGGCTGCGCTGAGGTCTAACCTAGTCAGCAAACACTGCCAGCGAGCTTTTAAACATCCAAAGGCGCATTCTACCACCATTCTGCACTTGCTCAGCCTATAGTTGAACTGCTCCTTACTACTGTCCAGGCTGCTTCTGTATGGCTTCATGAGCCATGGGAGCAAGGGGTAGGCTGGGTCCCCAAGGATAACTATTGGCTTTTCAACATCCCCAATGGTAATTTTCTGGTCTGGGAAGTAAGTCCCTTCTTGCAGCTGCTCGAACAGCCCGGAGTTCCTAAAGATGTGAGCATCATGCACCTTTCCCAGCCATCCCACGCTGATGTCGGTGAAACATCCCTTGTGATCCACCAGTTTTTGCAGCACAATTGAAAGTACCCCTTGCAGTTTACGTACTGGTTGGCAAGGTGGTCCGGTGCCAAGATAGGGATATGCGTTCCGTCTATCTTCCCACCACAGTTAGCACATTGCAGCAAAGCCATCCACTATGACCTGCACATTTCCCAGACTCACTACCCTTGATAGCAGAACGTCAGTGATTGCATTGGCTACTTGGATCACAGCAGTCCCCACACTAGATTTGTCCACTCCAAATTGATTCCCAACTGATCGGTAGTGGTCAGGCGTTGCAAGCTTCCACAGGGCTATCGCCACTCACTTCTCAACTGTCAGGGCAGCTCTCATCTTGGTATTCCTGCGCTTCAGGGCGGGGGAGAGCAACTCACAAAGTTCAAGGAAAGTGGCCGTATGCATGCGAAAGTTTTGCAGCCACTGGGATTCATCCCATACCTGCAACACTTTGCAGTCCCACCAGTCTGTGCTTGTTTGCCGGGCCCAGAATCGGTGTTCCTCGTGCTGCCGTCTCTTAGCCAGGTTCTGCACGTACTGCAGGATAATGTGTGAGGTGTTTACAATGCTCACAACAGCATCGGTGAGCTGAGCGGGCTCCTTGCTTGCCATGCTATGGCATCTGCATGGGTAACGCAGGAAAAAAGGCATGAAACGATTCTCTGCCATTGCTTTCACGGAGGGAGGGGAGACTGACGACATGTACCCAAAACCACCCGTGACAATGTTTTTGCCCCATAAGGCATTGGGAGCTTAACCCAGAATTCCAATGGGTAGCAGAGACTGCAGGAACTGTGGGATAGTTACCCACAGTGTACCGCTCAGTGAGTGAATGCCAGCCATGGTATTGAGGATGCAGTCTGCCAACTTAATATGCTTAGTGGGGACATACACAATCGACTGTATAAAATCGATTTCTAAAGATCGACTTCTATAAAATCGACCTAATTTTGTAGTGTAGACATACCCTAAGTTCTACATCCCTCCTTTCACAGTATCCAGAGTGGCTTACGATCAGAAAGGCCAACCTCAGGGCAGACTGTCAAACATAGGGCACACATCCCAAACTGGTGGTATGTTCCATAATTAGATTTCACCAACCCAGTAACAAATGTGGACTCCTAAAGCACTGTAACAGTCTTACCATGGAGTCACAGACAGTCCCCTTGGGCACTGTGACATTATTGACATAAGCTGGGACCGTATAGATCATTGTTGCAACCAAAATCCTGTAGTGGCATCAAATCTTGTATAAAGGGGGCTCAAAGAAGGAGTCTCAGACAAGGTTATGGTTTGCTGGTTATGATTATGCTGTCTATACGTTTGTATCATTTTTGTAGTTAAAGTTATGAATATTGGCTCTATTCTGTCTGTATTTCAAACTTATGCTATGCTTCTGGGTGACACCCCAGACAAGTTGGTGTCAGCTCTGCCTAGCCTGCTTGATGGCCCATTAAGGACCATCAGCTATACAACTGACCCACTGAGAGAAGGCAGATACGCCTTTGGACTCAGCAAGGTGTGCAGGGACCTGCCTATGGATAGAGCTCTGAGGTTTTTCCAGGCCGTGTGATGGACAGCTTTCTTTGGGACCAAGAAAGAAAGACCACATGGCAACAGAATATAAAAAGCTGCTGCAGCTCCTCCATCTTGTCTTCAATCCTGCTTCTGACCTCTGGAGGGACTTTGCTACACTGAAGCTTTGAACCAAGGACTGAAAGACCCGTCCCAGCTGCGGATGTACTCCAGAGACTTGATGTGAACCTGCAGTTTATTCCATCCCTGCTGCAAGCCTGAACCAAGAACTTTGCCATTACTGTATGTAATTGATTCCAGTTAACCAGTTCTAGCTCTCATCTGTATCTTTTCCTTTTATGAATAAACCTGTAGATTTTAGATTCTAAAGGATTGGCAACAGCGTGATTTGTGGGTAAGATCTGATTTGTATATTGACCTGGGTCTGGGGCTTGGTCCTTTGGGATCGAGAGAACCTTTTTTCCTTTTACTGGGGTATTGGTTTTCATTACCATTTGTCCCCATAATGAATGGCACTGGTGGTGATACTGAGAAACTGGAGTGTCTCAGGGAATTGCTTGTGTGACTTGTGGTTAGCTAGTGGGGTAAAACCAAAGTCTTCTCTGTTTGGCTGGTTTGGTTTTCCTTGGTGTGCAGAGAACCCAGCCTTGGGCTGTAACTGCCCTGCTTGCAGCAATTTGTCCTGAATTGGCACTCTCCGTTGGGTCCCGCCAGAACCAGCCTCATTACAGGCACTCATCCCGATATTAAGTGGTACCAGAACATCCCGATATCAAGGATGGTACAAAAACATTCCCCAAGGATAACAGAAACACACTGACCCCTCCTAAAAGGGAAGGTCAGGATGACAGTACATAACTTGTTTATATCAGGATATAAAGATATATATCAGAGGGAGTATCTTTGGCCAGCCTAGGGGGAAGTGAAAAGTCCCTCCACTGACTGAGCTACGTCCATTGTCATGGGCATACATGTCTTAGTATCCTCGTAGAGTCTGCCACATGCTATTAGCATGCTTTGTGGACAATAAACCCGGCTGTTCAGACCTTAACAAATCTTGTGGTCACTGGGCAGTTTGCTCAAGGTCTGCTGTGCCAACAGTCTGCACAGAGCTGGGGCAGCACACAGGGAGAACACACACAGCCAAATATATAACCACACACACACACATCTCATAGAGTCTAAACACTAAATACGTTCTTCTAAGACAAATACCTATGTTGAACAAAACTAGCATTCAGGTGAGCTGGTTTGGTTTCCGGCTATGAGTTTGTCTGCAGCTGAGAAGGTTGTTGGTCGTTGATCCTTTGATCACGCACACTCTGAATGCATAGCTTTTGTCTTTGTAAGTTGTTTCCGTGGTGAACTGGCCCATGCAGTTCAGAACACGGTCAGGGCTAGTCAGGACTGTGTCAGGTGACTTGTGCTCTGGGGGGAGATGAGAGGGATTGTAAGTTCCTTCTGAGAGGACTGTGATGTCAGCTCCTGAGTCAGTTTTAAAGTCAACAGTGTTGCCATGAATATTCAGTTTCACTCTCCAGGAAGGCTCTGTGATAGATCCCAGAAACGATGGCTCTTGATTGTCTATAATATGAGCCAACTCCCTGACTGCTTTGGTGCATCAAACAGCTGAAAAATGTGCATATATTTCATGCATGTATTATACCATGCGCCTTTGGCTGGACAAACATCATCTCTTGGGATATGACTTTTTCCTCACCTTGTGCATGTAGGTTGCAATTTATCCCTCTCAGCCTGGGAGTTCTGTCTCTGCATCTCAGTGGTTTCTGACAATGACTTTTAACAGTCAGGTGTCTGTTTATAGCTTCTAACCTAGTTTCGGGTTTTCAATTTGCTCCTGCGTTTTGTTTTGTTGTTTAGCTAATTCTGACTGCTTTGCTTTCTATATAGCTGTGAGGAGGGTTAAATCTCTTATCAGTTGTAGCTGCTGTGAAAGGTTTTATCTATTAACCCAATAACCAGCCTGTCTCTGATGTTTACAGATTTTGCATCCCCAAAAACACAGTTTTCAGCCAATATATGGAGAGCTCTTATGAAACATTCAGCGTTTTCTCTGGTCCTTGAATTCTCTGATGAAAACATGCTCTTTCACAGACCACATTTCTCTGGGGTGTAAAGTATGCATCAGACATAGCCATGACCCTTTCATAGTCATCTTTGTGACCGTCTTCAATAACGTCAAAGGATTTAAAGATATGCTCTGCTTGCTTCCCCATAGCATAGTTTAAAGAAGATACCTGTATATCTCCAGTTTCTTGGAGCAGTTCAAAATCTTGCAAAATATTCCTTCCATTGTAAGGTCTGTCAAAGCTGACGTTCTCCAGGGCATTGAAGAGTAGCATGTTGATGAGATCCTGCAACTTTTGTCGCTTTGTTCCTTCTGTTTCTGTTCTTAGTTTACATCGAACACCCTTCCTGTTCCTCTGTACCAGATCTGGACTGGTCACAGAGTTTGCTTATACACCCCAGGTGTGTTCAACATAAGATCCTTTAATGCTCTCCAGGTATGGCTGAGGTTCGTTTTAATAAGGTATTTTACACACAGTGCCAACTAGTGGCTGAACCGTAGAATACAGTTTAGCATGCCATTACAACACCTGCAGTTGCATAGGCCCTGCCAATGATACACAGATAGCTGTGTGAGCTAGGAACAGCCCAGGAGCTGCTTCTTTGGTACAGAGGCAAAATACATTCAATCCCTGGCAACAATGGAGAAGGTTCCTCTTCCTACCAACATATTGTCAGAATAATTCCGTGTAGACCTACCAGACTTTCCAAGGTCAGAAACGTGCCCATCAAGATCACAGAGGGGGGCTCAGGCTGGACACGGAACCTGGGCTTCCATCCATTTTCTAGGGTGGTCATTTTCATTTCTGGCAAGTTTTTGGAGGCACTGATGGTGCTGGAGGATTTTGCATTCAGCCCTGAACAGCTGTCAGGTGAAATTAGCCCACATTCACTGTTCGGGGACAGGCATGGCTTGTGCTTCGGAGATGCTCCAGGCAATTCCCCATTTCAGGAGATCTTGTACTAACCAGGGTTGTGTATCAGTCACTTGCTACTAGGATGCACCTCAGTGCGACATACCAGGGTATGATCCAGAGGCATGAGCAGCTGTGTCACCCCTGCCCTGCAGCCTTGGGTGTCTTACAATACCTTGCTGTAGTAGCTCCCATCTGGGCCACTCACAAACAGCCTTCCAGCCGGCAAACCACACCCTGAGTGTCTGTGTGTAACTGCAGCCTGCCAGCCACACTTGGGTAAACTCCAGCTCTCACCAGCCTTGGTCATACTGCAGGGTGACCCCAACAGACCCCATTTTCAGATTTTCCCCCAGAAATGTATGTCCTGTTCTGCCCAGCCCTCTCCTGATGCATATACAATACAAATCTCTTGAGTCTGTTATTCCTTTGAGGGAATAATATGCACATAACTTGCCACCCCAAATGAAGTTACCCAGACACTTCAACTTGAATACGCTGGATTAGATAAACTGTAAAACAAGTTTATTAACTACAAAGAGAGAGATTTTAAGTGAATACAAGTAATGAGGCATAAAAGTCAGAAATGGTTACAAGAAAAATAAAGAGAAGACATTTACTAAACCTAACTTAACAAACTATATCAGATTCAAGCAAAATTTCTCACCGCATGCTTTCAGCAGTTTGACTGACCAAACCCTGTAGGTCAGGACTCCACTCCCAGAGTCCAATGGCTACTTCCTTTGTCACTTAAAGCCAGAGCCATCCCTTGGATATGGTGAATCAGGGTGACCGCTCTGGGCCCCGCGCTTTGGGAGGCCCCACGCTTCAGTGTGCGTGTCATGCCAGGGGCACTAGGCCGGCCTGGGGGTGGGGTTAGATGTTCGGGGGGCCAGGCCAGCCCAGGGGGTGGGGTTAGGGGTGCTTGGGGGGCCAGGCCAGCTCGAGGGGTTAGTGGGGGGCCTGGCACTGGCAGCGGGGGTTGGGCCCGCACTCACCGGCGGGAAGTGCTTGTATTTTTTTTTCTTGCTCACCTGCCGCCACACCGGCTGCCAGCAACCTAGCGCCACTGGAACATTCCAGTGCTAGGCTGACCCCATCCATTGCCCTTCTGCCCTGGACCCCTCCCTTTTCCAGGACCCCCTAGCAAAGGGGGCCCCCTTGCCCCCAGCATAGGTGCCACCCTGTGACTCTCCATTGTCCCTTGCCCTCCCGGCATTGGTGTCCCCTCCCCACACCAGATTTTACCTGTATAAAAAATGTTAAGGGGGGCCTATACAGACTGATTTGTCCTGGGTCCCGCACCCCCTTAGGGACGGCCCTGCTTAAGGTGCAGTGAATGCAATGGGCAGGGACGGGGCGGGAGGGTGCCTCAGGCTGTTTGTCCCTCCCTTTTATAGTTTCAGTCCCCCTCTTGAAAAACATTTCCCGCTGTGCACCAGGAACAAAGATTTTATGTGGAAGAATGCTCCCTGCTGGCTTTTTCTCACCTGTTTGAGCTTTGTTTCCCTTGCAGCTTGATGACTCTGTTTCCTGCTTCAATGCAAATTAAGCGGAGCACACATTCCTTTGGTTAGGACAGACCTGCTTGCCAGCCGCAGTTTGGGCCGGGCTGTGGGATTAGGAACATGTGTTAATAACATCGAAATCTTATAACTTCACATACAATGTTGCCACACATATTTTATTAGGACAATTCTGACCAGAAAATTATGAGTTTTCAAATGATTCCTTACAAGACATGCCTTGTAAAAAAATGTTAACAATAGTGCATTGGGTGTGACTACAGGAGTGCATTCTGTCACACTCAGGATATGTCTACTCTGCAATTATACTCCCGCACCTGGCCTGTGTCAGCAGACTTTGGCTCATGGGGCTTGGACTGCAGGGCTATTCAACAGACATCCGGGCTCATGCTGCAGCCCAAGCTCTGAGACCTTCCCTCCTCCATAGGCGTGGGAACTAGGGTGCAGGGGGTGCTGCAGCACTCCTGGCTGCTGCCCTGTGTCCAAGACTCTGAGGCCACGCCGCGCCCGGGGCTTTGCTCCCAGCCTCAGCTCTGGGGTGGGGGGTGGACAGGGGTAAGGGAGCTTTCAGCACCCGACTATTAAAAATGCTCCAGTGCCACTGCCCTCCTCACAGGGTCCTAGAGCCCACCCTGAGCCCATGGGCACCAGGTTTGTGTAATTTTTGGTGGTGCCCAGAACGGGTCCAAGCAGAGCCATCCCATCCATAGGGCAGACCAGGGCAACCACCCCAGGCCCCACGCTTTGGGGGGGGCCCCATGCTTTGGGACGTGGGGTCCAGGGCGGCCTGGGAGGCCTGGCACTGGCAGCAACTAGTGACCCGGCCCCAGCCTGCCCTGCTCCACTCTGCCCCGCCGGCTCCCGCCGTTTCTCGGGGGAGGGGGCGGAATCCGGAAAGAAGTAGGGTAGGGACTTGGGGGAAGGGGTGGAAATGGGGTGGGGAGGGGGAGGGGCAGGGGCAGGGGATGGGTAGGGGCTTGGGGAAAGGGGAAAGGGGTGGAGTGGGGGCAAGGCCTGCACTGGAGGGAAGAGTGTCCCAGGCCCCACACCCCCCATGGACAGCCCTGGTGGGGGGCCTGGCACCAGCAGCACAAGCAACCCAGCCCTAGCCCGCCCTGCTCCGCCAGCTCCCCGCGTCACTTGGGGGAGGGAGTGGAAGCCAGAAAGAGGCAGGGCGGGGGCTTGGGGGAAGGGCAGGAAGAGGTGGGGTGGGGTGGAGCGGGGCGGGGCGGGTGGAGCCAGGTTGCTCACTGCTGCCAGCGCCAGGCCCCCCCACTAACCCCCCAGGCCCCGTGGACCCCGGATGCCCCTGAAGTGCAGGGCGGTTGCTCCTGTCCATCCTATGGACGGGACAGTTCTGAGACTATAAGCCCAAACACTGGTGGAGCCGGGCCCACGTTCCTGAATATTGGAGGAGCACGGGCCCATATAACACACCACCTATGAGCCCATTAGCCCATTTCATACCCCCGAGCCCGAGGGTGGTGAATGCTTCCTGGCTCTTTGTGCCCTGCCAGGAAAGTGAGAGCACACCAGTGCAGGTTGCATTTGCCCTGCTCTGAGTCACAGTCACTTTGGCCTTGGCTGCCAGGCTGCACCTTAATGTCCCAGCTTTATCTGGTCGCTTCCCCATGTCACTGGCCTCTCCTCCCACCTTTTTGTGTGTTAACTCATCTCTACCCACCACATGGGACCTGACCCTCCAAACCCTCACACCTACTGGTATCCATTCACTTGCATGGATGATGTGCATGAGTAAAGGCCTCTCGCCTGAGTACGGGACATAGGGGTGGGACTGCCTACTCCACCTTCCTGTACTTTTCTTCCTTCCCCTCTCAGTATAAACCACATTAATGCCAGTCAGCTGTTTAACCCCATCACACCCTGTCCCCGCAGCCACCACCCCTGATACCCAGCAGAGCAAAATGCAATTGCTGGGCTGCGCCTGACCTCCCGCAGACTGACCTGCAGCATAAATCCATGGAATTGCTCCTGGCTTACCCAGGCACACGGGGGAGCAGACCTCAGGCCCTTGCACAGCTGTAACCCAGGCCAGCATTTCACCCACAATATCTAGTTTCTCCTCAGGCACCAATATAGAGCAAGGCCATGCTGGGAGCTAACCCAAGATCTCCTGCGTCCCACTTCAGTGTCTCAGCCACAAGCCTATCCTCCCCTCCTAGGTATGTGCCCCAACAGCCCAGTGATCTATCCGGAGAACGCCCAGCCCACTCGGAATGGCTGTGGCTGCACAGGTCCGGATTTAATGGGGGTGGCGGCTCATTTCTGAGGCATGTGTGGAAAGCACATCAGCTGAGCTGCATCTTGGCTCAGAACGTCTGACCAGCTCCCAAGGAGCCACTCCAGTTTCTAGGGTAAATAATTGACATTTTATTGTCTCCTGTAGAAGGTTTATGACTCATTCTCAGCTCCCCAGCCTGCCAGAGTCCAGCTGCAAGCAGGAAATTGATGAGAGTTTCTGTTCCATTCAAATCTCCTTTTACAAGGTGAAAAGTTACTAGAAAAAAAGCCAGGACAAACTCAGACACTCACTGGGTCCAGATGGGAAACCAGCGGGGTGTTGCCATTCCCAACACCCAGAACCAATCCATCCTCCCAGGGGATACAGGAGCTGTCATATTCAATCAGGCCCTGCTGGCCTGAGATCCTGCCTCCAGGTGAACAGTCCCTGGTGTTTCAGGAGAAGGCAAATAAAAAAGGTTGCACCCTTTGCATGGTTCTGGATCCAGACACTCCAAGCAAGATGATGCAATGGGGTTTCTGAAGTGGGGCTCTAAGCTGAGTGAGATGTGGGGGGTCAGCTGCCCCAATATCCACCACGTGGCTGAGTCACTGAGTGTGAGCGTGTCTGTGTGAAAGGGGCAGATGATATGAAGGGACTAAGGAAAAGGGAGGCTAGTCCAGGGGTTCTCAACCAGCGGTACACATACTCCTGGGGGTAGGCATAGGGCTTCCAGGGGGGTCCATCAACTCATCTAGATATTTGCCTAGTTTTACAACAGGCTACATAAAAAACACTAGCAAAGTAAATACAAACTAAAATTTCATACAGACAACAGCTCTATATACCATACACTGAAATGTAAGGGCGATAGTTATATTCCAGTTGCTTTATTTTATAATTATATGGCAGCAATGAGAAAGTTTGTCAGGAATAGTGTGCTGTGACACTTTTGTATTTTTATGTCTGATTTTGTAAGCAAGTAATTTTTAAATGAGGTGAAACTTGGGGTACGCAAGACAAATCAGACTCCTGACAGGGGTGCAATAGTCTGGAAAGGTTGAGCACTGCCGAGTTAGTCAATTCCGTGCTTGGCAGCAGACAGCGGCCCCTTGGAGGGACTTGGAAAAATTTGTCATTGGTTCTGCATCCCCCAACCCAGGTTGGTCGGGGAGGGGCTGCGTGGCAGGGAGTGTATGCTTGCCAGGCCCCAAATCACAGTAACAGGGAAAGGGGAAGTATTGTGAAGCTGTCGGGGTGCTGCAGGGCAGGGCCAGGCCAGACACAGAGTCCCACAGCCCAATCCTACCCCTCCCTATCATGGAATTCTCTAATCACATTCAGCAGCAGCTTTCCAGCCAAGGATTCCAAAGCCCTTGGTAAATATTGTTACAGAACTGATTCATGGAACAGCTCCGACACCCTCATTCGCCATTAGCTTCAAGGACTACGTGGTGTGATAGGGACTTGTGGCCCTGGGACCTAGCCCTCCCAGCCCCCTTGAGGACCAGACAGACAGGGACAATGATGCTTAGGGAGGCAGTCGCTTTCCCAGAGTCCCAATGCAGGCCATTGTCAGAGCTAGGAATAGAACCCAGGAGTCCTGGCTCCCAGTCCTGTGCTCTGATCTCTAGACCATGCTGCCAAAGAAACTGCCAGTATGTGTGGGTGCAAAACATCAGATTTTCTCCTGACTTTTTCTGTTCTTGCTCCACCTGGAGCAGTTTATTTATGGCAGAGGTATACAAACTTCCCAAATATTCCTGATGGGAATGCAAACAGACCAGACAGCCTCCACTGCGGCTTAAGAGGCTAGAATAAACCACAAGCAGGCACAGCAGGGTGGGGATGCACAGCGCCAAATCCTAACAACTTTTCACCTCCCAGACATCAACGCTGCTGGGCCAGTTAGCCCCGTTTGCTGCGATGTGGACTAATTTTCTAGTGGCTCTGATGGGTCTATGCTTTGTGACCACAAGGTGGCACTATTGAATATTATTCATGGGCACCACAAAAATTCCAGCTGCCAAGCGCTGGTAGTTACAGGAGACTTGCCCAGCTATCTACCAGGGACTTGAAGAATAGGAATTGGGGGTGAGGGAGGGGAGATCAGATGTCCCGATTTCATAGGGACAGTCCTGGTATTTGGGTCTTTGTCTACAGGCGCCTACTACCCCTCACCTCCTGTCCCGATTTTTCACATTTGCTGTCTGGTCACCCTAAATGGGACCAAATTGTGACGTGGGTTTGTCCCGACAAAGGGCTGTAACTGGGCAGCTGGGGCTGCTGAGCTGACAGCCGCTGGATGTTAATGTGATTTGTGCTGTGGACAAGCAAGCCCTGGGTAAGAGTTTGAGATGGTGACACAGGTGATCAGGCGTTGGGGCCGAGGGATGCTTGAACAGCCCCAGGGGACAGCTGGGCCCTGGGGACAAGGGGAGGCCAAGGTCTGATCTCCCTTTCTAAGGGGGCAGGGTTCCACAATGCTGCAGTGCAGCATTACCATTGGCTCCCCCTTCAAGGCTCTTTGACCATCACTGACCCCAGCCCTGCCATGTCTAGCCCATTCCCCCACCTGGCAGCCCCGGGGGAATTCACAAGAAACCCTTTGAACTGACTGTGATCTGGAGACACTGAAGGGCCGGTTCCCCCCCAGCCCTGCATCCTGCGTGGTAACTTATCCCTGTGCAGACCAGGGCTAACCAGCCCCCAGGGCAGTCTGCTAGCATGTCACACCCCCAAGGGCAGGCAGGGGGAATTGGGCCCTGAAGCCACTGCACAATATTTACAGTCCTTGAGCCCAACTCTCTGTTTGCAGGGGAATTTCATGTTGGGGAAGGAGCCCTGCACCTTCCATTCATCCCCAGGACAGGGGCAATGAGGCAGCTTCCCTGCCCTAACCTGGAGGGATCCACCTGGGGGACAGGCTAGTTTGGTCTGTGGACCTCAGCCAGCCCGGGGAGTCTGGTGTTTGTGACCCGCTCACTTGGGAACTGGAGGGAGGCCACCACAACCTTAAGCCCTGACCAGCCTGGGCTGGGGGAAGCCTTTGGCCTGGAGGTGAACAGCTCCATATGCCGTTTCCAGTCCCCTGAGCCACCCACTCCCATTACACCCACAAACAGACCTAATGAGGCCTAATGACTCCCCCACTTCGGTGGGGCGGGGGCTTCACTCCTGCTACCCCCAGCCTGCTGGCCCTGGCTCTGGCCCCCCGCAGTTCGGAGGGTGTTCTCCGTACAGCAGCTGCCTGCGGTTTCCTTTGGTCTGATTCAGTCACAGTGCGTCAAAGCCTGGATGTGACACGAACCGTTGTGACTCCTGCCTTCGTCTCTGCCACTCTGGCTATTCTAGTGCTGCCCAAACCCACCCTGGCTGAGGGATTTTCCACCCCAGCGAGTGATGGGCATTTCCTGCCTCAGGGACTAATTTTCCTGGGGATCCCGTCCCGTCTCCATCCAGGATTCGTAAACACAGCTTTTTTCAGTCAATAGTGATGATGGCCTGCCTGTCCCTTCAGCAGCTCTCAGACCGAGAGGTCCACGTGCTCCCAAGTGCACAGGGAAGCTGTGCGTAGCAGCACTGGGCCCCTACATGGGGGGGGGGGGTGAGCAGCCTCTCCCCCATCGCCCACAAACCCCCTCAGCAGCGATGTTGTAGGGACAGGGCTCTACAGGATGAGAGGGACTGCTGGGTGCATGGTGCGGAGCCTACATAGGAAAATGCTGATTCCCAGCAGACCCCACCTCGGACAGGAGTTTTGGAACAGCCCTATCATCCCCCACCCACCATCACCGCCCACTGAAATGCAACCACCTCTGGGGTGGAACACAGCAGCTGTTCAACAGCAAACAGCAACTCTGCAATACACAACAGTTTGAAAAGGAAAGCAAAGAAGAATCCTGTATCCAGGGGCCATGTAGGGAGGCAGATTATAATGACCTGAGTCTGGACTTGTCTCAGATACCTGGTTCGTGTGAAAAGGGTCTTCAGGGACCACAAGGGTGTTGGCTTGATGCCTTAATCAACAGATAAACCGTGCGGGGGTGGCACTGAGTCTCTCAATCCCCATAGTGACTTAGCTGGGCTCATTTCAGCTTGTGGGGTCAGCAGAGTCCATAAGGGTCAGGGTAAAGCCTGCACTGCCGGGAGCAGAAGCAGGCTATGCTGGAACAGCAGTCAACGGTAGAGGGCTCTGTAAGACAGACCCGTTTGCTGTAAGTGATGATTTGGTGCTTCCATCAGAGAAGGGGTGCAGGCTGCACAATCCAGATCCAGATCCAGCTGCATATCGAGCCCCCCACAAACTTCAGGGCTGTGAGGATCCAGGGTGTCAGGTGACCAGCAACCCCTGCTGTGCCGGTGAGGCCCAGACCAGGGCTTAGAGTGACACTAGGATGCACAGGCTGTGCTCATCACTCTGCAAGAGGCAGGGAGAAGCACAGGGTCTGGCGGCAGGCAGCAGCTGGAGTAAACAAATCCCCTGGGCTGTCACTGCACAGAGTCCGGCCTCTGCCCCGCCCTGAGAGACGCCAGGAGCCAGGCGCTCCAAAGGGCCCCACGCCCCCCTGGGGTTCTGGGCCAGGCCCATCGCGTCAGGCACAGACGCTGCCCCTAGCTTCCATGCACGTAGGAATCCTGCAGTCACGCTTTGGGAACAGGCACGGAGGAAACGGGGTGACGGCCTTCAACACGCTGCCCCAGCCATGCGAGCCCCGTCATCACAGCTTGGCCACTGTGCCGTTGTGTTTGGGGTCCTTCAGCACGGGGGCGCTGGTGAGCAGTACTGCTCCCATCCTGGCCATCCCCTCCCCCGGTCCCCAGTGTTACAACAGGCCCGGGCGTCCATCCGTGGGAGGATGTGAGACTTTAGGAAGCTGGGGGGAGCGGTGACTCGGCGGGCACAAAGACGGGGCGTTCTCAGAGGCGCACGCCTCCATCCATCGCCTGGCAGGGGATACTCAGCGCTAGCCCCACACGGGAGCCTGTGTAACAGGCTGGGGGGTGGGGGGAGTGTTAAATGTTAATCCACAGCATTGCCTGTGTAATGGAGAAACAATAACGCTTTGAAGAGCCAGACCAGGTGCTGGCCGGAGAAGAAGAAGGGCTCTGTTCCGCAGGCAGCTGCCTCTCCCAGCAGATTGCCTTTGGGACTTGGGAGGCATGTATCTGTCTGTGGGACAGGAAGGCCCTGCCCGATCCCACTATGGTCAGCACAGGCACCTGCCAGGGGCCGGCTGAGCTGGAGATGCACCATTCCTACCACTGACTGGAGCAGCACAGAGGCCCCGGCTGAGCTCAGGCCACGGGGCACGGCACATGGGGCGAGCCAGGCCCTGCCCTCCATAGGTCACTGTCTGAATGGAGCCCACAGACCCAGAGAGCTTTATTGTCCTCCTGTTGCAGAGGGGGACCTGAGGCACAGACAAGGGACTGGCCCGAGGTCACAGAGGGAGCCGGTGGAAGAGCAGGGACTGACCCCAGCTCCCCTGAGCCCAGTGCCAGCCTTCGTCATGTGCTCAGCATGGAGAGCCCAGTTCTTTGGAGACGTTCATGTACTGAACGGAGAGCAGGTTAGGTCCCCTGCCAGTCCTGTGCCCGCACCCCAGAACCTGCCCCCAAATCCACGAGCCAGCAGCCAAATGGCTGACCCCGGAGGGTGTGAATCTAACTACACTGCGATCCATTTGAAACTTCTCCGCCCTACTCCCAGGGTCAATTCCCAGCTTACAGCCCATCCCAGACCCAAATACACAATCTCTGATGTCAAGCTCTGCAGGAGAGCTCCGAAGCCACAGCTAGCAGGCTCGTTCGAACCCTGGAAAGGCCAGCTCTGGATCCAGCAGACATCAGAACCCCCCATCTCCTCCCCCCACCCCAAACCCTGCGCTGCAGGGCCAGAGCCTAGCCCTGGATTCTCATTACGCAGTTAGTGGAAAACACTGAGAGCTCAGCCAGGGGGAGGGTCTGGCTCTGCTGAGGTTGATGGGGGTGGGGGGCCTTTGAAAGAAAGATACAGGAGCCTCTGTTCTTCCTGGCTAATGGTCACCAGAATTCAAAGACGGCTGAAACGTGACTCAGAGTGCATGCTGTTGGGAGTTCCCATCTCCTCTCCCATCCGAGATGCTCATGGAACAACTACAAGGTGATTTTCCTGTCTCCAGTCCAAACCCAGCTGTGTCCTTTCTGCCTCCCACCAGAAGTGGGAAGCTCTGAGTGTGGCCAGTTCTCATGCTTTTTTACTGCCACTGTCGTGCTATTTGGTGTTTGCTTTTGAGCCCCAGCTCCTGGAGTCCTGTGATTATGGGAGAATCCCTGCTTTATTTAAAATGAAAAGTACCTTTCTCTCCCTTGTGACGGAAGAGAAAAGCTTGGAAACAGAGCCCCGAAAGGATCCAAAGCCAGAAGGCAAAGAAAAAGGACCCCCCAAAAGTGATTATTTTAAAATTACACATGTTTAAGCCAATCTCAGGATTTGGGGGGCCTCATTCGCACGTTTTGAATGCTTGGCTTTGGCAATGCTGTACTCCTGGGTATGGGACCACTGTCCTGGGTCCCCAACTCTGTCTCAGTGTAGCCAAGACTTGGAAAAAGGTTTAAATGCAGTATTGTCTCCGTCCTCCAGAGGTGACCGCTCCCACCGCTGCTGGGTAGCTAGCGGCTGCCTAGTAGCACTATTTATTATTTATATGGGGTAGCACCGAGCAGCCCAGGAGCCCCATGTGCTAAGAGCTGCCCAAGCAGACACCAGAAAGTCCGTGCTTGCCCCCAGAACTTACTGCCCCCGGGAGCAGATCTGCGGAGGAAGAAGATGTCATTTCCCACAGTGACCCTTCTTGCTGTGCTCCACCCATGCCTCTCTCCTGACGGCAGCCAGCGTTTGAAGCTACAAGGCACGACGGCACCTGGAGTCTCCCCCTGGCTAGGGCAGGCCATAAAAGAGAATCTACCAAGAGAACTGCCCCTCTGGGGGAGGAACGCACAGTACATCATGTTTTATTGCTACGCCCTGCCCTGTGGGAGCCCGCTAGAGAGGAGAAGGTCATCTGCCAGCGAGGGGCAAGTCAGCACTGGCAGCAGATACCAGCAAAGGCTGGAAGTTAACACCTCGGAGATGCAGCCGGAAGAAGTTACGGCTTGATTGTCTGAGCTCGTAACTATGGTTTGTGTCTCACGAGTCTCCAGGGCCCAGCTCATTGAGAACGAATTACAAACAGAGAATTAATACCAGGCAGATGCAAACAACTGTCCCCATTGTGCGCAGACTGAGGCTGTGTGTTTAACATCTCAGTTAGCAGCTGCAGCATTAGCAGCTCCAAAAGGCGATTCATCCAGCTACCACAAGCTCGTCAGATCGCCCCCACTCCCTCCCAGGGTAGCCCCGCTTGGCTGGGCACTTTCCCAGGAGGAGGCCCTTTGCCGCGCAGTGCTGTGTAATTGCAGAGGAGGGGTGACTGCAGCTTGGCAGTGCTTGGAAGCATTAGGTAACAGAACACAGCGAATGGCAGAACGTGCCCTGATAGCCAGCCCGCCTGCTCCGAAATGCAGCCAGCCCATGAGAACAGCCTGGCCGGCAGCTTGGCCGAGGATGAGGAAGGGTAGGGAGGAAGAGCTAATCAAAGGGCTGTTCGGATTCTGTCTTCACTGCCAAATTAACCCGGGTTCTTAGCCAGGCATTGTCCAAAGTCCCCTTGTGTCCCCACACGCACAACCCGCGACCCAAGTGTGGTGGTATTTCACAGCCAGGCTAGCCTGCCCAGCTGGGGAATAAGCTGAAAGGTGCTGCTTTCACTCGGGCTAGCAACTCACTGACTTTACAGTGATGACACAGGCTGAACCCCTCAAGTCCTCCAGCACCTTCCCACAATTCCATCCGGGTGCCCAGAAGGACAGACAAAGTCTCCCACAATTCATTGGGAAAGAATCACAAGCTCACTGCAGACCAAAGAAGCATGGGACGTGTGCCCAGAGACCCTAGCGACACCCATGGGGGAGGATGCAGTAACTTGGGCTTTGCAGTTTGTCTGCCCACACCTAGGCCAGGCTATCCCAGGGGCTCGGAGCGGGGTGCGATCACCCTGACTAACGCTGCAGTGAAGACATCCCCCTTGCAGGAGATCAGTGTGTGGCAGAAGGTGGGGAGCCGGGAGTGATAATTCTCTTTAGATCTCTCCATGCACAAGGAGCAGCTGTGGGCCCAGCTCAGAGAACAGCAAAGCAAGAAGGGACCAAAGCCAAGTTTCCCCAAGTGAGCAGACAGTGTATATCCCCTGAGTGCCGGGAGCTGAGCACAGACTGGCTACCTGTCCCTGCAGACAGTGGAGAGATTGAAAGGTGCGCTGCATGACAACAGCTAGCACCACGGTCGCAAGGCTAACAAATCCCATCAGGCGGGAGGGGGTTATGGAGACGCCTCCTGGGAAGGACTGGAGCCAGAAGCAGGCGGCTGCAATGCATGATCTAATCGTTAGACCAGCCTCCCCTGCTATTAGTTAACAAAAGGAGAGACAGGGGGAGGAATAACAGCTTCCCAATTATCCTCCCTCATCAGTTTCCCAGGCTGCTATCATCCGGCACCTGCCCTGGCCAGCTTCCAAGTAAGAGCCCAGCTCCTGCTCCGAAAGGCAGGCGTTCCTCCATGGCTCTGACCGTGTCTCCCTCCCCTGGACCAAAGGCGCCTTTCTGGGCTGCGTGTCACTGGGAGGTGTTTGCACAGCTGCGCCTGAGCCAGGCTGCCTCACGTGCATGGGCTCAGAGTGACCTCATCCCGCCCCCGCTCCAGCCCCTCGCCCGGCACTGGGCCAGCCGCAGAAGCAGCCTCAATATCCCCAGGGATTGGTGTCTCGCAATTAACTGGTTAATCACCAATAAAAGTCCAGGTGGGTTAATGAAATAAAGATGCCTGGTCCATGGTCTCGGCAGGGCACAGAAAACTCTCCTCCCGGAGCTTCCCTCTCATTTCTCAGCCACACATGCCACGCGCCTCTCACACCCAGTGAGTCAGGGAGATGTTTACCTAGAGGCTGAAACTTTAAGGACCCAATCCTGGAGCCAGCCTGCACCCCAAGTGGCTGATTTGTTCATATGGGGAGAAGGGGAACTCAGGCCTGCAACCTCAGTCATTCCAACCTGATGGACAGGATGGATGCATTCCAGACACCTCCTGCACAGATGAAGGGTGCAAAGGATTCTGGGTCTATCTAAGGAGGGGTGAATGGAGTTTGAGAAAATGTATGAAAGGGATGGATGAGGCGAATTTAGCTAGGTAACTGTTGTGACTCAGTTTCACCTTGAAATCTCTGAGGTCTGTACTGCCTGCAAAGACAGCAGCCATTTTGTGTCCAGCTCAGTGCAGATTGTTGCAGAGGAGAGACACACACACACTGTGCTCTCTCTCCTGGAGACATTACCTTTGTTCTTGTTTGTTGCCTTCATCTAATAGAAAGGTCTATCTGGCTGATCTCTGTATGGCAAAACACAGCAGCAAAGGACTCCCCGGGGCTGCACGCTCATTTACACAAATGCCCCATCACGCCACCAGATCAATATAAAATGGCCTTAGTGTAAATAATTAGCTGGCCCCCCGGTCTCTAGAATGAGGGGTAAGGTTTAGATTTCAGGAGATTCTTAGAACTGACCTTTACCATGCGGCCTGCAAAACACTCAACAAGGGGTAAGTGGCTCATGTGCCGTAACTGCTGCCTGTTCCACTGATCAGAGTTGTCTCCCTGCTACCTTGCCCTCCCTCTGTCTGTTGTATCTCTTTAGGCACACATCATAGAGTGTAAGTTCTTGGGGGCAGGCATTGACTTTAGCATATGGGGCCCCCCAAACCCCAACTAGGGGGCCTCTAGGTGCAATAGCAATACAAATCATCAGTAATAATACACGGGCCATTTTTAGCCCCAAGGGAGATGAAACCAGCTGTGCACACAGTAAAAGGAAAGGAGCATCTCCAAGAAGATTGCCTTTGTTTGATTATTGGGAAAGCCTGTTTGCAAATACTTTAGTCCGTGCTTGCTGGCAAACACAATCCGAAGAAAGGATTTGACAAATATCATTTGACCGTCTCAAGAGCCACTTGGATTATTCAATGACACATGGCAACATGTGTCAAAGACATTATTTGCACAGAATAATCCAAGCAGCTCTGGATAATATGTTGGATTCAATGCAAAGTGTGAGGGCTCAGGAGGTATACATGAAGTGGCTCCATTGTTAGATAATAAAGCTCTCTTTAGCTTCATTCCTTATGGTCACTTAAGGAAACATTGAGCTGTGTTCTGTCCCTTCCTCCCATCTCTGGATCTGGCTTGTCCATTTAGTTCATAAGTGTAACCCACTGGGGAGGTGTGTGACAGGGCCCCTGTGGTGCCGATCTGCAGAGATTATGAACCTGCGGTAGCCTTAACTAGGGAGCTTTCGCTCATGCTATAGTAACACATACCATTCGCTTTGGAGGTTCCTGGCTCAATCCTCAATGAGTTGCCAAAGCTGGCAGCTATCACATAAGCTCTTCAGGGCAGGGATTGTGTGTGCAGTACCTAGCACAAGCTGGCTCTGATCTCATGTAGGGTCCCTGGGAGCTACCAAAATCTATATGACAAAACTCCAGAATTGTTACTCGGAAGCCTAGAATGTGCGTTGAGTTGGTGTGAAGCGATGGAAGTATGACTGAGAGCTCTCGTTGTTTAGAGTATCACCAGGTTCAGGCATCACTGGGGTTTGCTGTCTGGTACTGACCAAGATCTAGATTCTCAGTCATTTTCCACTTTTTTACACTGTACAAATTCCACCCATACGGCAGCAAGGGCTTTTGGCTAGAACTGCTAGCAATGTGCCTGGACACGAGAGGATCGATGTGTCATTGGGGTGCAGGAGTGTGCAATGTCCATGCACGTTTGTGCTACTTTGAGCGCAGTTCGTGTATGCAAGAGAGAATGAATGCATGCCTTTCTTTGATGTCTCAAATGTTCCTATCCCATGCTCCAGGCACATCCTAGTGAGGTGTGTTGGCAGCTGCATCAGAATGCTTGCACTGCGATTTGCATTTAAAGCAGGACAAAAATCCTGCTGTTTGCACACTTAAATCTTTGAATTTTAGCCTCCAAATTGAACACACTCCTTGGGGACCTGATTCATCACCTAGTGAAGTCAGCCGAATGCCTCCCACTGATATCCATGGGCATTAGACTGGCCCCCAGTTACACAACCTTAGCTTGGAACTCATGTTCTCCCACATTCTACACTTCACCAGTGCACATAGGGCTGAAGGGACTGTAGTCCAGGTTCTGGCTGTTCTGTGCCCTTCCTCTGATGCAAAGCAGACAGCAACCCTACTGGACAGTGAAGCTGGGTTTAGGGCTGCTTTACATCCCTGGAGCAGCACAAAGTGGGCAGAGCTTGCTGGGGGATCTGGCTTGTGTGCTTGTGTGTGGTTTGGAAGAGTGGGGTGTTTTCTGGGTGGGACCATGGCAGGGAGCTGAGGAGTCTGGGAAGGCAGGTAGGTAGGGTGGGTCAGGGTGCTAACGCGTGGCGGGAAGTGTGTATGAACTGGCAATGTTGTGACATTGATGGGATGCGCTTATGAGCTATTCTAGCTTTAAGGCAGGGACGTTTCCCCTTGGCAAATACAACCACTCATATAAAACTACAAAGCAAATGATTCCAGCTGGGCTGCTGCTGACCAAACCTTCCCCACCCAGCTAGGTCTAATAACTCCTGCCTGTGCAGGCCACTCACCTGGATGCAGCCCTCCAGCAACACCAGGGAGACCTGATACACCTCGCAGCATCAGCAAACCCAGGCACTGTCAGATCAAGCACGTTCCAGGACCCTTTGCAGAGCATGTCCCGCCACCAGTTCCCTCCTGTTAGAACCTGGGGGCTGTTTGCTTGAGCCTGCTTTCCCTGACTGCCCAGGAACAGATCCGGATTTCTAGTCACTCTGTGCCTTGATTCCCTTCGTCATGAAAGGACCTCCGTGAATATGCTGCATTCCGAGCTAGTTGCAAACAGGATGTGAGACTATTTGGCTCAGCTCTGGTCAAAAGTGACACCGGCAGCCTCAGCCAACAAATATGAATCCTGGGAAAGAATTCATTGCCCAGTAAGTGTCATTAGCTGAATGACTAGCAGGCATCAGTTAATCTACAACAAGCTGATGTTCAGCCCAGCTGCCTCTATGTTTGATCCTGCCTGTCTGCAGTCCTGGCTGTAGGGTCATTTAGAGCAGTGCTTCTCGAGCTATCTGATATGGGGGACTGGCAATTTTTTTTCCCAATGTGCGCACAGACCGGCAGCCGATGGCTCGTGGACCGGCACCGGTCCGTGGACCACCACTTTGAGTAGCACTGATTTAGAGTCTGTGTGAGCACTAAGCTTTCTCCTGACCTATCTTCACCCAGGCAGTCTGGTTAGAAATCCTACTCTGACCATCTGGCCAACTACCAGCAGGCCTCTGGGGTTTGCTGACCTGCAACAGTAGATCAGACTACTCTTCCCCAGGCAAAACTCAGATTCATTCTGTTCCAAGCTTTAAAAGAGCAGGAATTATTGCTATATGCTGCTGTACTTGTCCTGGTCTGCTCCCTCTTAGTCCCTGGGAAGGGAATCCACTATCCTGGCTGTCATGATTTAAAAGGGAAGGTCTCAAGGACAGGGTATAAACACGAGAATGCTTTAAAATGGAAATAACTGGAATCAGCTCTTTTGCCAGCATGATTCAGTGTTGCATCACCTTGGCAGGCACCTAGCAAAATGCAGTGCAAATAAGTCATAATCAAGTTATTAAATTCCCTCAACTCTTAAACTTCTGGTTTCAGTCAGGCTATAACTAGCTAGACCCATGGGTTTGGCATTTGAGTGACCCATCCGTGTGACTAGAGTCAGGGCTGAGGCAGAGCTGCGCAGCAAGTATAGGTGGGACAGGCCAAGCACATCAGTGTGTTGTGGCTGAAGTGAGCACAGTGCTCAAAAGATTAAGTTGGCAGGTCACCCAGTGGATTGGGCAGGGGTGTGGGACTCAGGAGCTCGGGGTTCTAGTGCTGGGGGACTCTGGGCAGTTGCTGTCCAGCTCGCTGCCTCAGTTTCCCCATAGTGGTGAGGACTCCTTTGTGAAGTGCTTTGGAGTTGATGAATGAAAAATGACACAACGCTAAAACTCTCTCATTTTCCTCCTTTCCCCGCAGCTCACTTCAGGGCTCTCGAGTCCATACTGTCTCCCGTTCCCTGAGCCTGGCATTGGTTAGCCAAGCGGGCAGCTGAGATTTCTAATTTCTGCTAAACACTCTTGGTTTTGTTACTTTGTCTCTCCCCAAAGCCACTTAAATGTTTCATCCACCTATTGTGTCCAGCCTGACGTCTAGATTGTGAACTCTCTGGAGCGCACACTGTCTTTTTAGTTACCTCTCTGTACAGGAGGGGCCCCGATTCCTGATAGAGCTGCCTGGGTGAAATTAATAATAATAATAATGAATAAAGGTGCAGTGCTCTGCACTGGCTTTAACATCTGCAGCCGGGGCTTTGTATCACTGCCCTGGATATTTCTGGCGGTGCCCACTCCTGGTTGCCACCAGCTGGGACAGGATGCCATGATACACACTGCATCATGGCCCTGTAGGGCTGTGTGACTGCCACCATGCTGCGCCTTGTGGCCATTCAGCACTGCATGGCAGTGGAGGGAACTGTGCTCAGATTCACAGGCCCTGCTACCACTTGAACTCAAAGAAGACTCTCCTTTAGAATTGCAGTGTAGGATCCATGACACACAGCTGAACAGAGGGCATCAAACAGAGGGCAGTCGTAACACATACACCACTTTGCTGCAATGGGCAGGGGCACCCCCTCAGAGTACGTACACAGAGAGGAGCCTGCATGGATGAATCTCCCTCTGCACACATGGAGGTCAGGGTACTGGCCTCCCTGGGAGCCCCAGAATACCCCCTCCCTACTGGGCTTTGCAGGGCTTGGGGCAGATCAGATGGCTCGCGACCGTGCATGCCCACTGATCATCATACAGAAATGCAGGAGGAGTGAACTAGCACTCCCTGAGCCCCTGCACAGTTGTTCCTCGCGATGCCATTCCCATGGCTTGTGCATCTCCCAGGTTTAAGGGGAACAAACAGCAAATAGGGAACAAATTCTAAAGCCCACCAGGAAAGAGCACGGCGTGGGCGCTCACCTTGCAGCGTGCTGCACTGGAACACACACCAAACGGCAGCAGTGGCAGGGTGACCCCTCCCCTGCCATTTAAAGAGAATATAAGGACAGCACAGTCACTGTTAAAGTCTCAGGGATCTGACACAGACAGTTCCGGCACCCCTAGCCTGCCCTGTCTCCCTCCTCCCTGCTGCCGTCCACACCACCCCTCAGGAAATGCTGGAAGACGGGCTCTGTAAGCTCAGGGAAAGGCTCCCCACTTCTGCGCAGCCGGAATCCAACAGGTTCTCATCCCTTCGCCCAGCAGAGACCCCGAGGATGCAGAATAGCAGGAATTAGGGAGAAAGCTGGACACTGTGATCCACTGGTGGGTGGGCCTGGTGCCTGGCATCCCACGTTAGTTAAGATTATATTCCTATTTATTTTGTGTATTGAGCCATAGTCACAGGCCAGGCCCCCCATTGTGCTAGGTGCTGTACAGACACAGAACAAAGTGTCTGTCCCTGCCCCACTATGAGTATGAATATGTTGACACTTCCACATGTTGAGCCATGGGGTTTTGCCCCTACCCCCCTATCATCCATGTTTGGTCAATGCCCATAGACCTACTGGCTTGAGCCTTCTTTCCCTGATTGTCCAGGAACAGATCCGGATTTCCAAGGGCATGTAGACATGGAGTTAGTGTACCCTCTGGCGGGGTGAGTAAGGCCATGCATTGACATGTGACCCAGCCTCTCTCCCGACACACTGTGTGGTGCGGAGATAGCAATGACTTGATGACCCGCCCTGGAGTCTACATAGTCCTCTACCATCATTCCCACAGTTCTTGGCCTGTATCTGCTGCCCTTCGGCCCCCTCACTTCCCTCTCACTTGTTCTCTATGGACCAGAAGTTACCTGCTGTGTCTATGCCCTTCCTTAGCGTTTAACCCTCCTCTTTCCACGTGGACTGCTTCACTTCCACACTTGCTCCAGCTCAGCCCTGCCCCCCATTTGAAAACAGTATGCTGCCAACTGGCCAGAGAACCACCCCAGGGTGCTAGGTACCAGCTGCTGTGATCATGACCTCAGCAGGTGTTCTAGGACCATTGTCCTCCAGGGGAATATCTCACAGAGGCTGGCGGAGCAGGGCATCCATCAGACAGTGGCACAGTGCCGGGAACGGTCAGAACATCTGAAGTGCCTGTACCTCAAGGCCAAGGACTTGTCCCCTGGCTCTGGTAATCTGCCCAGCACACGGCCCTGCTATGAGGAACTTAACAAGGTGCTTGGCACCACCCCTAGCACAGAGGCCCCCATCTCTCATCCCGCAACTGGAGGATCTTATTGTGAGGCCAGAGGAAGGGGAGCAAGGGCGGCAGCCGATAAACCCATGGCAGGCTTGCAGTCCTAGAAACAGACCACGGAGCCTGAGGTCTGGAATCAGGCCACTCAGCAGGAGGGTTAGGGGGCATTCTGGGCCCGTCTCAGATGACCTGTCTGGGGATGGACCTGGGGACCAGACTGGAGAGACAGAGTCTGGAGAATAGAGCAGGGCCAGAGCACCGATCCAGACCCCAGGGAGAGCCTGTGGAGACAGGCAGACAGATGGGGGCGCGCAAGGAAACAATGAGACAAGATCTCAGCACACCAGCAGTCTCAGGGGCATGTACAGTGGGAGTGCTTTGTTTCCAGCTAAACTTTCCTAAGCGGGCATTTTAGAAAATAGCCCCAGTGCCCGTGCTGACGCCAGCCTCAGTTTCAGAAAGCAGAGCTGGTCGGAACATGATTTTGTTGCAGGGACAATTTCTGGCAAGCTTTAATTTTGTTGTTGTTGTTGAAAATGTTCATGTTTTCGTCAAGAAATAAAAAAGCCATTTTTCGACACAAATGGATATATTTTGTGAAAACTCCAAAAAAAGCTATTTTTCATCCCCCCCAAACCAAAACATTTTGATAGAAAATTTGCAGCCAGCTTTCTCCGACAGACTCGCTGGAGCCCAGAAATATGCCACTCTTACACAAGTGACGTCAGTGGTGTGTGAAATATGGATTTCCAATGACTCGGTGTCAGTCACCTGCCTGTTCAGAGCAATGGACTGTCTGGACGGCCGTCACCCTAAAGCTATGGCTGCTGAGTGTTTTGTGCATGACTCAATAGGAATGCTGAGAGCCCAGCTGCATGTGAAATTCACTCCGGGTGACCCCTGTATACCGCAGGGTTATGACAGGCAGTAGCCCAAGCAAAGTAACAGCTTCCCTCAGACACTGAACTCTGAGCCGCCGCTGGAAGGTTGCATGACTCCATCACAGGCGGCGCAGACAGTAAATAAACCCCAGGACGGTGTCAGGGCAGTTCAGAGCTCACCCATCAGTTTCCCCTTTTAGAAACCCTGCATTTCCAGACAGCTTGCTCCTGCCCAGAACATTTGGTTCCTTCAGCCAGGGAGGGGATGCCGCGTGTGAACCTCAGAGGGATACAAACACCTGCTTTAAATAGCTCTGCTAAGGCTGGGGACCAGGCAGCCGGAAATCCCTGTCTTGGGCAGTGATGTTCACCAGTGCTCAGTGCTAGGGTGGGAGGAGTTGGGACTTGGTGCTTCTCTGGCAGGAGCTCAGGACTCCTGGCGCCCAGGGGTTACGTGGAAGGCTAGAGAGTGCTGGAGAATCCCACTGGCCCCTCCATCCCACACCCCTGCCCCAGACCTTGGGGAGGACTAGGAGTTATGAGAGCTCACCCTGCCATTGTGCATGCTGCTCCTACTTGCTGTGTAGATAAAGAGCAGGCTTCAGCCTCCAGAGCTGTCAACACGGCACCTTTCATCCAGGGCGCCGGGTAAAAGACTGTCTGAGAGGCGGTGTGATCGATTCTACTGGATAAGGCACTGAGCTAGGAACACAGAGACATGAGCTCTATTCCTGGCTCTTCCACGGATCGACTGTGTGACCTTGGGCAAGTCACTGCTCTGTGCCTCAGTTTCCTCTCTCACCCTTTGTCTGACTTGTCTATTTAGATTGGGGTAGGCAAACTTTTTGGGCTGAGAGCCACAACGGGGAATAGAAATTGTATGGCGGGCTATGAATGCTCACAAAATTGGGGTTGGGGTGCAGGAGGGGGTGAGGGATCTGGTTCAGTGTGTGGGCTCTGGGGTGGGGCTGGGGATGAGGAGTGTGGGGTGTAGGAGGGTGCTCTGGGCTGGGACCGAAAGGTTCAGAGAGTAGGTGGGGGATCAGGGCTGGGGCAGGGGTGTGGGAAGGGGTGCAGGTTCCGGCTGGGGGTGCGGGCTCTGGGGTGGGGCTTGGGATGAGAGATTTGGGGTGCAGGAAGGTGTTCTGGGCTGGGATCGAGTGGTTTGGAGAGCGGGAGGGGGATCAGGGCTGGGTCAGGGGTTTGGGGCATGGGGAGAGGCTCAGGGGTGCAGGCTCCGAGCAGCGCTTACCTCAAGCAGCTCCCGGAAGCAGTAGCATGTCCCTTCGCCGGCTCCTACACGGACGCACAGCCAGGTGGCTCTGCATACTGCCCCATCTGCAGGCACCACCCCTGCAGCTCCCATTGGAGCACTTAGAAGCTGGAGCAGGGCCATGCCGCGGCTCATGCTGCAGCTTCCAGAAGCCTCATGGTGCGGCCCCCGACCCTGCACCCCAGCCAGAGCGCCAGAGCTAGGCTGAGCAGCATAGTGCGGCCCTCGACCCAGGGTCCCAGTGGGAGCTCGCGGGCCAGCTTAAAGCGGCTCGCAGGCCAGATCTGGCCCGCGGGCCATAGTTTGTTCACCCCTGATTTAGATGGTAAGCACATCAGAGCAGAGACTTGTCTCTCACGATGTGTAGCACAGCACAACAGGGCCCTGGTCTTAGCTGGGACACAGGTGCTGCTGTAGTGCACATGGTCGTACTCATAGCTATTGTAAACCATGGAACCAGCCTATAGGCTCAACCGCTGGGAGTGTGTGGAGCTTAGGAAGCCTCTCCCCACAGCACACGGACACCCAGAATGGGGCCAGCTGCTCACCCTGACTGTCAGAGAAGAGCTGGGCACCAGGGCTGGCAGGGATGCAAAGGGGAGTGTCTGGGTGGGCTGTGTGAGGGGTCAGGCTATGCCCTGCTCACCCCTGAGCACCAGCTAACCCAAAGGGCAGCTCAACCTGCCCCTCATGTCTGGGCATGGTAAGCGCTCTAAGAGCTGTGCTGTGGCCCCTGAATAGGGTTGCCAACCCTTCCGGATTGGTCGGGAGTCTCCCGGAATCAGAATCAGTCTCTCGGTTGCTATTCATAGCAATCTGGGAGATTTTCATAGGCAGCTAAAAGTGCGGCCGGCAGCGCAGCGGGGCTAAGGCAGGCTCCCTACCTGCCCTGGCTCTGCGCAGCTCCCGGAAGCAGCTGGCATGTCCCTGCGGTGTGCGGTCCCTAGGTGCAGGGGCATCCAGGGGGTCTCTGTGTGCTGCCCCTACCCCAAGCTCCAATTCTGCAGCCCCCATTGGCCAAGAACCGCAGCCAATGGGAGCTGCAGGGGCGGTGCCTGCAGGCAGAGACAGCATGCAGAGCCGCCTGGCCACCCTTGAGCCTAGGAACCAGACATGCCAGTCACTTCCAGGAACCGCCCAAGATAAGCAGTGGCAGTGAGTTGTATGAGCCCATGCTGCCTGTGCTCCAGGAATATTCAGAGCATGAGTATTGGCAGGCGGGGCCCCCCAGCCCCGCCTGCCATCCCCGCGCGCCTACCCTGGAGCATCCCCCCTGGCCCTGCCTCCTGCCCCATGGCAATTTAAAAAGGCCCGGGGGGCCCCACCACCACCAGCAGTGCAACAGGGCTAAAGCAGGTTCCTGCCGCCCTCGCTCTGAGTGGCGCGCCACTCCTGGTAGCAGCCGGCACATCCCTGAAGCCCCTGGGGAGGGGGTGTCTCCGCACGCTGCCCCTGCGCTGAGCCTCAACTCTGCCATTGGAACTGCAGCCAATGGGAGCTCCGGGGGCAGGGCCTGTGGGCAGCGGTGCACAGAGACCCCCGGTTTCCCTGCCTAGGAGCTGCTGCCAGAGGGGTGTGTGGTTCGCTTTCAGGAACCGTTTGAGGTAAGTGCCAACCCCCTGATGCCCTCCCGCACCCCAGCCTTGAGCCCCCTTCTGCACCCAAACTCCCTCCCAGAGCCTGTACCCTTGAACACCCTCCAGCACCCCAACCCCCTGCCCCAGCCTGGTGAAAGTGAGTGAGGGTGGGGAAAGCAAGTGACAGAGGGAGCGGGGATGGAGTGTGCCAGGGGTGGGGCCTCGGAGAAGAGGTGGGGCATGGGTGTGGCCTCTGGGAGGGTAGGGGCAGAGCCAGGGTGTTTGGGTTTGTGCAATTAGACAGTTGGCAACCCTAACCCTGAACCATCCGCATCCTGTGTCCATTTCTCAGAACCTCCCTTCAGTGGACCAGGAACAGCTGGTCCAGTGCAGCAGGGTCAGGGCTTGCAGACTCAGTGGGGCTCTTCGGTTGGCCCTTCTCAGTCGCCATTTGGCACAAACTCTGCTATGAATGGGCTTTCTGGGTGGGAGTGTGTGGGGAAGGGCTGCTCCCCGGGCCAGTACCCAGGAGACTCAGCAACAAGGGGGCTTGTGCGTTAACAAGACTCATGGTGTTACTCCTGCTCCAAAAGTTGCAGCCCCTGACGCGGGGAGCAGCAGTGATACCATGTGACTGACCTGACCAATCACACTGCACAGATGAGGAAGAGTAATCGTCGGGACGACCTGTTTGCAAACAGCCCACGGGCTGGGATTTGCTGGGCTGAGCCGTCCAGTGACGGTTCTGAGTCACAGACCCATTTCCAGAACTCGGAGTCAGGTGCCTAAGTTGCACTGGCTCGGAATACAATTGACCACGTCTGGCTGGATCAGCCCTTGAGACAGCTGCTGTGTTTCATGCTCTGAGGTTGCATGAAAAGATGAAGTGTCGCATTGGCCGCCTCCAATTCCTACTGCACTGTATGGTGAGAACCTCCACCTCTAGGGGCTTCCCAACTTCCCTGCTGATATGGCAGAGGTATGGTTTGCCTTGCTAGCACTGCCTTTGCTTCCCAGTGGCCAGCACTTGGTGTCTCAGCTTCTCCTTTGAGAAACGAAGAGCTCGTCTGTATAAACTAACTGGAGTCCTCAGAGACTAAAGAGAACTTCTCAGGAACTGGGAGCACAGAGAATGAATCTTAAAAAACAAGTGAGAAATGCAGTCCTTAGGTGACCAGCATGCAGAGACAGGCCCAGGAGATAAAAGACACAAGGCAACCAAAGTATCAGAGTTCTCTCTCCCTTACATTCATTCAGAAAGACCCTACCATAAAGCTAGTGTGGCCTAGAGGATGGATTCCCTAGTGTAGAACTACAGCATGAAATACTAGGACTAGAAACATGGGTTCAATTCTTGGCTGCGACCTAATGTGAGTCACTCCCCTTGATTATTTCAATTGACAGAAGGACTGTCTCTTCCTGTGTTTATCTAGCACTGTCAGGCCTGGATTTTGATTGGGGCTTCTTGGTTGCTATGCTAATCCAAATAATAATTAGCTATTGGAAAAATTCTCCCTCTCCGTGAGTCAGTGATTGTTCTTCCTCTTTCAAATGAGAAGCACCAAGGTCTGTTATTAGGCAAAAAAATATTTCTAAGGGAAGTCCCATTGCTTTAGTGATTTACACCCAGACTGGATAAAGCACTAGGAAATATACAGTAGGGAACAATATTGCACTGACAGGGGGCTGGGCAAGGTGACCTAATGGATGCTTTCTATAAACTTCTGCAGGGCTGATTCTGCTCTCACTTCTGCCATTGTAATGAGGCCTAACTCCCCTGAAGTGCATGCAGTTACCCCAGGTGTGAGCGGCGAATTAGACCCTATGAGTCTGTGGAATTCTTGGTTATAAATCCCTTTCGCTCTCAGACAGACAGATCCTCTTCATCCGAGCTGGACGACTGCCATGCGGGGATGCTGCAGATGTTTTCTCTGGAATCCCTGCCCCTGAGAGTTACAGTTCGAAGGTGCAGGGAAGTAAACATTTGCCAGAGTTGCTGGTTGCAATGGCACCTGGGGGCAGCCCACCCAGGCCTGGCCTGGGGAAGTTCCATTTGCTCTCTTGCTTTCAGTGATCTCTCCCCAAGAGCCGTTTGGCACATCTGGGGGAGGGGGAGAGAGGGGCAGGGCAGATTTTAGATTTTAAAAACAAAATGTACCATTACCAAAGGGGCACAAGGGGTCTGATTCTGCGCTTCCCAGCCCCTGACACGTGTGTAAACGCCTACACCAGGTGCAAGGGGAGAACGAGCCCCTTGGATTCTTGTACTGGGGGATGTTGCAGAAGAGTGAGTCGGGGCAGCACTGAGCCCTGTTGCACATGGACTGGTGAGCCTAGCAGCTGTGAAAAACCCGTGTGGCCATAACCCCTGTGTTTGCCCTCGGAAGTGCTCGCTCACTGGAGCGTATTAACTGCTTGTGCTAGTTACCCTGTCACCACAGCAGGGCCGTGTCTCTCACCACCCCTCCCGCTATGCCAGGGGACGACTCTCCTGTTGGATTCCGATCCTGGCAGGCCTGGCAAGGTCCCTGTGCACCTGTGGACAAGGGCCTCTTCGTGGAGCGAGGCTTAGCACTGGTTCTTAGGGCTCTTCCTCTTCTAGGGAGAGGAAAGAGATGCACCTGGAATGACATGAGCTCACCATCAATTTACTGAGGGTTCTTGTGCATCTCAGAGGGGAACCCCACTCTCCTATCATAATCCCTGGCACTGGGTCTAGCTGGCTCGCTGTTTCTGAGCTTCCACTCTAAAACTCTGGTCAGATGCAGTGCAAGGATGATACTTGGCACATTTTATATGGTGCCGGGGCACAGTGCTAGCCAGAGCATGCCCCAAAGAGCTTCCAATCCACATGAGCCAGGACAAGACGTAGGAAGGCAGACAGGGTCAGGCAGGCTGCAGGGATTCTCCCTGAGGCAAAGCAAGGAGGAGGTTTTGCATGGAGAGATGAGCTGTAAGGAGGGCTGTGAAGGAGGAGAGAGGCTGGTGCAGCCAGGTCCCTTGTAACAGTCAGTCCCGAGAGCTGGGATTTCCCTGTGGAAGGATGAAGCTCTGCAAGGCAAAAGCTCCTGTGGTGGAGCTCCACAGAGAGGAGGACCCTGATCTACTGAACTGACTTTGGAACCTCCTTATTTACAGGGTGACCCACTGGGAGTTCAGTAAATGGGGCGATTCAGCGAAGTGGGGTTTGGTGAATACTGATTCTACTGCATCATTAGCCCCTTTTTGCAGATGGAGAAACTGAAGCCAACATCCTTAAAGGTATGTAGGCACCTATGGGAGTTAGGCACCTAAATACCTTTGAGGATCTGGGCCAGAATGACTTGCCCAGGATCTGACAACAAACCAGGGGCAAAGCTGTGACTATAACACAGAACTGCTGCTATCCCTGTCCTGTGCTCTACAATCCTTCCCCACTTTAGTTATCCCCAACTCACTGGGAAGCCCTGTGTTTGAACTCCAGCTGAGGTTTCTGGATCATCAAGTTAAAAACCCTCTTTAGAGGTCTAGCATTGTGCTAAGTGATAAATCTAATTTCTCCTAAATAAACAGAAAGAATACTGAGTTCTTCCTGTTCCGAGACTCTAAATAACTGGAGCTTCGCTGGGACACTACGTTTGTAGTCCTGGCACATACAGCGGCAATTCCTAGTGATTTCTAGTGACATACAAAGCAGTTTAGGAGGTTAACTTGCTTTCACAATCTAGTTGTATGTCAGCACTTTCTTGGGAAAGGTGCAAATGATATTAATAGATTGGCATAAAGAATTGACAATCCTAGGAATTACTGATCTTCTCCCAATGTTGTGTGTGCGTGTGTGCGCGTGCACATACATTAATGTGTATTTTTGTGTGTGAGTAATTTTCTGTGCTATTTCTGTTAAATCTAACTCCCCCCACACCCCAAAGATTTAGGCAGCATTATCACTGATAATATACCCAGAGACTGCTGAAAGGAGAGCTAATTCCTGCTTAACATAGTAGCCAGTTGATCCCTCCCTGATGGGTGCTCTCTGAGCAGTTTCAGCTCTTCCAGGCACTGGCAAATAGGATTATTATTGCCAGTGTCAAAGAGATGTTTGAGCGTGATGCTCTGCTCATTAATGCTGGCATGTTCCTTTCAGACATGTGCAGAGCTGCCTCCTTTTGATTCAGCTGCGTTTGCTGATTCCATTTATACATCTACTTCCTCTCATTCTCTCTGGCTCTGAGCCTGACTGGGCCATGTGGTTTCTTTGCTGGCTCTAAACATCCATCAGGGTCAGCTGTCAGCTCAGTAACCCACATGTGGGAGGGATGCTGGTGATTTCTTGACTAGCAGATCAGTGCAGGGAACCGCGCGGTCACAGGGTCCCCGGAGCAGGTGATTCCCACATAGGAGCAGGAAGCCTTTGGACTGGTGGAGTTTCCTCCTTGATCATACGTTGTGTGGGTGGTGTTCGCTAAAAAGTCCCAGAAGTAGCAGTTTGGTCCAAAGAGCCTGCAAACCCCTAGTGTCCAGGGCCAACTGCAGAGGCCCGGCATCCCTGCATTGTCGCCTGGTCCCTATGCAAGGGGAGTGGGAGCGTGGATCTGCTCAGGCACTCCTAACTTCCCTCACTGGCAGGGGATCTTCCAATGCATGGTGGTGGTGGATGTCACACGAGTCACTGCTGGCTCGGGATTGCACCAGGATTTCCCATTAGGGTGGAGGGCATGTTTCTCTGGAGAGAGGACATCCCTCCAGCCCCAGCCCCACTAACGCTGTGGGAGACTGAACCCCACAGAGACCCCACAGAAGGGTGCCTAGCAGGTTAGATGGAAAGAGGACAGCGCATTGCAGAGCACAAACCCTGCCCCCCACACATCCAGTCCGTGTTACTGTTATTATGTGAGTTATTGCAGTGTCCAGAGGAGGCCACGCTGCACTGGCGGCAGACAGGGCCTGCCCCAAAGTTTGCTTTCTAGTCTGCCTGCAGAGGTTAAAAGAAGCAGTGGACCTCCTGTTTTTTAATTTAGATCTATTGAAGGAGATAGTGGTATCTATTGGAGTGATAGATAGATAGATTAGGTAGATACTGATTTTCAGAGGCACACATGGTAGTTAGGCATCTAAATCCCATTGACTTTCAAAATCTTCCCCCTAGACAGATTCTGTAAGTGAAAGACATGGAGCATGTCACCCATGTCTAGGGATGGGTTTTCACTCCATAAAGCCCTGTAACATTGCTCTGGTACAAAAAGAGGAAATCCCCTTGTTTTTTAAACAAATGTGCCCTACCCTTTAGCAGCAGGGGAGACCTGCTGTTTCTGCAAATATTTGTGTCACAGCTCCAGTCCTTCCCCTTGTATTAGTTTAAAGTGGGCTTTAATGTATGAAAGCCGATTGAGGACGGGAACCACCAGCTCTGCTCTCCTGAGAACACTGGGAGCTTGGAAGTCGACTTTCTGGGCCTGGCCATCAAACCCCTCGCAGCAGAGAGTTGGCTCTTTTTAGGGGCTCTTTATCCACCCTGTAGTAATTTGTCTCTGGCAGAGAGCCTCAAAATTTGCATTTCAAAAAGCAAGCGCTGCAGGCAGAATATCAATGGCTTTCTTTGGACTCCAGGACACGAGGCCTTTGAACAGGAACTCCTGGGAAGTGGTGCCCAGTAGGGCTCTCTGGGGCTTGCTGAGCTTTGAGAGATGCTCTCAGTGATCCACTTGCTCCAGTGTCCAGTGCACAAGAGGGTTCACACCATACGGGGGAACGATAATCCTTCTGGAGAGACCTGATCCTCCTGGGCTCAGCTTTATTGCCAGCTTCATCCATGTAAGTGCTGTGCCAGTGGCTCCCAAACTTGCCCAACCCATGGCCACACTGGCCACATTGGCGACTCGGGTCTGTGGTAACTGGAGCAGTTTACAGCCACCTTATCTGTAATACGCCAGGGCTGCCTGTGGTAACAGCTCAGACAGGAGTGGTCACTGATGGAGAAGGGCATGATGGGACATGTAGTCCCCACAGAAGGCACTCCATTGGGTACATTGAAGAATTTTTTGCCCTTCATTAATGTCCCTGGGGCTGTTCTTTGCCCAGCACTGGCTTATTCTTTATAAAAGCAGGTAGCTTGATCTTAGGGCTGGTGTTGGTGAGCCGCTTGTGCTACCACCTTCAGCCTCCTACAGTTAGGGTAGTGACTTTGGTTGGACATACTCCCGGAGGTTTCATCACATGACATAACCTTTCATTAAAGATTATTTTTTAACTCCTGGAGACTCCAGGACAATCCTGGAGAGTTGGCACCCCTACCTCCAGTCTTTGGGCGCTGATGAGTTTGGTGCATTTTATACAAGGGATGGAACAGTCTAACATGGAAACTCTGTATTAGCCAGGGTCAGTGAAGATGCTACGTAGACAGGGTAAACATTAGAAGCGCCATAGCGAGCCCTGCTCACTGCAGCTCAGGGAGGAGACAGAAAAATAAGAGATGGAGCCAGCCCTATACCCTGGCTCCAAGCTTCCAGCTTTGGGGAGTTCTGATCCAGAGCTTCATGGCTGCACCTTTTCTCTATAACGGGATGAAGCAATAGCCCAGCTCCCCTGGCATGGGGGCAATATGCAGTGGGAAGAGGGTTGAGGATTCTGCTCGGAGGAGGAGGCTGGTTGTGAGTGGCAGGCTCTGGGCTGGGGAGTGGACCAGCTGAAGGCGTGCGAGGGAGTGGATCTACAGTGGCAAGGAGGCTGTTCTGTGTCTGGGGTGAGAGTCTGCATTCAGGAGAAGACCTACTGTGGGAGTATTGGGAAAGGGACTGGTTGGGACTGGCGGTGGGGTGCTGATTCTTGGGAGGAGGCTGGCGGGAGGTCTGGGGACGCAGAATGGGCATGCACCCTGGGCTTGCAGCAACCGGGCCTGAGGCACTCAGCCCTCCTGATCCTGTGTTTGTCTCTTGGGGCTCAGCCATGCTGCTCCAAGCTTGCCTGTGTGCTCCCGCATTGATCCTCCCCTGTCCCAGCCTCCACGCTGCCTGGTTTCAGAGATGGGGCAAGAGCTTGAGCCATACACTGGGCACTCCCAGTCCATTTTGCAGACCCCACAATCCTCCTTTCATTGTCCCACAGCCTAATCAAGGTGACTGCTCGGAAGTGCCTCCTCCCGGGACAGATGGCAGGCTCCCAGGCAGTCCCGAGGGACTCCTGGCTCCTCAATGCCCTGCACGCAGCTCTATTAGTGTTCTTTTCTTTGCACACAAACCAAATGAGACAACTGGAGCCTGCGGCCACGCAGCAAGAGAGAGACGAGTTAATGCCTGGTTCCTCCCTCCTTAACAAGCGTGCAGTAAGTGTGCTGCATGACATGCGTGTGCGAAGTGACACACATCAGCATGTGGAAACCTTCTCACTCCAGCATCACTAATCACGCTCTCCATGGGGATAGAAAATAGCTCTTTCCTGGTTTTCACAGATGGCACAGGAGCTTAAATACAGGTTGGCATCATTCATTCCCCTGCCAGAGAAACATTGCCAATAGATAGAGCAGATAGAGCCAGAGTGCCCTAGAATTAGAGATGGGTCATTCACTCATAAAATGTGAGTCTCCCACCCAGGGCAGGATTGTTCCCTCTGCTGTTAATTCTCCAGCCAGGATCAAGCTGCCAGCGCTCCCCTTGAGACACTGTCCCACCTCCAAAGCCATCTCACTGTCAGAAAGGTTTTCCTTGGCTTCAGCCGATATCCCCGGTTCTCTCCATCCCATTCTTCCCCGTTGCACCCATTTGCGCCACACTAAGCCTCTGCCTGGAGGAGTGATTGTATCCTGTGTAGACGCACTAGGGGCTAGCTTTGAGCGAGCTCTCACACTAAAGTAGCCGCAGCGGCGCCGGTGGCAGCACGGGCTAGCTGCCCGAGTGCAATCCTGCCCAGGGCCCGAGCTACGCACTTGTGTGCCAAGCCTATGCTGTTGCAGCTACACTGGCCTATTGTTAACAAGCTGCCTTGAGCAAAGCTAGCCCCGGTATGCCTGTCTGTGCTGTCCCAATTGCAGTGTAGACACACCCTCCCTGGCCCTTCTCCAGGCTGGAAGAGTTTGCAGTCAGTTATCACCTCCCCGCACAGGCAGGCTGTAGTTAGCCGGGTGATACACATTTAACTCTTTCTGTCTCTCCTCATACATCACTCCCCGCACCCCCGTCGCTCTTTCCCAGTTTGCCAATATCTCTCTGGTGATGAGATGCCCAGAAATGGATGAATGTCCCAGGGGTGGCTGCACCAGGGCCATATATGGAAAGACCGTTGCCTCCCTGCACCAAGGCCCCGATCCTGTGAGGTGCTGAGCTCACTGGGATTTGCGGGTGCTCAGGGCTTTGCGTGCTAAGGCTCACGTTGTGTCATGGAATGCCCCTGAGCATGCGCCCCGTACCCACTGTCTCTGCCAAGGTCTCTCTTAGCATCTCTGCCTCCCCGCAGCCTCCTCCTCCTCACAGAGTGGCTGTGCTTTGGGTTATGTTTCCCCAGTCTGCCCAGCAGTTCGAATCCCGTTGAGCTGTGTGTGGCTCATGGATCAGACCACCTGCTACTGAGTGGAAATGCCCAGCTGGGGGAGTCAGTTCAGCATGTGGATAGAGAAGCAATGGAAACTCCTGTTGTCCTCTGGGTCAGGAGTTAGTGGCAGTGCAGAAGTTGGGGGCCTCCCAACCACACAGAGCCAAGGAACTATGGGAAATGCTGTCCTGCATCCCACAATACAGGGATGCTTGTGCAGAGCAATAACCCTCCCCCAGCTAGCTCTTCCCCATCTCCCCTTTCATACCCTCCCCACACACACTCTCATGCCTGTTGTTCTCAGGGTTTGGGGCCGAGCCCCTGGCGCCCTGCCCCTCCTCGGAGCTGTGTGTGTGACCAAGGTCCTCACACACCTGAGAGGAAGAGCAGGGTGCTGGGGATCCCATCTGCCCTTTTTTATTCCCCAAAGCTGTGTTAATCCCAGTCAAAGCTTCTGTCCCCCTCTCCGGTTCCCAGCAGAGTGGAAGGCCAGAAGCTGAGGCCCCAGTTCAGTGGAGACACAGTTTGCAGTTTCATTTAATTATTTACAGACTGCCCATTAAAAATCCCCAACCACACAGCCCCTTTCCCTGGTGCCTAGTGCTAGCCATAGGGGTGAGGGGCCATCAGCAGCGCCTCAGACAAATCGCCCAAGAACAGTCCCATCCATTACGGACCAAGGTTTGCCCCCCACATCCCCTCCAGTCACCTGGATAGCCCACTCCTGCCATCCCTCAGTGAGAAGCGTGTCCCTTCTGAGCCCCCCAGATTCCATCCCCCAGGATCCGCCTCCATGAGACACTCACCCTCACCCAGACAATCCTAGCCCCCCATCACATGCACTCCCCTCTCTGTGAGACTTCTGTCTAAGCCTCCATCCTGGGACCCCCATTGGTAAGACATCCCCCCCTCCATGGGATCTCTCTTCTGAGACACCTCCACGTCTTTGTCCCCAGCCCCTTGAGTGCTCCTCCTTCCCCTCCCCCCCGTGAGACCCTCTCTCAGGAGAATACATTTAAGCTCTTTTTTCTCTGGGTTTTCAATGGACGAGTTTTGCTGGGGAAACACAAATCTGCCATGGCCAAGAGGGAGGCACGGCTGCATTGTGCAGGAGCTAATGCTAAGTGACTGCTCCTTTGTGAGGCTGAGATCTCAGTGCCCCTTGCAGAATGCATGGGAACGACTCCAGATTACAACAGGGCGCAGGCAAAACATACCTCAAAGCAAACATTTACTTAAAATCAATGTTAACCAGGCAGGCAAGCCAGACTCTTGGGAAACACGGATCCCGACACTGCCTCTTTGTTAGCAGACTCAAATTCCTGTGGGTCAGGACAAGTAAGAAGATGTTTTGATGTGTCAGTTGCTGGAAGGGTTTCTGCCCCAGTGAGACTGACATGGCATCAGTCACTCTTATCCTTTTGATGTTATGTCAAAGTCATCCTTCAGAGCCACGTTTCTACTAGACACGGCATTCCCAGACAACTTGGTCAAGCTGGAATTCAGATTAGGAGTATTTATCAGGGATTAGAGAGCACAAAAATCTTGTAGTGATCCATTCTAAACATGGGAAACTCAGAGCTAGGATTAAATTTAAAAGAAACCCAAACACTGGTAAAGAAAAATATTCTGAGCTGCCCCATGCTTTGAGCTTCCTCTGTTAAATCAAATTTGGAGTTACAAACCTATACGGGCTCAGTCTTGCAAGCCCTCCCTTTGAAATCAATAGGAGTTCCATGTGCAGAGAGCTTAAAGGGTCATTTAATACTACTATACAACACTTCTATGGTAAGAATACTCTGTGCTTCTATAGCCCTTTCCCCGCTAGTTCCCAAAGCATTTTACAAAGGTGGCCAAATGTTAATATTCCTGTTGTACAAAATGGGTAAACTGAGGCACACTGAAAGGCTGCAACTTATCCAAAATCTGTGAACTGGCAGAGCTGAGAATGGAGCCACAGGCTGATGCTCATAAAAGCATATTGGCATAAATTGAGGGGCTTTGTATTTCATTCCTCCGTCCTCGCCTCCCTCCTTAGTGGGACCTGTATTGCAAAGAGTGCAGTTCAGGACAGGTTACAATAGGAATAACAGTCACATGTGCTCTGCTATGCTGAAATAGACTATTCAGCCATTCTGTGCAATGACAGTAGCCTGCAAATGTGATTTTCTTCTGTCAATGGCTCTACGCTCTTCGTCCTTGTGTCTCATGGGTCTGTAGCGCGACAATGTATTCAAATGTATTAGACAAATGCTACAACAAGTGTGTTTGGAATGCACCCAGAGTCCAGACAGTGCACTGCCCCCCCCCAATCCCCTCCCCCCGCCGCTCAGACCTGGGTGCATTATTCATTTATCTTATTGCTTTAGATTTCCGATGCAGTGAGGAAGCCCATGCCAAGCTAGAGGTGCCCTTGACATTCTTTGAGGATGTACTATGCACATATTAAATAAACAGCCTCCCTTAGTTACTTCTAGCTCATAATATTGCAGCCATAGTAAAGATATTAAACAATTCAAGCCCTCCAGCAAGAACCGCCCCCAGCCCCCCACCCCTCGCAGCCGCCTCCCACTGCCCAGCCTCACACATCTTCCCCTTCCTCATGATTCAGGGAGTGCAGGAACCCTGAGGGTTTGCAAACTCAGGTCAGTACAGACCAAGGGGATGGAGTGAAATCCAAAGGTGCTGGGCTCAATCAGAAAACACGTTGCCAGCAGCCCTCTCTTAAGGTAGCTCAGGCACCTCCACTGACTTCAACTGTGGCCATTTGCCTCTCTCCCTGTGGCCATCCCTGGATAGGTCCTAGAACAGTTTTGCACACAATTGTAGTGGTCAGAATAAATTGAAATTTCAACTTCTGCGGCTCCCTATTGGTTTATACAGTGCAAGAGTGCCTTAGCATTGAAGTACGCTCTGATCTAAGCCAGACAGAATTCTTGGGCCAGAGCCTGCAATCCTTCAGCCAAAGCAAGTTCCCACTGACTACACTGAGAGCAGCATTGGGCCCACTGACTTTATACTGGGAGTTTTGCATGAATAAGGACTGCAGAGCCAGGCTCTCACCTGGAAAGTGTTCAGCAGAGAGCCATATGAACAATTCAAGGTCTGGGAAACCTGCCTTACAGTGAGAAATTTAAGAAGCTCAATCTAGTTTACTTACCAAAGAGAAGGTTACGAGATGGATTTGATCACAGTCTGTAAGTACTTACTTGGGGAGAAGATTTCTGATAGCAGAGACCTTTTTGATGCACCAGCCAAAAGCATAACAAGATCCAGGGGCTGGAAGCTGAAGATAGTCCAATTCAAACGGGAAACAAGGCACAATTAGAACAAAACAAACAAACAAAAAACCCCACCACAGAGTGAGGATAATTAACCATTGGAACAACCTTCCAAGGAATGCGGTGGTTTCTCCATCACTTGAAGTCTTTAAATCAAAATGGGATATTTTTTCTAAAAGATCTGCTGGTGGTTCAGCCAGAAGTTATGGGCTTGATGCAGAAGTTATTGGGTGTCATTTTCTGGCTTGTTAGGTTATCATAATAGTCCCTTATGGCTTTCAAATATATTGATCTAGTTTAAGATTATCTGGACAGGGACTTTGTTAGAGGTGAATTTTACTGCTGTAGAGCATTCTTTATATCCTTGGCACTATATAATAATCCAGATCATCATCATTAACCTTCTGTCTGTTTCCAGGGTTTGTTATATGGACCATACTTTGTAGATGCAGTCTAACATAGGGGACATTTGGGGCTTTCCCCTCAGAAAAGCATGAATGTTGTATTTTACTCTGTGTTAAGTATTTGCCGCTGGTGAAGAGTGTTGAGCTGTCAGCCCTGGAGACACTATAGCATAGGAATGGTTTAGCATGGGCAGGAATAGTGCCAAGTTCCCATACCCCATCCTGCCCTGCCCCAAACCAGAGAGATTACTGTAGGGAGAAAGGAGAGTTCACTTTTCATATCCATTTGGTGCTTTGTCTCTGCTGAGCTAGAGCTTCTTTCTGGAGGTGCCGTGGTACATATAATACTTGTCGGTAAGCTCCAGGCTGACTGATTCTGTGTCTGTTTGACCCCCAGCACACTCTGGCTTCTCTCAGAACAGGCGCGAACAAAATGTGGCCCCTGGGTGCAGCTCATACAATTCTACAATGTGACCTAAGGTGACACATAGGGAGAATATTGGATCCATAGAGCATTGCCTGCTGGAACCTGCAGTGTCTGCTGGCCACTCTTTGTATTCATTAAAGAGGAGGGCAGCTCTAATTTGTTCCCTTTTATGCAAATTAAGAATGACTTTGGGCCAGTGACAAGTTGCCACACAGCCCTCAGTTGGGTAAAGATTGGGCATCTCCCTGTCCTAAGGCATCTGTCACTACTGCAGGAGAATGAGGACTGCATCTTTGCCCTTTCTGTACCCAGGGATTTCAGGCAATGGTCACCATTTGATCTCATCTGTTAAGGGTATTTTTAATGGGCCCCTTTGTATGTAGACAGGAACTTCATGTCAGCCTTTTCACCTTGAAACATGATCTTTCCAGGTCACTTGGGACAGGCCACAAGCAAATCAATCGCACCGCATGCAGCTGAAAGGAGGCTGTAAAGTATGACTGTGACATACCAGGCAAAGAGTGACAGTGACTGATGAAGGGTTTGTCTCTGAGGCTCAAACCCTCCCAGACACTGGCTTATGACCAGCAGGTCACCTGAAACACAGAGCTTCTCACAGACTCTCCCAGTGGTCACTTGTTCCACTCTAACAGGGCTTTGATGGGATAGGCAAAGCAGCTACATTGTCTGTGCATATTTCTCATGATGGTGTGGGGAGCAGGGACAGGGATGGAAGGACCAAGAAGACGGACGGGCCAGTGGCTGGAACACTTGCCTGGGACTGAGGAGACCAGGTTCAATTCCTGGCCCTACCCTGCATGAGCTTGGGGAAAACCTAGGGCCACAGGACTAGCAGGGTCCTCCTGAGTCATTAAGTCCAGCCCCTGCTATTACCGGCCACAAAATCACATAGGCCCAGATCCACGTATGTGTCTAAGTCACAGTTTTAGGCACCACTGTGACTCACGGAACCCCACACTTGGTTGCCACGTAATCCTGTAGGTGCCCAAACTTGGCCCCTACCTCTGGGCATGTGTGCTGCTGCCTTCCTTTAGGCATCTGGATGCCTATCTCCTGCCTAAGCCCCAGAGCCATCCACAAGCTGGAGGAAGACAAGTGGAGGAGCACCTCAGTTGCCTACAGGGCCTGGTCTGGGAGGGGTGTTTAGAGGCCACATCCTGGCTTGAGTCCCCGTCAAAATCTGGCCGGTGGAAGGGGAACAACACCTACCTTATAACTGTTAGCCACTGGTCAGAGCACCTATGGGGCTGGGGGAGACCCTGGTTCAATTCCCCCCTCTACCTCATGAGGAGGAAGGATTTGAACAGGGGTCTCATCTCCTACATCTCTCAAGGGAATGCTCTAGCTACTGAGCTGTGGGATGTTCTGGTGGGGGAGTAGTCTCTCCTTGCACACCCAGGATCTAATCCCTCTGCTCTCATGACTTTTTACTGGTTAGAGCACTTTCCTGAGAGGCGGGAGACCCGAATTGAAATCTTTGCTCTCCATCAGGCAGCGGGAGGCATTCAACCCAGGTCTTCCACATTCCAGATGAATGCTAAAACCACTGGGCTAAATGTTACACAGTGGGGTCCACCTTCTCCCCTTCTCCCCACTGCTACGTGAGGAGTAAGGCAGCCGCCTGACTCCAGGATAAGGGTTCCCGGTCGTGGATCGCTAGCAGATATAGGTGTGACACTGCACCCCATATTCTTAACAGTGATATTATTATGATACGATTATGGCATAATTATGATGGATTTGGTACAAGATGGGTCATGTGACGTGTCATTGTTATGAAAAGCTATGATTTGCTGAATATGATTATCCTATTTTTGTGCATGTATCATTTTTGTATCTAAAGTTAGGAATATTGACTATGTGTCCGTATTTCAACAGTGCTTACTCTGGGTGACAACACAACTAGCCTTCCTGGTACAACAATGAAGAAGCCAGACCACATGACTTCACTACATAACCAGGCCACATAACTCTGGACTCCATCTTGGGATGTCAATGTTTTTCCACAAACTGAGTTTGGGACAAAGGATTCCTGCCATATGAGAAAGCTATATAAGGCTGGGAGTGACATCATTGGTTGTTCTTCACTCCCCACACAAGAGGACTTCTGAAAACACCTGAGGAACAAAGGCTGAACTGGGGGGAGTGCTGGATTCAGGCTAAAGGGATTTCTAGCCTGTGTAAGAAAACCTGGGGATTCCAAGCTGCAAAGCAAGTGTAGCTTGTGCCTTAATAATCTGCAGCCTGCTTGTATCATCAGCCAGGGTGAGAATTTGCTAATTCATATCCTATCTTTCTAGTATCTTAGGCTGAGTTTGTGTTTTTTTAATTTACTAGGTAATCTGCTTTGATTTGTTTGCTATCACTTATAATGACTTAAAATCTATCTTTTTGTAATTAATAAACTTATTGTATGCTTTAATCTAAACCAGTAAGTTTGGAGCGAAGTGTTTGTGAATCTTAGCTCAGGGGGCTGTTGCATTTCCTCTCCGCATTGAGGGAGGGGCGAACTCTATGAGCTTATGTTGTACAGTTCCCTGTGCAATGCAAAACGGTATAATTTTGGGTTTATACTCCAGTGGGGGGGAATCCTAGGCTGGGAAGCTGGCAGTTATTTTGGCTGTAGCCTCTTTATTGTTGGTTCATGCAGTGGCTGGTCAGAGAGCCTGCATGTAACTGCAGCTGGGTGTGTCCCTACCTGTGAGAATACTGGAGGGAGTTAGGAACAGGAGCAGGTCTGTAGCTTGTGAGAGCAGCACAGTGTGAGAGGGAGCCCAGGCTGGTGAGTCAGAGGGCTCAGTGGTACCCCAGTTCCAGGTGGCATCCCAGGGGGAACCTGTGATAACGGGCACCTACCTACAGCCCAGCCTAGGTGCCAAACTCCAGGGGAGGGCAGAGTTTAGCACACGCCCCTGTTGTTGGCATCCCCCACTGATTGGCTGAGGTAGCTCCCTACCTAGTGTACTGGCTTTTGTAGATCCCATTCTTAGATGCCTGTCTCTCCCCGTGCATTGAAGAGGGAGCCAGAGGGCCTAGCAGCTTTGTGGATTGCAGTGTCATTCCTGTGGGGTTCTCGGTGCCCCAGTGCTGACCATCACAATGCCTAAGTCCCGTTGTGGATCCAGGCCCTATTCCCCATCACTCAGGGGTGCTGTAAAGACCAATAGGTCAAAGCTTGTGAGGTGTTCAGATACTCCGGACACGGAGCCATATAGCAATCTAAGGTAGAAAGTGGGACTTGGGGGAGGAAGACAGAAGACTGATGGGGGAATAGGGAGAAGGGTGGGGCACGTTAGAGAAGGGGTAGGAAGGGACCAGATGTTAGCACACAAAACCATGTCACTATATTGTAATTTCTCTAACTGTAGAGGTTGTGGGGAAGGTCTTAGCAATAGGGTGGTTGGAGTTGGGGTGCCAGCAGGGGGCCGTGCACCAGGAATGACAGTGAAGCCACATGTAGCCCTTCTCATAGCTCTTTGCAAAACACGAATTAAGCCTCCCAGCAGCCAAGCGAGGCAGGTAACTATCTTCTGTGCATCACAGAGGAGGGAACTGGAGCACAGAGCAGCTAAGTGAGTCACACAGAAGTCCACATGGGAACTTGTCCTGGGTTGTATTAAGCCATATCCTCAGTTGGATAAACCACTGTGGCTCTGTTGAAGTCAAAGCAGCAGTGCCACTGAGCATCTGACCCACTATTTATATTGCGGTAGCTCTGAGAGGGCCAAGGCTCCATTGTGCTGGGTGCTGTACGAACCCACACCAACCCTGAGGAGCCCAGACCAGCGGTTCCCAAACTTTTCACTAAGACAACCCACAAACTGTGTTTTATCTTTTTTAATGACTCACCATTGCATATATGCAGCCTCTGCCCCTAATCCTAGTTCGGTACATAGGGAAGGCTCTGGGGGATGGGTTGGAGACTGAGATCACCCCACAGCAGCAGCTCCAGTCCTGTGGGGCTGGGCCCAGCTCCCCTATTCTAGGTCCTGTATTAGGAGGTGCCAACGCAGGGTGAGTGCAGGGCAGACTTGCTCTTCAACTTGCTCCCCACCACCCTCACCCCGGCACCTTCCCTCCACACCGGGCTGGGAGAAGTGAATGTTTGCCTAAGCCAGGGCCCAGGGATGGTTTAATCAGGCCCTGGATGTAGTGACCTTCCTGGGACCCACCCTTTGGGAAACACTGGCCTACAGTCTAATTTGAAACAAGACACCATGAGTGTGACAGTAGGTGGGAAGGGGAAGGAGAATGAGGGTGATGGCAAGACAAAGCAGTTACAGAGATTATCTCTTGTGCAATTTGATGGTGCCAAACCAAGTGCATAAAGAAAAGCTCTGGGAGAGGGCTGGCAGCTAGTGGAAATGCAGGCAGGTTTGGCAGCTCAGAAAACCTGGGAGGTTCGGGGAGTGACACTGGGGCTGGGATCTGCTGGTGACCTCACCCCACTCTTACTAAGAACAGGAAGCATGACTAAAAGACAGTGAACATTTCCCAGCTGGAGCAGGCTGATTTATTGTAGTATTAGCTGGATTTTCTAGTCCTGATATAGGAGATTCCACACGTGTCACAGTGAGTCTCAGTACCTCACTTGCAGTAAATGCCCATTTTGTCATGATGTCAACTGAATTTTTCTGCTTTGCTTCAACACTTCCTCCCCACAGCAGCCTCCAGGGCTCATTCCCTTATTTTATCATGACTTTGGGGGCCAGCCATCTCTTTCGGGGTCCTGGAGCTTCTCTATGCTGTGTCCAAAAGTAAAGTTTGAATCCCAGAGCATGCAAGGAGCAAGGGCAGCTGAACTATTGAGATAGGACCCAATCAGCAGTTCCAGTATAACTGGCAGAGATGGTGGGACAATCCAACAAAACAGGGATCTGGCTTGTCTATGTAATCTGCTGGCTAAATTCTTATACCAGGCTCATCACCAAGATATCTGAGTGCCTCACTCCTCCTACCCTCCTCTGTCTTCACTGGTTTTCCCCAGACCAAGCATCTGAACTTTCAGATATTGACCAGACACTAACTTTCCTAGCGACAAAAACTCAAGATGTGCAATGTGATCGTCACAGGGTTTCAACTGAAACAGTGGGGAAGACCTGAAACACACAGGCGACTATCAGCTGCTCTGTTTCCTGACTTTAACCACATTTCCTGTCCCCCACTTCCCCTTTCATAGAGTGACTGAATCTTGGCCTCTGAGAAACACAGTTCCTTTTTGGTTACATTTACTGAGTCAATAGGATTCCAGACCGGCCACTGATCCGACACTGGGCACGGATGCTGCATTTGGCCCAACTGCACACCCCCTTATAGCTTTGTTACTATCTCATTTACTCTGTAGTTCTATAGTCCAGCAACCTCTTTTCTGTTACCCTAGACATGGCCCCTTTCACCGCCTGCTGTTGCTTTCACAGGGTGGCTGGGGCATCTCACTCACACACCAGAAGGATGGCAGCTGGGGACATGATACTAGGAGGTCATAACAGAAGGGAATCCAATATCCAATGATGGGAACAGAGCTAGGAGCAAGCTGATGCAAGAAGTCCCTTATCACAAATCTACAATTTATAACTTCGGGGGGGGGGGGGTAGACAGGAGGAGAGATGCAAGGGATCCCTCTCATGAAATCCCAGCTGAAGAGCAGGATGATGGTGGGGATGAGGGTCATAGTTGTGACTTTTTGCTCTCATAAATCCATTGTTTCCCTCCAAATGCACCACAAAAATATGCATCTTAAACAATGCAAGAGCAAGAGGAGAATGAAGCATGTCACTAAAGTTGAGTACAGAGTTACCAGGGAATGGCACAGATCTGTTGTCTTTCTATGAGCACTGATGATTCTCCTTGGAGTTCTCACGTGGTTAGTCTTCCATGGGGATTTACCAAAAATGCCAATTTTTCTTCACAGGAAAACTAAAAATATTTTTTGTTAGTTAAAATTGTTAGTTAAAATTTTGTTAGTTAAAATTTCCCTTTTTTTTAAAAAAAAGGGGGGGGAGAGAATGGGAAGGTTGACACAAGGCAGTTTTGGTTAAAGTTTTTGGTAATTTTTTAAAACAAAACCCCAAACATTTTAACTAATGTTTGGTTTCAGGTTTTTCTATCAAAAAAGGGGAAAATAATTGAAAGTGACTTCTACAAAAGCCTGTGTTTGACAAAAAGCCATTTTCTATCCCATTTGTTTGATCAGCTCTCGAGATAACACGCTGTGCTTCCTTCGCAGCAGGACAGCATGTCTGGGAAGGCAGAACAGCCGCAGAGCGTACCCCCTTCATTAGTGCCGCAGCCAACTTTCTTCCTCCGCCATCCTGGGCGGCATGTGAGCTATCGCTGAGCACAGAGCTGCTCCGTTTGCTCAGTCACGGCCCTGCTGCTTCGATAGCTGAAGCATGAAGGGTGATCTGAACCCAGTCCCCGGGGCACAGGAGCAGGGCCACCCAGGCGCTGTACTCTGGTGCCAGGCAATCGCCCTGCTTTCCTCGATCCCCCCGACCCAGCAAGCCCCTCTCCACCTGCAAGCACAGCTCGTTTCTGCACGTCCTTTACTTCCAAGACAAGGCCTGGGGAATCGTTGCCACGGTGTGTCTGGATCATCCCTGCGGCACCCGGGCGGGCCAGGGCGGACCGAGGCCCAGACGCAGCGAGCTGCGGCCCCGCCAGGCCCTAATGGGGTCCTCACAAAGCCTTGGCCAGCTCAGAGCTACCCAGTCCCAGGGGGACCTGCCCACACACTGCCCCCTTGGCACCCCGCCCCCTTACGCCCGGCAGGGCCGGGGCCCAGCGGTTTCCCCATCGGACCAGCAGGGGCCCTGGCATCACGGTCTGAGCCGCACGACAAGGCAGGCCCGGCCCCCCGTTACCCCGCCGGACCCACCCGGGCAGCTCTGCTGCAAACGCCCCCAGCCCCGGCGCCTGCAGCCCGCAGCGGGCGGGCCCCGGCTGCCTCGCTGCAGGGCGCCGGCAGGCTCCAGGCCCCGCCCCGCCGACTCCTGGGCCGGGGCAGGTCCCCGCCCCGGCGCCGGCCTCAGGGGGCGGAGCAAGGCCAGGCCAGGCCCGCGCCCCGCCCCCAGGAGCGGGCGGAAGGGGGTCTGGCGGCTGGAAGCCGGCTCCTAGCCCCGCCCCTGTGTAGCAAGCGCAGCCATAGCTCCGCCCCCCACACGGGCGAGTCTCGGCCGCGGCCGCGCCGCTCGCTGCGATGTGCGGCCCAAGCCCCGCCCCGTCGGCCGGCGTCACAGCGGCGGCCCCGCCCCCGCGGAGCCCGGATGAGGCAGGCTTCGGAGCCGGGGGACGCGACAGGGGAGATGCTGCTGCCGTGACAGGGGATGCACCCGGGTGAGTCCGGGCCCCAGGCCCGGTGTCCGCTCCGGGGCGGGGCCGGCCTGAGTGCGGGGCGCGCGGAGCCGGCTCGGGAGCAGGAGCGCGGGCTCTTCGGCTCTGGGGATGAGTGTGTCAGCGGGGGGCTGCCGGGGCGGTGGCGGGCGGACGGAAGCCGGGAGGGGCGCTGGGGTGGGGGCTGCCGGGGAGACGCCCTGTGGCGGGCACGGAAGCCGGGAGGGCCTGGGGGTGTGTCTCAGGGTCGGGGTCTCCTCAGGGGCAAGCGGCGCCTTGGAGGAGAGGAGCCGCGCGGGCAGGGCCGGCCGGGGGCGTACGGGGGCCGGGTGGCCCCACGGATGGGTCCGCGGTTTCCTGCTCCGCAAACCTCACCGGATTGGATGTAAATTGACAACGGGGCAGGTCCCGCCCCCTCCTGCCATTGGCTTACGGGCTGCGATTAGTGACGGCCTCGTCACTCGCCAGCGAGGCCTGGGCGGCAGCGGGTGGGGGCGGGGATCCCTGAACCCGGCGCTGCCGGAGCCTCCCGCCGGAGCAGAGCGCAGCGGCCCTTGGCCCCCGGGGCTGGTGGCGCCGCGTCTCGGGCCGTCCCCGCCCGCCCCGTGCGGGGCGCAGGGCGCGGTGACTGATGAGGTGTGTGGAAGTTGGAGGACGTGGGGGACACAAGCTGGGGGGTTGTGGGGCACGGGATCCTCATAGGTTGGTGTCCTGGCTGGTGAGGGTGTAGAGGTTGGGGGATGGGGGGCGTGGGGTCTCGGGGGGGGGTGCAGTGGCTGATGGGGTGTTTGGAGCCCGGGGGCGTGGGGTCTCGGGGGGGGGGGTGCAGTGGCTGATGGGGTGTTTGGAGCCCGGGGGCGTGGGGTCTCGGGGGGGGGGGTGCAGTGGCTGATGGGGTGTTTGGAGCCCGGGGGCGTGGGGTCTCGGGGGGGGGGGTGCAGTGGCTGATGGGGTGTTTGGAGCCCGGGGGCGTGGGGTCTCGGGGGGGGGTGCAGTGGCTGATGGGGTGTTTGGAGCCCGGGGGCGTGGGGTCTCGGAGGGGGGGTGCAGTGGCTGATGGGGTGTTTGGAGCCCGGGGGCGTGGGGTCTCGGGGGGGGGTGCAGTGGCTGATGGGGTGTTTGGAGCGTGGGGTCTCGGGGGGGGGTGCAGTGGCTGATGGGGTGTTTGGAGCCCGGGGGCGTGGGGTCTCGGGGGGGGGTGCAATGATTGATGGGGGGTGCGGAGGCTGGCGGTGTGGGGTCCCTGTGAGGGTATATGGAGTGCAAGGTCCCCATGGGCTGACAGACACAGTGAATAAAATGAGGTGCAGGGTCCACATGGATGGTGCAACAGTTGGGAGGAGCAGGGGGATCATATTCACTAGAACGTATAATCCTCGTTGTATGTGATTTCGGTGTTCTGGGTAGCAGACGTAATGCTGACTACACCTGAGTGTTCAGTGTGGCTAGAGACAAGTTGCATTAAGCATTGTGTGAACTAGTTGTAGGTAAAACCTGCTCCTAGTAGATTTTCCCAATGATTATCTTTTATGATACTGAATGTGATTTGTCTCTGCTGGCCAGTCACCATTATGTCCACTAAACCAACGAGTGAAAACCCACTTTCAGCAGGATTACTTTTCTTGGTGAAGGCAAACTTTTGGGCCAGGGAGGAAGGTGGCTAATGGAGTTGGATTGTCTTTTTATTTATTTATATATATATAAAGTTGCCAAAACTAGTTGTCTTATTGAGAATGCCCTGGAGTCCATCCTCACTGCTGTGTTTGGAGAAGGGGAAAGGCCTGCAAAATGTTTGCTGTCAGATGGTTGCTAGGATACACAAATACGCTCATGATGTCAAATGCACTTAGTTCCAGTGAGTCATTAAAAATACTATTTCTGTTACTGCAAAGAAAAGGGCAGGTTTGGGAGTTAGCTCAGTCTATTCTTCACGAGAGAATTTTTACCGGGAGGGGGATGGCCTGAAAAGCTTAAACTAAGTATCACAAATCTGTTGTTAAGTAGGTGAAGGCAGTTGGAACAGGCAACACCTTGCTGAAACCCTAAGGAAGGATCCAACTTCACAGCTTCCTCCCACACGCACATTGTGCCATATTCCAGCCACCATTCTTCTGCCTAAATAGGGCTCTTGCGGTCCCTTGTTCCTTAATCAGAATTTGCTGGTGAGGCTATGTCTTCCTCCTCCCCCTCCTCTCAGCTCGCCTGAGCATGCTGCCTCTGCAGTGCACATTGAACTCTGCTAGTCAAGGAGTCTTTGTGGTTTTATACCGATGAAAGTGATTTCTGTGCCCGTCTCTGGGCAGAATGTTTTATATGTTGTAATATTCACTTGTTGTGGTTAGAGTTGTGTTTCTCAAGTGATCAGTTAACGATACAAATTGGAGATCAGAAACTTTTCATTAATTTGGGATAGCTTGTCCTTGTTCAGTTAAAAAAAAATACAAAATTCCCCTTTTCATTTGTGTAGCTCTGTACTTATGTTGCACTCACATAACTAAAATAGATTTGTCTCCTCGGATGTTTCTGATCGGAACATTTTACCTATGTTATTAATATGAACTATAGGATGGTCCAGCTTGGATAGAGTGAAAATTGTGCTAATGTGTCCAGATGGCAAACAGAGTCCTGAGTAGTCTGGAAAATTAATTCCTAGTTATAGCAGAAAATCTTAATTGTTGCAAAAAGGGATGGCCTCGTGGGCAGCCTTGTGTACACAGTTACCTCTGTGTTCTCTATCTCTTGTAAATATTAGCTGCATAAAGATTGACAAATAGAAGTGTGGAGCAGGAGTTCAACGGCTCTTTAGCCCCAATAAAACTGTCACCGTGTTTCTTGCTAGAAAACAATGAAGATCCCCAGGTGTGTTTGCCATAACAAGCCATTGCCTCCAACTTCTCTAAGGGTGATTCTGGAAAAATTGCTCCTTGAATAACTTTCTGGGATTGACATCTTTCCCCATCTGTGACATCTGGGAGGTATCCGAGGCAGTTCTGGGTTGTCCACAGGGCACCAAGATTTGGCCATGACCCTTCTGACCGCATGCCAGATGATTATTTCCACAGCTGTATCAAAACATTATTTGTCTTACATTTTAACTTTTTAAGGCAATGCTTGTTCAACTGGGATAACTATATACATGGTCCCAGGAAGATGTCCTCCGAGACATACCTGAAGAGTTTACCTCGGGAAGGGGAGATTTGGGGAGAGATCAGTCCCAGAAAGGAAATCATGGTTAGGTAACAAACTTTCCCTTCTGAATCCTGAGCTCTTTCCCAGTCCAAGATATGTAGTGACCAGTTTAAAAAAAAAAAAAGTCAGGGAGAGAGATGAATAAAACAGAAGAAGGTTCTCTCTTCCCTAGAATTAATCTAATTATTATTAATCTAATGTTGGAATTACCACTTGGATCACCTTCCTGCAGAAGGATGCTGCTGTGAAGGATAGGAGGTCGAGCCTGTAGTGCTTGAATAAAGGGTTTGAAAATGAGTGACCTGGTTGCCACTTTACAGAGTTCTTCTGGTGACCGTCAGTCTTTCTGCCCAGAAGGCTGCTGGAGAACATGTGGAGTAGGCACTATGCCTTCTGAGATCAGTCTGGCCCTGCATACGTTTTGCTGATGCTGCACTCGATCCCCCTAGCTGGTCTTCTCACATCTAATATCCCACAGTTTATGGTTTTTCTTCTGGTTGGTTAGGCTTTGGGGAAAACTCAGGAAGAATGATCTCCTGGCATGTGTGGAAGGAAGAATTTTCCTGGGTAGTGAATGAGTATAAAAGAACTACCTTATGCTCTTAGGATGCCCAGTAAGGCTCTGGTCTTTTAAGAGCAGATATTTTAGAGACTCTTCTAGCTAGTGGGATTGCAACCGGGAGCTATATCTTCAAGGACTGGAAATGCAGGCACCTAGATGCCATTGTTTGAATGTATGGTTGTGAGAGCTTGTTACTCTGGTGCAGGTTCCAGGCCAGGCAGATAGGCCTGACTGTTGGTTTGGACAAATATCCTGCCTCCACCCAAGGGAGCCCTAATATCTGCTACAGACTTGGATCAGCTTGTGTTCAGGACACTTCAGCTCTGAGATGTGAGATGCAGTGAGGGGAGGTCTCGGCTGTTCTGTAAGAAATCCAGCAGAACTGGGATGTTTGGTTTCCTGGGTCTTGACACTAGTAAGAGTTTTGTCCATATCCTGTGAGGTTCAGGAGGTTAGAGAGTTTGGAGCATATCTGTTACACTGGAAGAATATTCCATCTGTTGCTGCTCAGTAACCAATTGTCAGACTTGTGTAACCTGGTTTGGGATGCAAAAGCCGACCTGGGGACAAGGAGGGCACATAAGAGATATGTCCATTTGTGAACCAGAGCATTTATTCCCAGTGATGTCTGCTCTGGTGAACATGAGCTTAGTTTTTGCATTTTGACTGCATGAAGATGGGTCCACATGGGAGCAGTCTGGCCCCTTGGATATCAGCTGGAATACTTCTTTGTTCGGGAACCATTCTCAGTTACCTGTCAGTTCATGGCTTTGCCAGTCTGCTTTAGTGTTCAGTGTCCCTTCTGTGTGAGGTGCCTTGATGGAGGCTAGGTGACCTCTAATCAGAAGAGAATCTGCATCACTTTGGACTTGAGCTTTTTGTGTCCTCTTGCTAATTTATGTATCCCATGGTCATCCCGTGTGATTGAATCAGGATGTGCTCCTTCCTCAGCCGTCCTGGAAATCTTGAAGGGCCAGTCTGACCACTTTCATTTTTAATCTTGACCATGATGGAGAAGGAGCTTGGCAGGTAGTTTTGTTTGGGAAGCAAAGCCTTGGGGATGTTGGACCTCCAAAGAGGAAGGGGGCTCACTGCTGCCTCCAAGAAACGTTAAAAATTGGAATGTCAGTGGTTAGGCAAGGTGGGAGTCCTAGAGTCTGCTTTTTTTGCACTGCTGGAGGCAGAAAATCTGGGGTTTGGGTGGGGAACGAGTATGGCCTAGTGCTGGAGCCCCACTGACAAGTCTGAACTGCTTCCATTATTTACCAGGAGAAAGGTGCAGCCCAAATGCCTTGGACCAGTGGTCTCCAACTTTGTTACGCACAAGATTGCTTTTTGAATTTAAGTGCAACCCAGGATCTACCCCACCGCTTCCGTAAGGCCCCGCCCTGCTCAGGCCATCCTCCCCTGTCCGTCACTCACTCTCCCCGACTCTCACTCGCTTTCACCAGGCTGGGGCAGGGGGTTGCTGTTTGGGACAGGGTGCGGGCTTTGGGCTGGGGCCCAGGGGTTTGGAGTGTGGGAGGGGGCTCTGGGCTGAGCCTGGGGCAGGAGGTTGGGATTCAGGAGGAGGGGCGGGGTGCAAGCTCTTGGAGGGAGTTTTGGGTGGTGGAGGGGGCTCTGTGCTGGGGCAGAGTGTTGGAGTGCAGGAGGCGGTATGGGGGCCTGGCTCTGGGAGGGGACTCGGAGCTGGGGGTTGGGGTGCGGGCTCCCACCGGGCGGCACTTACCTCAGGCGGCTCCCAGGCAGCTGCGCAGTGAGGCTAAGGGTATGTCTACACAGCTGAAGTTAAAGCGCTGCCGTGGCAGTGCTTTGATATGGCTGTGTAGTTGCAGCTCCAGCACTGCGGGAGAGCTCTCCCAGTGCTGTAATAAACCACCTCCACGAGGTGGAGCTACCAGCACTGGGAACGCAGCTGCCAGCGCTGTAACACTATCTACGCTGCCACTTTACAGCGCTGAAACTTGCATCGCTCAGGGAGTTGTTTTTTCACACCTCTGAGCAAAGAAAGTTTCAGCGCTGTAAGTGGCAGTGTAGACAAGGCCTAAGGCAGGCTCCCTGCCTGCTCTGGCCCTATGTTGCTCCTGGAAGGGGCCAATGCACCCCTGGGGGAGGGCACGTGGTTCCGCGCACTGCCCCCTCTGCAGGCACCACCTCCGCAGCTCCCATTGGCCACAGTTCTCCATTCCCGGCCAATGGGAACTGTGGGGGCGGTGCTTGCAGGCAGGAGCAGCACGCAGAGACCCCTGCCTCCTGCCCCCGGGGTCACGCTGGCCGCTTCCAGGAGCAGCATGGGGCCGGGGCAGGCAGGGAGCCCGCCGGACTTTTAGCGGCCGGAGATTGCGATCGACTGGGAGAGTCTCCAGGATCGACCAGTTGATCGCAATCGACCGGTTGGTGACCACTGCCTTGGACTAATGGCGAGACGAGGCTCCAAACTGGACTACTTTCTGTCCATCATTGCAACGAGGGTTTGAGGGGCAGCTGTCTTATTGTTTGGACAACTTGTGTTAAATGCCTGGAGAATGCCTCATCACTGTGTCAATGGAAAGCAGTGTGTGATATCAGTGAGACAGAAAGTGTGTCCTCGGCTTCTGCAAGCCAGAAACGGACTGTGTTATAAACCTGAATTCTGATCCCATTGAGCAGCCCAGTGCCTGCTGGGCTAGCACATCTGAAGATGCTGGATTTAATCTGGTGAGCTGGAGTAGTCACTCTTACCTGTGTTTGTCTCTGTGCACAGGGAACTGAATCCAGTTCTGATCTGATTGGACACAGGAAGTGTTGCTGGAATCACGGTTCACTGTTGATGTGCATACCCTCAAAATTCAGGTTTCACATTTGGGTGCTTAAAGGTAGGTTCCAAAACAAATGATCTGTGAAAATCAGGTCACTTTAATTTGATGACAACATATGGATTTTTAGGGGCCTAAGTTAAGGCACCCAAGTTTCAGAAAGGTTGGTTTTTAATAAATACAACAGGGTTGCATCATGTAATTGATGGGGAGGGCTGATGCTGGAGTTTGGCTGGTTTTCATTCTCCGTGTGGAAAAAGCAGAGGAAACTTTGCAGCTCTGAGGATACAGTAACTCTGGAGGACCGCCCTAACTTACATAGCTTATAAAATGTGCACTGCGCTATTAATACCTGAGTGCATATACACTTCATATGTGGCATCAACTGACACTGAGTTTCATACGTATAAGTAACTTATTTTGAAATGACACTTCCAGCAGAACCCAATTCACTGAGCAGCCTTCTCTCACAAATTGAGATGGCTGTGTGGGCTGAACATTACGAGCTATTAAATATATATTTGTAAAAGGCAATTTCCCTTTATTACAGTCATTCCCTTGACATTGGTGTCTGACAGGAATAGGCACACTGATAACAGGTTCTTTATCAAAGTGCAGTATTTTGGGATTTATTTTTTTTAAACTGCCACACTTGTATCCTGGCCTGTTAGCTAAATGGGAACCTCTCCAGAACTTAAAATTCATCCACTGAAAGCAGCTGCTAATTTATGTGCACTCAGCATCGTTGCACCTGTTTAAAGGAGACAGATTTTCTTATTACTCCCATTACATTTTACCTCTTGACACCACTTTTTAAAATTGTATTTAAGGATCATTCTGCAAACATTCTTCACCTTAATTCTCTACCACGGCATGTTCAGTTCAGACATCTGGTGGTTGGTAGTAGGGGAAGAAAGCTTTTGTTAGCAAGTGAGTTCATTGATTGGACATAGACAGTTCTCTAAGGCCACAATATGCAGTCTTTACTCAGGTAAAGGCCTGAGTGGACTTTGGGATGTGGACTTACAATTGTGTAAGCCAAGGGTTCTCAAACTTACTTAGTAAGCTGGAGCACATCTTGGTAGTTGTCTCTTGGATGCTCTTCTTTCCATTCACAGTTGAGGGAACCACCTCTTCTCCCATTCCTGATCACTTAATGTGCCCATGGCAGTTGCTTCCATAGTGAAGTGACATTAGGGAAATGTTTAGTGTATTTTTGGTGTCATTAGTGCAATAAGTCTTTTGCCCAGTTTTTGTTAAAATCAATCAGCCTGGTTACCCTGACTCAACTTTTCCTCTCTCTTGCCCATGGTTCTCTGCTCTCTGGTACCTTTCCCTGATGCTTGGTTCTCTTCTCCCCTGGGCATACCGCCCTTGTTCCTATCTCCTACTGGTCCCTAGCAGCTGCAGTTTCACTGATGGCTCCAGTCCCTGAAGGTGGCTCCTTCACCTCCTCCATCTATGTAGCAGTGGGCCCCAGGGGGACAGCTAGGCTGGCTGATGGATTCCAATTGCCTTTTGCACTTCCTTCCACTTAAGAGCCTGGATGCTCATAGAAGCAGTTGGAGACAATGAAAGCCAACAGCATGTGATCTCTCAGCACTCTGCAGATTCCCAGGGTTCCCCTACGCTGCGGCTGGGAGCATACCTCCCAGCCTGGGTACACAGGCATACACTAGTTCAAGTTGAGCTAGCATGCTAAAAATAGAAGTGTTGATGCTATGGCATAGGCAGCGGCATGGGCTAGCCATCTGAGTTTGGACCCAGGGGTTTGCGTGGGCTTGTACTGGGGGTGCGATCAGGGAGGGGTAAGCCTGAGCCGTAACATCCACACTGCTACTTTTAGAGCACTCGCTCATGCAGAGCTAGTGCATGTCTGTCTACCTGGGCAGGGAGGCATCATTCCAGCTGAAGGTTATAGAGACCCCTAGGAGCCCACAGGCCAGAGTTTGGGAAACATTGGCATTAGCAGTAATTGTGAGGAAGTGCTGATTAGTGTCTGTTCGGCAAACTCTGCTGACGACAAAGCCAGTTGTAAGAAGCGGATTATTCATCGTTCCTGCATGGGCTGCTTTCTCCCTGGACATTTCTGCAGAAGTGCAATCACTGTTTGAATAGTTACTCTATACAGATTTCGCGTCAACTAGTTGATAGATCAGACGTCTTTTAAATAATTATTTTTTCTTTATTTTGTGGTTCTTCTGGTGGCCATCAAACCTGCCTCTCAGCTTACCTGGTGGTTTGATCTGCTGCTTAGTGGTCCTAGTGTGACGTGTGGGTGTCACAAATTGCACCAGATATGCTAGTCAGGAGTAACAGAGCAACTCAGGAGGATTTTCTAGGGTTACAGCTTGACTTTCAATCATCTTTCCCTTCTGAGGTGTGGCTAGACAAGCTATCCTCACCTGCCCGTGTACCTCAAGAGGGCCTGTTCAGTGGCAGTTAATAGGAATTTTAAATTCCGAATTAAATTGACAAGCTAATCAGGTCATGGGAGGTGGAGAGAACTGTGCTGGGAGTGTGACAGCTAAGCACAGAAAAGAGCTGATTAAACATGAAAATCTGCAGCTGTGAGTTCCCAAATTGCTTGGGAAGCTTGGCTGCATTTGGACTAGGGAATGGGGGTGGGACACCATAAAGGAGTCTTAGTCCAGGAGCAGCTTGCTGCCAGGGCCAGTGGTTTGTTGGATTGGGGTGTAACTAGTAGGCAGGAATTGTACTGGGGCAAAAAAGGGTCAGAAAGGGATTGTTGTTTTCAGTGTTTGGTGCATTGATGATATACTGTGACTACATACGCAGACATTCTGAACTGATAGTACTAATTAACCACACCCATCATATCATTGGCTCAGTCGTAATTAAGCATTGTATTCCTGGAGCTAACACATGTTGGGTCTGCCATCCATATGAGCCTCTGCCATGGTTTGAGGCTTGGCTATAACAAAGGCCTTTTCTTTGCTGCTAAAAAAGGTGTCTTTTTGCCTTGGGGTGACATGCATGAGCTATCCTAAGATAAAAACACAGGGAACACAAGGCGCTTTAGTTTTACCGGGAGGTCAACTTGACGAAGTCTTGCACAACATTTCCACCTGAGTTGACCTTGGTGAGCTTACCTCGTGGTAGCTGCACTAGGATTGCTGTGCCGGTAGAGCTGTGTTGGTATACTACGCTGGCAAAGCAAAACTAATCACTTTAGCTGGCATAGCTTATCCTACCACTCCTGGGTGAAATAAGCTATGCAGGACTGGCAAAAGGACACCCCTGACCAATATGCCCGCAGAAATATGTAGCGTAGACCTGGCATCAGTGTAGTTTTAACAAGGCCTGTGTGTATCATATAGACTATGTGACATATACCGTACCAGAAGTTCTGGGAGGTCAGTGCATAAACTTCCCCTATTTCCATTCCCCAGCATCACTGAACTCCACTGATTGTGTATGGAGTCTTTTGTCTGCTTAGATGTTGGAAACAATTGCCAGCTCAATTTAATCTCTGTGACTCCACAGTAAACAGTTCAATATTGGCTGCATGGCAAACTACGTTCTCCTCTCTCTCTGATCGTTTTGCAGCATCCCTTTCCCAAGTTCCAAGTGCAGGATTAACTGCCCAGTCAGGAACTGGAAACAAACCACTTTTTATTAGGGAAGCAGAGGGAGAGCAGCATTGTTACCACCAACTGGAGCTCTGGGTTGGCTCAACAAATTGACGCTAACCCCCTTGGCTTCTTCAGAGACAGGTTTTCCAGAGAGATGGACAGAAACTAGCAGGGAGGAGCATATCTTTTTATAGTCTCTGTGCTGGGATGTGTGCTCCCCCACACCCCAGCCTGGCTGCTTTGAATGGGTCTGGCCCTCAAGGATTCCAGGGATGTGGATCTAGGTTGTTCTCGAAGGTCTGTACGTTTCTGGGGCTTTTGTTTCCTGTGCCTGCAGGTTTGATGCCTGAGTGAGCCTTTTATCTTTCTCTTTGAAGGTGCTTTGGCATGTGCCATTTGGCAGCTGGTAGAGGTAGATTCTGTGCTGTGCTTCAGTTAGCTTGAGACTCTGGTATGGTGAAACATGTGAATGCCTGGAAAGTCTCTTATCACACATCAAGCCACAATTGCTAATAGAGCATGCATTGGTAATTGTAACTTGATTTGTGATAAGAGACTTCTTGCATCAGCTTGCTCCTCCTGGTTTCAGATATGTAATGTCTGGGTTTATATTCTTGTACTGCCAAGGCTGCAAGTTACATGTGCCACAACTGGATATCAGATTTGACAATTGTTTGATTTGTCATAGACTGGCACCTCCCTCGCTGGGAGGCTCCAGGGAGATGTATCAGGCTAAGAGACCATGGCTTCCACTGTGCTTCATTTGGATAGCTTAAAGGCTTTTATATTGTGATCTTTTCCACAGGCTGGATTTAGTTGGGCCAGGCAGTCTGCAGCACCTAAACTTAAAGAGCAGGATTGGTTAGCATTGGTGGAGAAAGGGCCATTATGCTGACACAGCAACTTTGGGACAGTGGTGTCCTTTCTGCTGGAGCCCATATGCTGCTGTTGTAAGATGCATAAGACATCTGGTGTGGTTTATCAGAGAATATTAAGTGCAAAAATAGTATTTCAATAATAGGTGCACTTACTAAAGCGACAGTGGAAGTGGGCAGCCTTCCAATCTGTGTATGAAAATGCTTCCAGCTCCCATTTCACGACAAGAAAAGCAATAATAAATCAACCAAAGAAATATAATCTGTATCTCAAACATTTTAATAAGTAACTTTAAAAAAAAATCAATGTGGATGTGTTAGCTCTTGCCAGCTGTTTGCTTCCTGGTCATGTCCTGAGAACTAAGATAGGGAAGCAATCAAGAATCCAACAGTCTAAAGTTAGTTATTGTACAGTCTGTAGTTAGTATTCCTGCCTGTGACCACAGCAGGTATTGCCAATGAAAGAAGGTAAAGAGTGGGTAGGAACAGAGCCCTGTGTGCTTTCTTACCTTTTTACCAGTGTCTGGGTGGAAACGGCAGATGGCCCGATTCATGACCCAGAGAGCACTAGCTTTCTGAACTGGAGAGCATTTTTAGTGCAGGAAGGGAATGACTCTCTAGCAACATCCTGGGATCTCTGGGAAATCTAAGTTTCAGGAAGATCAGGAATCTGGCAGCCAGAATGGGTGATGACATGGTGTTTGTTTATCCCAAAGGCCCTGGATTTGCTTCTTGCCATGTGTTATCTTGGTCAAATATGCATCTGATCCACCAGGTTACCAGCCGATAGTAGGGACACCTTAAAGAGTGGGGGAGCAAGTCAAGCGTCCTTTGGGCAGATTTTAGAGAAGGGAAGTCTGTCATCACCCTGGATGGTAGCATCGGTTAACTAGTCAGGCTGCTCTCCAGCACGTCTGGTGAGACCTGGATAACAGAAGGCCGTGTATCTTAGGCTATGGTGGCAGAGCTTAGCCATGCCGACTATTTACCTATGGGATTCAGGTGGGTTTGTACTTGGCATGGCTAAGCCATGCTTCCACTGTAGCTACGTGTGTGACTGCAGCTACGCTGCTATTTATACTTGCACAAGCTCAGTGGGAACTACAGCGAGTATGTATACGCAAGCTGGAAATCATGTGCTTAGTGCACAGTGAGACGTAGCCTTGCTTTGCCTCCTCCGTATTTCATTTTCTGGGTCTTGGAATAATTTGGGGGATAGAAATGGTCGGTGGGAGGGAAGCCAGTGAGGTTCTAGTATGGAGGTAGCCTAGGAGCAGGTGCTTAACACACACAGAAATGACCTGTTTCGTGGGTATTAAATACACTAGTTAGTTTTATTTTCCACATGAAATGATAATCTGTCTTTAGATGGGAGGATGAGGAGTGGCTCAAATAAGGGAGGCTACAGGAATGACAGATGTTGCATGCAGCCTCACCTTGGCTGAGTCATGCCTGCGTCTGACAGATACTTGAGGGGTCTGACTTTCTCACATACTGTGGCCACATTTGTATAGCTTATCCTAGGTCACTGAATTGAATTGACATGTGAGGGTGGAGTCTGTGCTCACAGAAAGTTGGCATTGTATTCTAAATCCCGTGTTGTGTTCCATGCTCAGAGTTGTTTCAGGTTGATATTCAGTCCGAGCACTAACAGCAGCACAGGGTCACATGGAGGAGGGCTAGGGAAGCGTTTTAAAGGTACTCTGTTATGCAGTGAGCTGCCCTAAGTTCTAATGGCTTAGTTGAAGAGCAGCTTCACAGGGATTCATTTTATTAGCGCTGTCACACACCTACCATTAGGAGACAGTATTCCCAGGCTCTTCCCAGCATCAAACCTGTTCACTCAGGCTGTGCAGTGGGTTCACCATTTGACTCTGAAATATTCTAATATTACTAAACCTCTCAGAGGCAGGGGGCCAGTTGGTCCCATGCAAAGAGAAGTGTCTTCAGATAACTTCTACACACAGACCATGAGCTGGTAGGTTTTAACATGGTCACAACTGTTAAAACTAGCACACTTGTCTCAGTCTGAGATTCCGTCCTACTCGCTGTTTAGCCCTGTTCACTTATATAATAAGGGCTTGGAAGGAACTAGCACATTTTCAAATTGGTTCTTGATTTAGAAATATTTTCAATTCTGGAGTTTTGGCCAGTTATTTGGGTTCTCCCAGGGGCAGCTAATGAATGCTGAACTGTGGTGCTGCCCTGTGTATTCATACAGTGAATCCTGCTTTGATGTCCCAGCTCAAAAATACCCTCTGTGGGGAAAAGCCCTGGGAGAAGCCAATGCATTGTCTCAGCTGTACTCTAAAAACCTCAGTGTTACGTGTTAAAGGCTTGATACTGCAGACGCTCCATGTGCAAAACTCCAGTTGAAGTCCATGACTAAGGGCTTGCCATAGCGGGCTCTGAACACCCCTACGTAACTACAAGGGCCAGGAATTAACCATAGATAGAGCAGAGCACTGATTCTTTGTTAACTTAAGTTATCATGATTGCACTGGCTTATATATGCCTTACAACAAACTAGCCTCTTCTTCTTCTTTATGTGTATCATGGTAGTGCCTATAAGACACTGTACAAATACATAGTAAGATCGTCCCCGCTTTGAAGAGTGTACACTCTCTAAATAGACAAGAAAAAGGGTGGGAGAGACAAAAGGATTGGTCCAAGGTCACACAGCAGCAGGTCAGGGACAGCTGGGAATAGAAACCTGTTCTTCTAACTTTCAGTCTCTCCGCGGAACTATCCTGCTATTTTTAGGTGGTGGTTTTTTGTTTTGTTTAAAACCATCTAATAGTTAAGTGTCAAATAAAGGAAGGCACAAGCTATGCCTAACTTATGAAAATAGATTCTCTGTTCAAATGTAGAATCAATAAAAGCCACCAGTGCTGAACCAGATCTAACTCGCTGGGATATAAGTGAAGTTCCCTGAGCTTTTTGGTTTCTTTTTGTGCCATCTGGAATTGGAAAAATGGATAGTTTACAAAATGACAGTTTTTAGGCATTTCAAAAGCCTTATAAGCGACCCTAAAAATGCAGAGCTTTTAAAAACTTTCCCTATCACTCTGTGACCTCCCAAATGTCGGGAAGTTGCTGAGACGGTGGTGTGCCAACCACAGCAGCCTCTGAAACAAACAATAATAATTATAATACTTGGCAGTGGTGAGCAGTTCATTTCTGGGTGAAATTCAGGAATGAAACCAAGAAAGAGCTCTTCAGTGGGCTCAGAATAGCCTTCCTACCACTGAGCCCCAATACGGTCTGCGGATGAAGAACACCCTGTATCAGACCCACCGCCAAATGTCATGGCGCTAGGTTCGTTTCTTCTCCGAGCCTTCCCACCCAAAGGTCCTGCAGGGGATTATAGGCTGACTCAGCCTCCCATCATGCCTTGAAGCAAATTTATCCCAGATGCTGTGGTCTCTCTAGATAATAAGGTAGCTTGGCCAGATGCTGCTTATGTCTCTGAAGGCTGGGGTATCCTGGGGCAGGGGAAAGAGTGAGTTTGTGTGTAAATACATGCTGTACAGTAAAATGGTGAAGTTTCGTGAGAGGAAAGAATCCACCCTCCCCACAATCTACAAAGCCATAAAAGCTTCAAGGTCTCTGCTAGCCTCACTCATGTGTTCCATTCCCGACCCCTGCAATTGGCAGGGATGACTCAGGTGTTTGATCCCAAGGGTGTAGCTCATTTGAATGGGCAGGGAGGAGTCTTTGGATGGACGTACTTCTATAAGATGACGTAAGATGCCTCGTCCAGGCTCTCCACCGTGTCCAAACTGGAATCTTCTGGCATGCCTCTTGCTGGCTGTTTAGTAGATTAACTACTTTGGAGCTGCAGAGGCTGAGCGTTGTGCATCCTGTATCTCGGGGGGAAGGTGTTTGCTCTTGATCTCAAGCATGTCATGTGTGCCAAGCCGCAGCGATGGGTTCCCTAGAGCTACAGGTCTGAACACGTGCTCGGTTCTGTCAACAAACATGGTTCACTGATTCAGACAGGTTTTGAGCAGAGTTGGACTGAATTCCTGTAGGTTGCACTTACGTGCCCTTAATGATGTTGAGTCAAGGGGACTGTGGGTGTATGAGGCCATTGCATGGAAGCTTAAGCTTTTGTAGCTTACCAAGGCAATTTATCATTGTGAAGAGGTATAACAGGTATAACCAGTGCAAGGAAATGTACTGTAGAACTGGGACATATTCCCTGTACGTTTATTTTCGCAGACTTAAAAATAGCTGTGAAAATAGATTTACAGCCAGTGGTTTCTGCTGAGAACTCCTGTGCTGCTACTGCCTAGGAACAGGCGGCTGCTCCAGAGCTGTCTAGCACTCACGAAGTGTGTTCACGCTGCTCTGCCTAGCCAAAGGCAGCTCCCCTCCCCCCGGCGAAAGAAATGAATCTACAACTAGCGCTGTCCTGTGAAAATTAACAGGCAAAAATCCGCTGCTCTGGTGCTGATCGGACTGTGCGGAGGGGAATTCTAGTGAAGCTCCATGAGATCCACATGTAAACTCGTCCTCAGTCCATTGAAATATGGACAGCTAAAGGCTACTTGGACTGGAAGCTCTTTGGGAGTTGGACCGTGTTTTTGTTCTGTGTCGGTCCGGCACCTAGCACAGTGGGGCCCTGGTCCATGACGGGCTCCTGAGTGCTATCACAAAGCAGATAAATAGTGATAAACTCACGATTCTAAAACAAGGTGCATCTGAAATGACTCTAGGGGCAGGGGGAGAGGAGTTTTTGAGGCGCTTAATGCCCTTTGGATGAATATGGTCTCTTGACCTGAATTGTAGCAGCTGTAGGCTGAGCTGGAGAGATACAGCGGCAGCTTTCCTTTGCATTATTCATGGATTAAGTACTGCTGTCTAAGGTGCTCATGTTTTCCCCCTCTGTTGAATGCAGTGCAGTTGTGGTGTTCCACATTTACTGAGCCCGGCCAGACCTCTAAAATGTGGGTCACAGAGATGCAAGAGATGTCAGTTTGGCGAGTCTAGGCCTGGAGGGGTGGAAATGGGCACTGATGCTTGTTAGAGCCCAAAATGAGGAGCTGTGTATGGCTGATTGAGCTGATAGGAGCAGTGTGCTATGAGGGTTGTTTAAATCAGGGCTTCTCACAACAATTTTTTCTGGTGGCCTCTGACAATTTTTCCTAAAATACTTAATTAACTTTAGGAAAAACCAATAACTATCCACATAGACATGTTGAAATCATTGTAATTTATTGATGTAGGATTTTTTCCCCCAGACTCAATAATAAATAGTCATGTACAGTTGTCTGTATTCTTTACTGGACCTAAACAGAATAGAAACACAAATAAGGTGCTTTGTACGGTCTTGTCTTTTTTTTGCTTTTTTTTTGGTTGCTTTTTTTTTCTTCAAGATGTGCTAGTTACTAAGTCTGCTGTGAAAAGTGACATTAACAAACGTACAAATATCACTTTTCACAGCAGACTTACTCAGCCCCGGCAAGCCTGGGATGGGGAGGTGAATATGGAAGCAGTGGGGGCCAGGGGCACTGGAGGAGGGGGGGTGAGCTTGGGGCCAGAGCCCGCCACCATATGGTGAGGGAACGGAGCCTGAAACCTTGTGGCTGGAGCCTGACACCACCAGCCCTGGGAAGGTGGGGAACCCACTGCCTGCCTGCTCCTCCAGCTTTTGTGTCTCCAGAGGTGGGCAGGGCCCAACCACTGCTGGTGGCTCTGGGGGAGGGGGCTGCTGCTTTAGCCCTCCCCCTCACCCCCCATCATAGCCCAGGAGGCTGTGGCTCACGAAAAGTCCTTGGTGGCTGCATTTGGCCAGGGTGGCTGCATTTGAGAAACACTAGTTTAAAGTGTCTGTCCTGAAAGTGGGGGAGAAGCCAGCCCATTCCTACCCTCCTTCATGGGATTTAACAATGAAACCTGGGTCACAGGGCTTGAGCAATGGACCAGATGCTAGTATAAAAGACAGGCCTTTCTCGGAGGGAGTTCAGAGACAGTATCTTGGTAAGAAGCCCAATGCAGCATGCTGGTTAAGGGTTGGGGAACAATTTCCAATGGGGCGTGCTGTGTGGGTTCTTCCACTACATTTTTCACATCAGCCGAGCAAGAGGGTTCTGTTAAGTGTGGAGCCCAAGCCTCCCCCCATCCTGTGAAGCAAACGTCCCTCTGTTACTCATAGCTTTTCCCAGCAACAGAATAAAAATTACAAGATGCGTCACTTTTGCTGCTTCTGCTATTAGCTGAACAACTGTGAAACTCACTAGAATCTAGCCACTAAAGTCTAGACTAAATCTGGTCTACACCAAAAATTTATCTCCACCTAGTCGTGTGTCTTGGGTTTGAAAAATTCACAACCCTAGGGGAGACAGTTAAGCTGACCTCAGCCCTTTGTAGACACCACTGGGTTGATGGAAGAATTCTTCTCTTGACTTAGCTATTCCCTCTCGAGGGGGTGGATTTACTAGAGTGATGGAAAAATCCCTTCCATCGCTGTAGTAAGTGTCTGCACTACAAATGCTACAGTGGCACAGCTGGTAATGTTGACATACCCGGAGCTGCTCAGAACTGTACTCATCCTCGCTGTTGTAGTGAAGGGGGAGAGAGACAGATTGTGCTCTTGAGTAGCTCTGTGGTACAAGGTGCACAGATATGACAGTAACTAGCGCCATGTAAGAGGGAGGTAGATGCTGCTGCTCAGAATCAGACTTCAGTGAAATTGAAGAGTCTGGTAAATTTCTCTGTGCTACTGCCAGATAGTTTCCATTAAGAAGTCCATTTTTCATGCCCTGCTGAGTCAATTTCCAGCATAACCTTAGATAGCTAACTTCCCTCCACCAATAGAGCCTGATCCAGATGCCCTGGCAAGGGGAGCTTTGCCCTCTGAATGTCTTTAGACAAAAAACTACTACAGAAAATTCTTTCCTGGGTATTTGGCTGGTGAATCTTGCCCATATGCTCAGGGTTTAGCTGATCGCCATATTTGGGGTCAGGAAAGAATTTTCCTCCAGGGTAGATTGGAAGAGGCCCTGGAGGTTTTTCGCCTTCCTCTGTAGCATGGGGCACGGGTCACTTGCTGGAGGATTCTCTGCTCCTTGAAGTCTTTAAACCACGATTTGAGGACTTCAGTATCTCAGACATAGGTGAGAGGTGAAAGGTACCTGTCCTTTTAAAAACACTTATATTAAGTGCATTAATATTAAAATTGGATGACTGCGAATTTTAAAACCAAGCCTTGTGGAAAGAGGTCCTAGATAAGTGTGTGAAGCTACTAACACTTCAGAGCTAGGTTCAAAATATGACTAGAGTTTCCTCAATTTCTGGTCTCCATGTGTTCAGATCACAAACCACCACAAAACTATCCTGTGAGCTGGAAGAGTGGGCAGGTTGCTGCCTGGTGCTAGTCTGTCTGTACTGTGCCTATCCGTTGTCAGGGATTACTGGTGTCCCTTTCATGAATGCTGAATTCACTTGTAGTTCTCGGCAAGGCATAAAAACTCAAGAAAGGCCAGAGTGATGGGGTCTCTCCAGTATTTTGTGGCAATCCCAGGGATGTCCTGTTTGTCTTTGTCCTTATCTTATTCATGTGTTTGCATTTTGCAGGTTTCATTGATCATGGACTGTGAAGAACTCCCAGATTTTTCGAGTCCAAAAGAAGAAACTGCTTATTGGAAAGAGCTTTCCTTGAAGTATAAACAAAGGTATCATTTTGGATTCATAGACCTGTGCTTACTGTTAGCTCTACCAGAATGTGACTAATCAACCTGCCTCTCAGTGGGGGTTTTGCTTTGATAAATGTCAGGTGTGTCCAAATGAATTTCTTCATTTTCATCTTTAGAAATGCCAGGTCAGTCAGTAAGAGCCCACTGCTGGAAGCAGAGCATCTTCTGCGTGGGCATTACCAACTTGAGAGCTCCAGGTTGTGGACTGCAGCCTCCTGGGGTAGATTGTATGAGTTCCTTTTGGCTACCATTGGCATTAGCAGGGCTGGCTTTGCAGATTGGTATCTAAATACCTGGAGCAATACTCTGCTTGGTTCTGTGTTTCGGGGACCTCTGCCTGCTTTCCTCTGGAGTGTTGTCCTTCTGTTCTGTGTTACTGTTGTGGATTGCGCAGGTGCAGCAAACAAAACTTCCTGCAGTCCCAATATGCACATCAGGATGCTAATGAATTCATGTTGCTTCCCGACCACTGAATGTGTCAGACTGGTGAAAGAAACGCAGAACTGGCGTATTTCAGATGGCGCATCTGAAGGGACCTGGCGTCTCCTGAGCTGTTCTTGAATGTCAGAAAAAATTCAGGGCCTTTAGGGGTTAAGGAAAGATTTGGTTTCTGTACCCTTATAATTCACTTTCCTATAAACTTTGCTGCTTGATGAGAGCTGAGCTGTTAAGCACAGGGCAGATACAGACATGTCAGTGACGTGTGGGCAGTGGCTCCTTTTAGCAATTTAATACCTTGCAGTGGTGTAAGGTAAGTATTATGCTGGCTCCCTGACTAAGTGGTTAATAACCTTAGGTTCTAGAAAAGGGTTGGGGTTTAATGTTACTTTGGTGTGACCGTATGGTATAACAATATTGTTCTCTGTTGTTAGACTGCATTCAGTCATATGTTTTTCAATCAAAACCAGGTTAAAAATTCACTGGCTAATACCAGACCTGCCCATGAAATGATTTAACAAATGCTAGCTGTGAAAGTTAATGAATAGAGAATTTTTGTCAAACTCCTAGACATCCTGTTGTTGACCTTTGTGCATGGAATTGTATTTAAACATGTTTTTAATACAGCAGTTTGTGTGTTGCACAAAAATGAATTTCCTTTCATAGCTGAACTTCATGGAACTCTTACCTTACTGCAGTTCCCTTCTTCTCTTTAAAGAGATGCTGTTTATATGAGTCCTGTCATATGCTAGAGATTCTTCCTGGGTTTATCTTTAGACGAGATCCGTGGGTTTTGTTACAACTTGATAAACTAAACCCTTGACTGATACGAATCCTCTGCTTACAGTTTCCAGGAAGCACGTGAAGAGCTGGCTGAATTCCAGGAGGGGAGCAGAGAATTGGAAGCTGAATTGGAGGCCCAGCTAGTGCAGGCTGAACAGAGGAATAGGGACTTGCAAGCAGATAACCAAAGACTGAAATATGAAGTGGAAACATTAAAGGTACGGCAGTGTCTGTAGTGGAATGGCCTGTTCTTGCAGGTAGTCAAAAGTGTGGTTCTAAATTATCATTCAAAATCTGTCTGGTCTGTACAGGTTTTTTGGTAATTCAGTATCTGTATCCAGAATATAAAGGGAGGGGAGGAGACATATGTTTGAGATCCGGTTTTGAGTATGGCATGTGCCCAATGGGTAAGACCAGGTATTTACCAGCCACCTGGTCAGGTAATGTCAGGTAAATGTCAGTTATGTCAGGTAAATTTGTGGAGGAATTTGGTATGTTCCTTGGCCATGTCATAAGAGGGACATGTCTCGGATCCTTTGCTTTTGAGCTTGATCTTGAGTTTTGCCTGCGTAAGGGCAGCAGATTTGGGTTTTCGGAGACTTTGGTGGATTTGTTGTTACTACAGCAAGTTAACATAGCCATGTGATGGACATACTACTGATCTGCTTTGTTAGGCCATTGAATCATTTTGTTCATCATTTCAGCGGTAGGATTGTGCAGCTAATTCCTGTGAATCAGTGGTTTTTGCCCAGAATGTCCCTGGTTTTGTGAGATTTTTAAGGCAGTTGAAGACCTCTGACTTGTGCATGTCCTTTAGCAGAGATTCTGATAGTGTTCTGTAGAGTGTTCAGATAGACAACAGAATATTCTAATTAATGCATCTGGGCCGATCTGTTCTCACCCTGCCCTGGGATCTTGGAGAGCATCATGGTTTGGTCCTGCTCTTGGAAACTTGACCCGGGGCAGGAGGTGGGAACATAGCTGGAAATCATTGTGTTCTGAGCCAGGGCAAATGTGCTCTGTGGGATCCCTGGTTATCTTATCCCTTCCCTGTTATAGTTATGAAATCTGCATGTACTTGAGGAGGCCAGTAGCTTCTTCAGGAAAGTCTCTAGCTGCTTCCTCGGAGTTGTGGACATTCTTAACCAACCAGACTGTCAGCACCCACTTTCCAGTTTTTCCAGGTGAAGGTCTTGGAGTGAACTTCCCTGTGCAGTCAAGAAACAGATTCCAGTGCCTCTTATTTTTGCTCACTGTTGGGATTTCAGGCCAGTTCTTGTCGTAGCATAATTGTCTGGAGTGTGGGAGACACAGAGTCAGAATCCTCTCTACCAGTTGTATTGCTTTCTGGCCACCTATAGGTGTGCCGGGCCACATTTATGGTTTTGAGGGTGACATTTAAAAGCCTCCTCGACCTGCCATTACAGACTATTGAGAACGGAAGTTGATGGGTGTGTTTGGGAGAATAACTAGCTATTTGGTGACTGGATCCTTGCTGTGCACAGTGTTGGCTTTCTTTATTTCAGGGTGCCCAGTGCTGATGCTTTGTAAATATCCATGTTAATACTGGCATTTCTATGTGCTACCACCAACAAACCCACATGAGCTGACTAATTCTGTTGTGTTACTTTTTCCCCTCTTATTTGGCTCTGGCTTGCCTCAGAAGGTTGTATATTAGCAACATTAATCTTGCTTCCCCTCTTATTTCCAGGAGAAACTTGAACACCAATATGCACAAAGTTACAAGCAAGTGTCGGTGTTGGAAGATGACCTAAGTCAGACACGGGCCATTAAAGACCAGCTACACAAATACGTGAGGGAGCTGGAACAGGCCAACGACGACTTGGAGCGCGCTAAGAGGTGAAGGTTACAAACCGATTGTCTTGCTAGATCTTCCTCTCGTCATTTAGCTTCACAGCTCTTGACTATCTCTAATGGATGCAACTTTGCATAAGGAGAGACACTGTTTTTTGTTGCACTCATGCAGTTAAAACCGTATTGAGGCTCCAGCCCAGTCGGATGTCCAAGTTAGCCTCACTCACTTGTTAGCCCTACAGTACAGCAAGAAGTCCTAGAATCAGAGAGTTTAAGGTCAGAAGGATCACCGGATCATCTAGTCGGACCTCCTGCATATCACAAGCTACTAAACCCCACCTGGTTACCTCAGTATTGGGCCCAGTAACCTGGATTGCTGGAGGTTTCTAAAGTATTCTACTTTGTGTAAATCAGTGAGAAACAAGAGCAGTAATTTGCACTCTATTTTATGGATTCCTGAAAGATGAGAGCAGAGCATAAAAGCAAGCCCAGCCAGCATGCCAGGTTTGACGTCAGCAGCCAGGTAACTCTTACAGCATGCCAGTGATCCTTCCAGGACAAAGCCTCCTTCAGATAAGAAGCTAATACCTTATGCAGTCCCTTGTAAATAAAGCAAGCCTAGTGAGTCTCTTCTTCCCTTACCTAATAAGCACTGTGGCTGGCCACAGGGAATGACTGTGTATACTGGATAAGAAGTGCATAAAACTAGCAAGAGTGCTGCTAGCAATGCCCTGTTTGGAAAGTAACAAACAGATCCTGCCTCTGTTTAACTGAATGGGAATGTTGCCGTTGAGTTCAACAGGAGCAGGACTGGGTCTCTGGCTATGTGGCATGGCAGACCCAGAGCTGAGGCCCTGATTTAGCAAGATACTTGAGCACGTGACTAACTTTTTAAACGTGTGAGTTGTCCCATTGAAGTCAGTGGAATGGCTTGCATGTTGTGTTAGTCATATGCTTAAGTACTTTACTGACTTGGGGCTTGAGTTAATATCCCAGTCCCACACTTTCTTGGCTCGCTGAATTGTTAGCTGCTCAGAGCATGGAGGTGGTAGCACCTTGCAGGTCCTCTGAGTTGATGCAGAGTGCTGCATTGACTGGCTCTGGTTGCTGAGCAGAAGGGAGAGAGAGTGGATATCAGTGCTTGGTGAGCTCTTACACAGCTGTGTTTTACATTGTTTGAAGTCCAGCTGCTAGAGTTCTGTCCTGTCCAGTCCACATACCTCACTTCTGTGGCGCTTAATGGTCTTTTCCAGGAAGCATGGCAGAGCTGTAAAGCTTTGGACATTGCTTACCTTTTCCTTTTGTTGTTATGCTTTCCAATGTGCTTTATGTCAGCTGATCTGAAGAGCCTAATATTTTGAATTTTGTTTCTAGGGCAACAATAGTTTCATTGGAAGACTTTGAACAAAGGCTGAACCAGGCTATTGAGAGAAATGCATTTTTAGAAAGTGAGCTGGATGACAAGGAATCGTTGCTAGTTTCTGTACAGAGGTTAAAGGATGAAGCGAGAGGTACAGCTTGATTGATTAATTCTTTGGTTTAGTACAGGCTTCTTAATAGAGATGTATTCTAACAACTACAGCTCATGTTTGTACAGCACCTAGCACAATGGGGCCAAAGCTGTTTGTGCAATGTAAATCTTCAATAATAATAATAATTTCTACACAGTTAAGGGGAGTAAAGAAATCTCATCTGGTGAGTGGGGAAAAATACCATGAAATCCATTCAGGATTTTTTAAATATGTGAGTACTGCAGGAGAATTCAAATTCCAAATGAAAACTGAGTTAAGCACAGATCTGTGTGACAAATGCTTCCATTAACCAGGCTCTGTGCAGGTTGTCAGGGAGATTCGAGGATGGGATTAGACATGGAAATAAATGTTAACTAACCTTGTGAAATTCTCCGTTGTCCTCTGTAATCCTCTTGGGAGTTGCCTGGCTTATGGAAGATATCCCAGAAAGGATTGCAATGAGACTTGTGGGATTAATGATGTTACATTCTGGGACATCTTCCGTAAACCAGGAATCCCCAAAAGGATTTCATCGAGACGAAGTGAGGGAAGAATACCCAAAGGCTGGCTGAAATTAAGGCTGGCTGATAAATGGCATCCCATCACCTGGTTAGTAGGGTCACTCGGTTCACAAAACTGTGCTCGACATCACTCAAGACTTACCGATACAAACATGGAGTTGTCTCTGACAGCAAAGAACTTAAAAAGGAAGACCAAATGTTGTTGTCTAATGAAACATACAAATCATAACTTATAGTAAGGGCAGTAATAATGAAACTCATGGCGAATCTTCAGGAGCAGCTGAATGATCAACATTAATTACCCAGTTGCAAAACGGGATGAACAAAGTGTTCAACATCTTTAAAATAGAAGAAGAAAAACAAGCAAACAAACAAAACCATATTATTTTCTGGCCAGCAGTCAGAAACGTTAGCTGTTTAAAAAATTGCTGCTCTCACACCCAAATACAAAACTTCTGACTTTTCAAACCTGTGTATCTGGGCAGGTTTTCATTTTTGCTTGGCAGTTTGCCTTTGAAAACATCTCTAAAAGTGCATGGTATTTTAAAAACTCTAATGTACAACACCTTTTGCTTTGGCTTTTTCTGACAGTCCGCTTGAGAATCCAGTGGCCTGTGAAAAATCTAATTATTTTGCCTAAAATAAAAATGGAAAACGAAGTTCATACTTTATTTTAAAATAACACCCTCCCATTTATTATTATTAATTTGCATTATCATGGTGCGAAAGCCTCTTGCTGACTTTGGTGCCCCATTGTGCTAGGCACTATACATATATGTATAACAAGAGACTAAAATCTAAATAGATAAGACAGAAAACGGGTGGTAGAGGAAAAAGATGCACAGAAAGGGGAGGTGTCACACAACAGGTCACTGGAAGAGTTGGGAATAGACCCAGGTTTTCTGACTCCCTGTCCACTGGATTACACTGCCTGTCCAATCCACTATCAATTTATGCCCAGAGAGTCTCAATTTCTTAGCAGGCCTTTTGCTTGGTGTCTGGGGGTTTAGTGGGCAAACAAAGGGGTTTTGCTCTCTTGGCAAGATCATTCAGGGAGTTAGATGCCCAACTACTTTCTCCACCCACCTCCCTTTAAATTAACACCTTGATAATAGGAGTGTGGGGCATAGGAGCACATACAGGGACATTCAGCCCTGGTTGTTGAAAGAACAGTAAGGCTGCGAGAAAAGTCATGGGAAGAGTGAGACAAACATGCTGTTTGTCATGCAATATCTAGGCCGCAATGGAGGCCACTTACGTGGTGCTGCATTTTCTGCCTGGGAATTTCTGGCGATCCAGTGCAGAATGGCCTTTGTGAGTTTCCTGGCTTGCATTTATCTGCACTGTCACTGTTAGGTCAGTGGAGCTGTTGGCCAGAAGCACCTTTGTGTTGGAAGCGCTGACTCTCTGCAGCTCTGACACAGAGCTGTCTGTGCCTTTGTGACCTCCCAAGAGGTTATTATAATGCACTCTACACGGGACCACCCGATGACTACACGTGAGCTGCAACTGGGGCAGAACACGGGAGCCTGTTTGCTCAGCTGTGCTGGCTCTGAGGCACATATTCCATTGATGCGGTGAAGGCTACCTGTTCACTGCCAGTTGCAACGGGAGGGTTGATTTTGAGCTATAACACTCTATGCAGTTTGGGTCCTAGATGCGAGAGGGGCCACCTCTCCCCTGCAGTGTCACTGCAGTTGATCAGCTGGTTTGCTCTTGCTTAGGGTGTCCTTAGGGTTTCTAGAGTTGAATGGCTGGAGGGCATTTTCAGCAGCGGCCCTGTCGCTGAGGAATCTGCTTCCCCTCACCGCCTTGTCTGAAGGGCCAGGATCTGTTGACCTTCAGGGCATAGCTGTTTGCTCAGGCTCTTAGAGGAGAAGCTGATGGTGAAATACATTATTTGTTTGGTGAGGGTTGAGTTTGCATTTAGCTTGGCCTTGGGGAGCTCATGTTGGGTTGGGTTAAGAATGCCATGTACGTGCCCCCAGGGATGATCGCGGTGCTGCATTTTTAACCATCAAGCCATAAATATGAAATGTGCGTTTTTTCTTTTTCCAACTTCCAGACTTACGGCAAGAGTTAGCTGTCCGAGAAAGGCAACAGGAGGTCACCAGGAAGTCTGCTCCTAGTTCTCCGACTCTAGACTGTGAAAAGATGGATTCTGCTGTCCAGGCATCTCTCTCTTTGCCAGCCACGCCTGTTGGAAAAGGATCAGAGAATAGCTTTCCTTCCCCAAAAGGTATGCAGTGCAACAGGGGTGGTTCTGTGGGAACACGAAACTCTGCTGACAAACAGCACTCCCACCAGCTCGGTTCCACTGTGGCACTCTTGGGTAAACCTAGGAACGTATAGGCACCAAGTACTCTGCAGCAAGTTGTGCCTAAAAGCTGCACCTCCTACAGCCTGCTAGAAATTCTGGGGCAGCTTCAGGTAAATTCAGGAGTAGAGTTTTCTGTTGAATTAATATGGAAGTGAGTCAGCTCAGCCTTTGGATTTAATTTGATATTGTGTTCAATTTACTTTACCCTGCCTTTGAGTATTCAGTATGCTGCAGATTTTTGCACTGACAATGCAAAAGGGGGCGGTCGAGGTTGGGTATCCTGGGGAGACAGTCTGAGATTGTAGGATAAGCAATCACTGGATCTTTCTGCTGAAATGACCACCAGAGTAATAGGTCACAATGCTGATAATTTAAACTAGGTCTCAGAGTGACTGTGCTGATGAGATGCTGCGGTCAGTGCACGGCTCTGAGCTCCTGTTTCCATTGCAGATTCTGGGAGACAGCACGGCCCTGGTTTACACTCATTTCGTGTGTGGAAGGCTGTTCACAATGATAAGGGCTAATAATATAATTTAAAAACATAAAAAAGAAGTTTATTGCAGCTCTGTGGCAAGGGATGCATTGTGCAGCCAGTGCCACAGCTGGGGAACGCACAAACCCTTGTTATAGGCAGAGTGTGGCGAAAGCAGACAGCTGGTATAAATTAAGTTGGTTATCCCACAGTGTGTGTATTATTGGGGGCTAGCAGCATGGGGAGCCGTGCTGGGGTGGAATTTTAGATTTCCCCTTTTATGCAGAGGTTAGTTTATTGAATTGGCCATTTTAAACTTCTGAGAAGCAGACCATATAATGAAGTGCATTTATGTTTGCAGCTATACCAAATGGGTTTGGTACCAGCCCCCTAACTCCTTCTGCTAGAATATCAGCACTGAACATTGTGGGAGATCTCTTACGGAAAGTCGGGGTAAGTGCTTTGTCCTGTAGGACCCACGTTTTTGCTGTGATAGAACCAAGCGTTAGGACTGTTTGCTGCCAGTTGCAGTCGTGTCAGGTGCCTAAAAGGGATTGTGGGGCCACGCCTCTGCACAGCCCCACTTTAGCCTTTGAGGGATCTTTCCCATCATGCTCTGGGAGGGCTGCGTGTGTGACAAGGTGACTTCAGTTAGAGAGTCCCAGGTGTAAACAAGGGACTGGGATTCCAAGTACTACATTGGGGTGCTGGGGTTGGCATTTGGGCAAGAACGTATAGCGTGGGCATCCAACTGTGGGACTGGGCATCCTATACGGATTGCTTACATTTGAATATTGCGCCTACAGGATCACACCATCTCTCTCTCAAGGGGCTGCAGGTCTCATGCCTAGGCACAGTGCAGATTGACCTTCCTGAGCGTGGTGGGCGTAGTGTGCATTCCAGCTGTCTGAGGCTCTGCACCTCTCTCCCCCACCCCCTGCAGCTATTTTAAAAAACCAAAATAATCAGGGAGTCCTTCGATAAGAAAGTGACAGAGCACAGAGCAGTTTCCGATCAGACTCATTTCTCAGAGTTGTATGCGGCCTATGTGAAGCTGGTGAACAGGCAATAGAATAAGCCAAGAGAGAGCCAAATATTCCCCATGGTGCAGTTGGGAGGGAAGTGAAATGTTTGAGCTGTTAAATGGATTACAGCTATAAGTGGAGGAGAAATGCTTTAAACATCTGCTGCTTGGAGCACCGGGCTCACCAATATAATGAGGACATGGCTGTACTTGCTTTGAGTCATGAAAAACTTGTTCGTATGTTTGTGCCTCAATGCACAGTGTCAAGGTTTCATGCTACAGTGAGGACACGGTTGTGTCTAAGGTTAGAATCTTGCCCTTGGGGCTGATTTTCATTAATCTCTTGTGCCTAGAAGCTAATCTGCTGTGAATAACGTTAGCCACAACCAGGGAAATCATTTTAGCAAAGGTAAAATTAAAAATCCAGTTGTTGCCTGTGAGCTTCTGGCTAGTTAGGGCAGGCAGGAGTAAGAATCAGTGTGGGTTGTAGAGGAGTTTATTTGCAATCAAGGAGCTTCCTGATTTCTCTGAGAGGGCAGAAGTCCAAGAGTAAGCAGGCATCTTTCCCAGCCCACTCTTAGAAACCCAGCCCACCCACTGTGTAAAGTCCCAACTCACCCCGGTCTTTATGAACAGTAAGATAAAGATTGGCTCAGAACTTCTTCTTGGCCTTGGCTGCTTCTAGGGGTTCCTCCTTCGGGACTGCTCAGCCCACACTCTAGATCTCCTCTGTCCCACTGAGAGCCCCTCTCACCTCCCTTACATCTGGGTGGATAATGAGTCACTTGCTTCAGTGAACCAGCAGAGTCCATGAAACCCTTAAACCTCCAGCACGAGAAGTAGGGTCTTGTCCAGTGCTGAATGCACCCCATAGTGAGGTTAGCTGGGGCTTTCAGCACCTGAGCTCTTCTTGGTGTTACCACTCTCCTCTCTGTTTATTGGTTCTGGTTAAAAACCCAGCTTCCCCCAGTATGGCACTCTCCGGTAAGGCTGGCCTGCTGTGCAGTGCTGGCTGTTGTCTTTGCTTCTAGGCTGTCACAAGGTCGCTACATCTGTTCATCTGCTCCTGTGCTCTTGCCATCCCTGCCTTTGAGCTACATAAGCAGGACTTGAAAATCTGACCAGACCCGTTAGCCAGAGGCTGATAGGGAAGAGCAGTGACTCGGGCAGTATGCTGGTGAGAAGCCCAGCTTACCTTCCCATGCAGGCACAGAGCTCCTGGGGAGGGGTTGGTGCTGGGATTTCTATCGGGAAGCTGCTCTGGACTCCTGCTTAGGAGAGCCCTCTGTCCCATCAGCTGCTGCTTGAACCACACCCAGGCCCACTCAAGCGGCAGGATAGGGTGCATTTTCTGCTGTGGGTGGGTGGGTATCTCCACTCCTTCTGACAACCCTCGTCCTCTCCATTCTGAATTGTCCTCTACAGTGAATAGCTCCAGTATCTGCCTCCACTCTTGCTCTGTTTTCCCCAGCAGCAGCAGCAGAGTGAAATTGATGTGGTTCTCGTCAGTTTCACAGCTGCCCCCCAAGGTTCTGAAGAGCAGTGGTGAAAACCAGGGGAGCCTGGTCAGCTGCTTGGGGAAGCTGGGAACAGCATCAGGGCAGGGTGCTGCCTGCAGGCTCAGGGAGGTGCTGCTGCAGCAGTTTACATTCGGAGACAGATTTTCAAGAGCTGAGCATCTAGCAGCTCCTGTTGAGAATGGGCCCGCTTTATTTAGGTGCCTAAATGGGAGCTGATCTCATCTGAAAAATCATCCCCCTCAAATGTGGATGCTGAGCACATTTGAGAGCTTGGCTTAGCGCTCTCATTCTAAAGGTTTTCTTTGCAACCATAGCTGCTAAAAGCATTAGCTTTGTTCGAGTGAAGCTTAGCTTGTGCTGAAGTTCATCACATTGCCGCCCCCCTCCCTCCTGGCTCACTAGTGGCCATTTCAAGTCATGTAGTGGAGAAGAGCTCTTTGTTCTAACAGCTGTACCCTCTATTCCTTCCACAGGCCTTAGAATCCAAATTAGCTGCTTGCAGAAATTTTGCAAAGGACCAGGCTTCACGGAAATCCTACATTTCAGGCAACGTTAGCAGCAGCATGATGAGCAGCAACGGCACAAAGTTCTCTCATTCAGGGCACACGTCTTTCTTTGACAAAGGGTGAGTTGGAATTGACTGGTTTTTGGCTTAGAGGAGATGGCTTTCAGGGTCACTTTTTAAACAGAGAGATCTTTTCTCCACTCACTTTTAGCCCAATAGAGCATTTGTCTTATAGATAAAACGTAATGTGGGTTAGAGCCCTGCGGGAACAGTGGCAGCCAAGATTACAGTGCTGACCTCTACTAAGCAAGGAGAAAAAACAGATCTACTGCTTAAAACCCTTCTCTTGGCTGGTGGATGTTACTGCTGTTGCTTGTTTCTCCCACTGCCTAGTTTCCTGGCCTGCTGCGTCCCATGGTAATTCCAAGCCCAGGCAGCAAAACAACGCTAGTGAGTTGTAATGTGAGCTTAAAAAGAATGTCAAGTAACTAGTGTTGAAATTTCCATAGTTACCACTTTGCTCCTGGGGGTGCGGGCGGGGGGGAAATGTGTTCTCTACAATCCTGGAGATTTTCCTCAGTCAGAGTGGCCTAGTGCAGGCAGCAGATTCTCACCTGGGGTGGGGCACGGCTTGCTTTGATTTCCTCTTCCTCGGGGAAAACGAAAATGGCATTAGCCCCTTCGAGCTAGCTGAGTCTGGGCTCCAGCCCTCAAATTGTTCCTGTGTTGGGCCCTTGGGGCCCAAATCCTTCTATTCCTTGTTCATGCCAAGCTCCCTTTGACCCTCATGCAGTCAGGCCTGAAGTCAGAGCTTCCACTTTGTGACGTCGAGGAGCAAACACTGGAGGAGCACCTTGGAGGTTTTCCCCACTGGGGTGCCAGGCAGAAGTGAGAGCAACTGTGCGGCAGAGAGCATTTCTCCTGTGTTTGTAAAGAGCTGTGCACCTGTGGTGCACGCCTGCAGAGCTAGAATAATCGTCCCTGGTCACAGTATTAATACTCTCTTCGGTACTACAGGGTTCCATAACCCTGTGGCACATGCTCTTTAACGCTAATATGACAGACCAAGAGGTTTGTGTTCCTCTTTAACTTGCAGTAGTAAATTCCTCTTAGGGTGTTAAAATTCTAGCGTGCCACTGGAAATGCTGACATTTCAGTCTTTGCAACCTGTGTGCTCAGCTGCATGGTGTTGCTGTATGGCCGGCAGAGTAGGCCACATCCTGGAAACTACCATGTGAAAATCTTTAGCAGAAACTGGTGCAAAAAATAAAATAAAGAATTCAAGGTTGTGCAAATCAAAGAGCCTTCCACTTGGTTTGCATGTTGCGGGCCTATTGATTAGCAGCACACCACCACAGTGGTACTCACACTTGCAATTCATAGCCTAGATTCCAGGTGCAAACTGATAAGAAAGCTGATGGGGAAGGATTATGCTTAAGATCCCAGCATTGCTACACTGCATTGTGATGTGACAAGTAAGCTGGTTGCTGTGTGGGGAGGGGTGTCACTGTTAATTATCCAGATTATCATTGCACTGCCTAAGTGGGTTGGTTGTCTTCAGTTAGGAGCAGGTTGTCTCTGGGGAAAGTTTAAGAATCCAGCATGTAAATAATGGACACCTAAAGAGGTTAGAAGCATCACAGAGTGAATGTAATTGACAGATGAACGTGCATGCAAGACGTTGGCAGTTTCTACACAGCCCTGACCTCCTCCTCTTCCTTCCCCCCTCTGCGTCACATCTCGCTTCCCATGAGATTTGTACCCTGGCATCCCACTTTTCACACCTGCTCCCTCCCTCCCCTGCACTCCTCCCTTGAAATGGGTGCGTGTTGGAAGCTAGGGGTAGCGTCTGTGCTCCATCCACATCTCCACTATTGCTATGTCGATCCTATGTATTTTGTCAACGCATTTAAGCTGCAAAGTACTGTGAAATGAATGAGGTCAGCCCTGTTGTGCCTACACACTGCAGCACGAGATTAGCCTCTAGTCACGTCACTGAGCCCCCGCCAGCGGTGTTCAGCACCTGCTAGGGCTTTGTCCATGGCTTGCTGTGGTAGCTAGGCACAAAGGGCTGAGCTGAGGCATGCCCTCTCTTCTCCCCTCTTCTCCTCCTTTCTCTCCAGCCCCTGTACTCTTCTCCCTGCCCCCAACTGTCGCTGGAGCCTGAAACAGCCTCGTGTGCCCGTAGACCCGATCCAATCTGCTGCTGCTGCCTTATGAACAGCCTATTGTTGGGTGGTGGGATTGTGACAGAGGTAACTCAGCCAATCATTATAGTACCGTTTCCTTTGCAAATTGCCGTTCTGTTGGTTACAGTGTTTGACAAGTCCTTCATCTCGCCTTGGCAAGCGGAGCTGTGCAGGCATCTACAGAACGGAGTGGGGAGGGACCCCCGGCCTGGCCAGCTCCGAGCTTTAGGAACAATGCACTCAGTGGTATCATGCAGGAGATGCGCAGGAGCAGCTGGGCTCATGGTCTAAGATCAGGAGAGCTAAGAAGGCTCCTAATGCATCAAGATTTTAAAAGCTCCAGCAGAGCATTAGCCCACATGTCGGTGTAAGATTAGTTCCCTGCAGAATGTCGTTCCTTCACAAATGCAGCGTTCCTGTCCAGAACCCAGGGGTCACAGAACAGCCTGGGTAACTGCAGCTGAGTGCTTCTCTTTTCTTCCTTTTAATGCCTCTTAACGGGAAGTATAGCTGGGGACCCTGTTAGTTCAAGAAACCTGTGTTCAAATCCACTTTGGGAAACAATTGACCACAACAGTGATCTGCTTTACTGTAGAGGCCCAAGAATAGCAGGATTGAGGTGCACTGGCAGAAATGTGTGGGCAAAGCTTTTCCCAGTGCCTGTCTGGGGTACACCTGGCATTAACTCATTGTTAACTCCCACTATTAAACTCACTGCATTAGCTGACATTTTATATCCCCAGTTTAGCCCAAAACAATGGAAAAAACATCTCTTTAGCCATAAACTGTGATTTAATTTGGAAAAAGCCCTCCCAGCCCAACCTTAGCTAGATCACTGCCACTGCCCACTGCTGTCTACAGAGATACTGAACCCTGGTGGGGATAGTGCATGGGGATGAGAATAGTGTTGGTGTTCATGAACGCTCCATAGTCCATCTTTATCAGAATGTCCCCCAGGAAAAGAGATCCAAGTCTCTGGAGTCTGCTTCATTCCAGGGAACTCTCATGACAGGTGAGTGGTGTAAAGCACAGGTCACTTGTGTTCAGGTTACTCTGCTGTTTAGCTGAGGGGAACAGGTGGAATTTGGGACATAGGTTGTCATTGAAATAGGTCCACTAAGCTGTCTCTTTTAGAGTAGGTTAGCTGTGTTTGTTCACAGATGTTTAGCTGAGTTCTGGTTGGGTTTAACTCTGTTGCGTTTCCCATGTTTCTACCCTCCAGGTGCTGTCTGAGAATTTCCCTTGTACTGTTTGCATAAACTGTTTCCGTTTTCCTCCCTCAGGCGTGAAAAGGTCGTATTCCCCACATTGTTCATGGGTAATTGGATTCATTTGGAGTGATGAGATGCATGCATTGCATGCTTGGAGCTGGAGAATAACCAGTAGTCAGTTCTACTCACTGCTCTTCTTAGATTTATGATCTAATAGTCCATTAGTGAAACCTTAAGGCCACAGTTTTTGTCTGATCACAATCTCTCTCCCATCATTACATCAGACAGAGTGTCCTGGTGTCACGTGACCGTTTTCAGACTCAAGAATGGGGAATTGGGAATTGAATGCAGCTTGTGCTCTCGATACAGTTAGAGATGCATGCCTGTGACTGAACCGCACACACCAGTTTTGCCTTGTACTGGCCTGCATTATATCACTGCAGATAAAACTTCCCGCTCCTCTAATGTCCTTCAGCTGAGAACCACCAAACACTTTCTCAAATGTCAGCTCATTAAACTTTACAACACCTTGTGAAGCAGATAAGTGTTATGCCTGTTTTATGGATGGGGAAACTGAGGCACGGAGGTGAGATGACTTGCCCAAGTCATGAGTAAGTGGCAGAGCCAAGAATAGAGCCCTGCCTGCTCCCTGGCTCTGTAACCCTCCCAGGCTCCTTCCTAGGTGTGTATGATCCTGACGGGGTGGAGGGGCTTGTCTTCCCATGACCCTGAGAGCTATGCTACCCAGAGGGTCTCCCAAGCCAGGCAGGTCAAACCAGGGGCCAGACTAAGGAGCAATCCACTGGTTCTCTAGGTTGGGGAGTGGGGGTTGGGGATAAGGTTAACACCCTTATCCTGTAAAAAATACAGTTGTGAAGAAAGTCTCAAAGAAGCCCTGAAAACACACAAATGATCACAGGGCTAAAGGGACCTGGTCTCCAGCTGTTGTTACTAGTCCCTGTTGTTGCACCCCCAGTGTCTGCCAGTGTTACGCCGTTCAGCATTTGCTGCACAGCAGACACCGAATCTGCACCTTTTGCACAAATATCTGGAACAAAGTCTTGGCCATTGGTGTCAGCTGAACAGAGGGGCTTTACAACAGCGCACATTCCTTGGTCAGCCAAAGCCACTGAGTAGTAGCCGGGGAGTCTCTTATGCGCCTTAGAGCTGTTGCAGTTGTAGGCTCCGAGATGGGATCAGGATATCCTGGGAATAGTGTCTATCCCTGGGCAAACTTGATCACTCTCAGCAGGGCTAGCATGTCTACAGAGACCATCTGTAATTTGTCTGTTTTTGAAGGCTCTTGAGCATCCCCTTGGGAAGGATGTCAGGGAAAGTGGTTGATTCCTTTTGATTGGGTCTTAATCTGGCGCAACATGCGGACCCGAAACTGGCTGCATGGATGGGCTTGGGTGTTAAGAGGTGGGTCAGGAGCTTGGAAATCTGGGCTGTATTCCTGGCTGGGCCATAGACTCATTTGTGCCCTTGGTCAAGTCACTTAACCCTTATGCCTGTTTGTCCATCTGTAGCACGGAGATGCTGGTCTAGCTCACAAGGGTTGTGGGGATTAATTTGCTATATTTGTAGAGCACTGGGAGATTGATCCCCTAAATTAAGGTGCCGTGTAAATGCAAAATATTGCTTAAAATGCAGATTAACCAGTGAGGAAATGTGTTACATGATAGGATAGGAGAGACGTTTCCAAATCAAGTGAAGAAATTAATAGCCTAAAATCCTGAATCTGTCCCTGTTACCTCAGTCTGGCCAAGATCGCTAAGGCCTAGCTTTCCAAAAGGGATGAGGGATTTTGGTTATCGGACAGGAGCTTGACTTTCAGCCACTACCCTCGGACAGTACATCTGCACAGCAAAGCTCCTAACCTGGGTAGGCAGACTTGTGCTGGCAGAGTCTGCACGAGTGTGCTAGAAATAGCCGTGTGGGTGCTAAGGCTCGGGCTGGTCACCTGAGCTCAGACCCAGGTGGGTGGGTAGCCACCCAAAGCCCCTCCACTGGGACTACAACATCGCCACAGTGATTTTTAGTGTAGTGGTGTGAGCCCCGCCAACACACATGTGTCCAGCCAGGCTGGGATGGTCACTCCCAGCTGCATCATTGGCAGCTTCTGAAACTCACAGGCTCCTGTGATGTCTCCCATGGGGCCCTTGGGCTAGTCGGGGAAGAACTAGAAATGCAGCGTGACTCCTGGAAGGTTTCTGTGGACAGCACTTGCTCACACGAGTCGTGCGCTGAGTAGCTAGAGGTCTCACGGACGTGCACTCACTGAGTGCAAACTGCTCTGGGAGCATCTCAGAAGCTAGTCTGAAAAGAAGGACCTAAAGGGCAAATGTGAGACCCGATGAGTGCTCTTCTCAGGAAGAGAGAATGGATTGGAGGGGTTAGGCACAGTATGTAAGCACCCGTCCATTCAGTTTCACTGTTGTTGTTATGATTGTTTGTGATCAGTGCAATGTTTTAACTTAAGATGAACAGAAAGGGGGAATGTGTTCAAGACAGTACAGATGGATATGGTCTCGGTGCTCTTAGCTTAAACACCAACTTCTGGTATCTTCCCAGTGGTTGCTAGTTTTTGGAGCCGTTCTTTGTGGCAGTCTTGTATTCCCCCAGTTCTCTGCGAATCAGAGCAACAGCATTACATTTATTTCTAGAACGAGATCAAGCTAGGGCGAGCAGGGTCTGAACAATGCCATGAGAACCAGTTCCTTGCTAATCCTTGGAGAGCTGCTCTATATATGAATGCTGCTATATAAATATTTTAGTTATCAAAGATCTGAAACCTTGAAGAGCTCCTGAACAAGAGCTGGATCTTTTGCCTCTGAAGCGGAAAGCGGAGTTTATATGTACAGGACCCATCTTTGGTGCAGCATAAAGACTAGTTGCTCAGTATAGTATATTGATGCCTTATCAGATACTTGTTCTCTTTCATATGCCACGCTTGCTTTGAAGCTAGCCATTTAATCAGTTTTGCATTTGTTAACCAATGTCAAGATTGTGTATAAAGATACAAGCGTTCTTTCTCAAGTCTCACCAATGCCTTGGCATAGAGCAATGCATGGAGACTGTATCTGATTCAGTTTTTACAGATTCAGAAAGAAGTCAAGCACAAAGAACAGAAGGCAAAGGACTAGACTCCCAGGCTCCGGAGCGCAGCTGAAGAGTGTGTAGAAAGGCAAATAAAGACTTGGCAGGTTTCCGTATCCAGTACAGAGTTATCAATAAACACACCTGTCAATCCAGCGGGGCTCGACGTTGTCATCTTTTGCAGAACTCCCAGAAAGATGTCCCAGTAGATGTCAGATCTTTGAAGGTGGGGACTTGTGCAATTGTCCAGAGACACCTTGGCCAGCAGGCAGGGAAGGTGGGACGTCAGGTTTCCACAGCAATGTTCGTGTTCAGCTGTCCTCACGCAGAATGAGCTTTTGGGCGTTAGTTCATGTTCCTAGAAAAACAATGAAGCCCCTATGTAGTGTGAACATGCCTGTCAGCCGAGCAGGCCCAGATATAACTAATAAAACACAGTAGCAAAGGAAGGGCAGCTGGGGCACCCCCAAAACGTATGTTGGTGTTGTGACGTGGGAGCTGCCGCCTGCCCAGGCGAGTGTGATAAAGGTGTCTCTCTCTCACATGCCACCCCACAATGCCTGCCACTTGCTGCGCTGTCTTGAAATGCATTTGTCCTATCCCAGCCTTCCTCCATACCCTGCTCCGAGATGTGATGGCCAAGCCAGCTTGGTCCCATTGTCTCCAGGAGTAGTTTGATCTGGAGATAAACTACTATTCAGCCTTCACTCAGTGCTGCCAAGTGGGGGAATCGCTCAAAAGATTTGCAGGGTCTTAAGCTGAATAATGTTTTTAGTGTGTCTAGAAGAACGCAGGAATTGCCAGAGCAGCTCAGAGCCAAGGTCCATCCACCCCTCTGCCCTGCCTCTGACAGTGGCCAGCCAGATGCACCTGCAGTAGAAGGTGAGGGATAATCTTCCCCCCCATATTGTCTCCTCCTAATCCCACAGAGAGAGTCTGAAACCCTGATGCATGAGGTTTAATGGCTCTTCCAAAGATGCTAGCACTGTCGTACTCTCTGGACTGCGCCATGGTTTAATGGGTCCAGGTGTTCACTAGGGTAAGGGAGCTAGCCTATAGTACGAGTCAGGCCCCTCCCAAAGCACCTTTTCCCAGCTAGAGGCCATCGCCAATAGCCATGGCCATGTCGCCCTGACTCATAGAGCGTGCCAAGGGGCTCCTGCGCCTCTCTCCTTTGTTCCAGTCTCTGCAGGGGTGGGACAGGTAGCGCCAAACCTCCCTGTGCAACAGGGCGTTAGCAGGGAGCTGCAGACATTCATGGACCTTGGGAGCTGAAGCCCATCCGATTTCCTCAAGGTCGTTGCTTCCCACCCTCACTTCAGGGAACGCCAGAGGGGGTCACAGGAAGATCCAGCACGGCCTGCTGCCTCTCGATGTGGCTGCTGGCAGAGCTAACGGAGTCGGATACTCTCCTTATGTGGATAAGACTCACCCCCAGTTGTTGTAACTCCTGCCCGGAAGCCGCCTTCCCCCTTAATGTCCTGCGAAGCAAGGGACGGCTTGGCTCATTTCTGGCACCAGTCATTCATTTGGGCTCTGCCACATCAATAGCTCATCTGCCTAGGACGATGCGCTGTCAGAGGGCTTCTGGGCCTTGCTCAGCTACAGCGGGGAGCTCGTCGCAGGTCCCCGAGGACTCTGCTGCCCCAGGAAATGGCAGGGCCGTACAGGGCACCTGTGGATAAGAACTGGGCAGTATGGAAAGGGGGCCGCAATCTGCTGGGGAAGGTCTGCTTTGGAAAGGGCCTTGAGCGCCGCTGAGAGCTGAATTCTCCCATGCTGCAGCCATTCGCATGCTGACCGTCATGCACTGGAGCAGTAATTCACTGGACAAAGCCAAATTGGAGAAGTTTGCATTTCCCAAGCCTGCAGAGCTTCGTCGCTCAGCCCTTCCGCCGGGCACAGCTTGAGAGGGAATGCTCTGATGTTTCACCTCATTCGCATGCCAGCATTTTCCCCAGAGGGCTGCATCACGGCTTCTAGACGGCAGACTGATCCAGAGCATCTTGCCATGCAGCGAGAGCTAGCCACTCTCAGGAGTGTTGCGTGGCTGTAATTATGGGCACGGTGTAACTGGCCCCCCATAACGGATGTGCCTCACAAGATTCAGGTGCCTCTGAGACAAGGACAGAGGCAGCATGGTCAAGTGGTTGGAGCAGAAGACGGGGAGTGAAGAGAGCTGAGCCCTAACTTCTGCTGACTCGCTATGTGACCTTGGAGAGTCACTTTCCATCTGTAATCCAGCCGGGCTTCTCATGTGGAGTGTTCCCCACTGGTTTTGTTCCCATGCTCTAAGTCTTCTTTCATTGCTAACCCATCCCCTTCCTTTGTTAGTGTGGTGGTGGGGTTGCTATTGAGCTGACAAGGTTGCAAGAGTCCCTTTGCCATTTTATTTTGTATGCCAGTCTTGGCTGGACACTGAATAACGCTGGCTCTGAGTTGAAAGGTGAGCAGCTCATCTTCCCAGCCTGTGATTCTCACAGTGCTCCAACCAGCAATTTGCTGGCTCTGGGAAAAACTCAGTCCCTCTACTGTGACTTCCAAAGCGGGCAGAGCCATTAGCACTTCAGCAGGGGTCTCAGGGCGGTTCGGTTGAACCCAGGATCATAACATTTGCCAACTCAGTTCAGAGCACTGGTTGTGCCCAGGCTGCACGTGGCCAATCTCTGTAGAGCGGTGGGTGAAGATACCTCTTAGACGGACCACCCCAGAATGAGAATACCTTACGAGCCTTGAAGAGGAGCTGGTTGATCTGAGCAGGGGACGTTGGAAATGCTTCCATCCTCGGCGTTTCTCCAGGAGTGGCCTCGTGCCCGGTGATGATCCTCGGCCCGCTTATTCTAGCCAAACTTCGGCTATTTTTACTTCAGTCGGGAGAGAGCAAACCCCCCATGTTTTCAGGCCCTTTGTCCCTCCACCTCCTGCCCTAACTCAGCAAGCTGCAGGAGCTGCTTCCTGTCCAGAGGCAGTTTGGAATCAAATTGGTTTTATGGCCCTGCAAATTGGGACGTGCCATGAAGATGTAACTCTACCCCTAAGACTCCGTCAGTAGGGGGTTGTGTCACTCAGCCATGTTGTGTATTAACTCCTTTTGAAATTCCATTATGGTAACACTCGGAATGTAAAGCTCAAAGGTCGGGAAATTAAAAAGCAGGTTCTCGTGGTAACATTCCCCCTGGCTGCACTGCACATCTCGCATATTTCATGTTACATCCTGGTGTATGTTAATGTAAATACCAACCCACTTAAACAGCAGCCTGGGGACCGAAAACATCTGCCATCCCCATTGGAGCCGGGTGTATGTGGCTAGGAGAACTCTAGCCTTTTCTTGACTTTTGAGTATTTAAATTGGTAAATCGATTTCCCTGGAAGTTTTTTTTTTTTTTTTTTTTTAATCAAGAAAGAAGATCGCAGCTGTTCAGTTTGCAAACCCCTCCAGTAAGAGCTCGTTAGAGGCTGGTGGAGTTTCCACCTCTGGCAGCGTACGCAGGAACACCCCAGCTCATTCCAGCCCCACTTAGACAGTTGTCAGAGCCTCTGCAGGGTCATAGAGAAGCTTTCTGTGCTGATCCCTGTGCCCGGAGACACTTGTGTACGTTGCGGGTTTTCCAGGCAGACGATAGCTATGATACTGACTTGGCATCACAGCTAGCAAACGGTGAACGCCCAAAGGAGTAAAGATTGCCGCTGGCTCTGGACTAACCTGCACTGTGACTGTTTTAGTTCTGCAAAGAATGATCTGGCCTTTTCCTCAGCGACTGCGTGCGAGTGTGAATGCCGTGAGTGCTAAAGAGCAGCCATTCTTGAGCTGGGTGGGAGCTGCAGGAAAGCAGCTGCTATAGTGGTGGTCTCCTCTACAGTGACATCAACCAATGGTGACTCAATACAGAGAATTGACTCAGCCATTGGAGCAGACAACCACCCTGTCGACAGAACTCTCCAGACAGGGAGCGTCTTCTGACCCTGATCGCTGTGCAATGCATCCTCAACGGCCCCTTTCAGGAAGCTGCCACGGTTAAGGAAAGCTGGATGAGGAGCCCATTGCCACTGAATCCCTAGGATCTTCAGTAAAACCAGAACCTTCAGGCTCTGGGTGTTGGCCCATCACATAGGCCTGCCCTGGGGAGCTCTGAAGCTGAGAGTGGCTCTTGGAGCTGAAAGATGGTCCAGCAGTCAGTGCTCTAGCCTGGAGCAGCTTCAGCTTCACCACAGGCCTGGTCTACGCAAGGAAGTGAGGTCATTGTAACTGCGGCGCTCAGGGGTGTGACCAGTCCAGATCCTTGAGCGACACAGTTAACCCCACCTAGCCCTGGTGTACACAGTGCTAGGGCAACGGGAATTCTCCTTCTCGGGGAGGTGGGGTACCGGTGCCAACCAGAGATCCCCTCCCAGTGGCATAGGCAACATCTTCAGCTGCAGCATTTTAAGTGTAGACAAGCTTCCGGCCTTTCTGTGTGACATTGGCAAGTCATTTAGACTCCATTCCCCCTCTGTACAGTGGGGCTAGTAATGCTGCCCTGTCTCCGGAGGAGAGGAGTGAGGATGAGCCCAGTAAAGATTGCGAGGTGCGTAGATACTATGGTGCAGCTAGAAATACCTTAGCTAGAGTGAGAGGTTGCTGTGAGAGCCCCAATGAAAGATTTGCCTCTTTCCGGAGGATGTGTAAACTGAACCTGGAGCTCCATGTAGAACCTCAGTCCAGCGCCATAAATTGATGAAGATCTAAACTAGGAGAGAACTGCCAGAGCCTGGTCAAATCAAAGCCACGTCCGGGGCACGTGTGGAAAGTGTCAGCCTGGAGCAGCTCCCGCTGTAAACCTCTGTGGTTGTTTCCTGACACACCAGAGAAAAGCTTCTCCCCACTTTCCTGGCTGATGTTGGCTTTACAGAGGGAGCCCCTCCAGCTTCTTAGAGCTCACAAGCAAATGGCTAGAATTACCTTAGCTAGAGTGAGAGGTTGCTAGAAATGCTAGAAATACCTTAGCTAGAGTGAGAGGTTGCTGTGAGAGCCCCAATGAAAGATTTGCCTCTTTCCGGAGGATGTGTAAACTGAACCTGGAGCTCCATGTAGAACCTCAGTCCAGCGCCATAAATTGATGAAGATCTAAACTAGGAGAGAACTGCCAGAGCCTGGTCAAATCAAAGCCACGTCCGGGGCACGTGTGGAAAGTGTCAGCCTGGAGCAGCTCCCGCTGTAAACCTCTGTGGTTGTTTCCTGACACACCAGAGAAAAGCTTCTCCCCACTTTCCTGGCTGATGTTGGCTTTACAGAGGGAGCCCCTCCAGCTTCTTAGAGCTCACAAGCAAATGGCTGCCAGGTGGTGGTAGATGGCGCCTTTGGGCTTCTCTGCACAAACACTGACTGCACAGGGAGTCTATCCCCCAGGAGCAGGCCATGCACAACGTGGACCCTGGTGCTGCGCACTCCCGGTTCCCTGTCATGCTTGGTCTACCCCGCTTTGAAACAGGATGGGAATAATGCGCACTAAGTGATAGCACAGTTCACAGACACCCTGGCTTGTCATGAATTAAACGTTTTTTTTAGACAAGTCCTTTTACATCCTGCCCTGTCTCCATAGCAGAGAGCGCCAGATGGGAAACCTATGGGACAAGATCTAAGGGGCTAGAGCCAAGAAGTGCGCTCATTATAGCCGGCAGGAGCAAAAATATGACGCCCTTTTAACACCACATACCGGCTGCTGCCTTAACTAACCCATCAGGCTTTTTGTGTGTGTGTGTGTACCGCTCCCCATTATTGGATGGAATCAGAACTGCTCTGCTGTGTCTCATATACCCTGTACTGCTGACAGCTGAAAAAGATTCTCCTTGGAGCCAAGGAGCTCTGAGTTCTATCCCCTCTGCTGTGTGCAGTTTGGGGTGACCATGGCAAGCAACACAGTGACCACCGTGCAGTTCTTGGGGCAGCAGATTTGTTACAGGGACCCTTGAAACATAAATGCTGCTTAGAAAATACCCAGCAGTTTCCCGGGGAGATAGTCTGGAAGCAAGCGCAAAACCAAGGGGCAGCTCTGGCTTTAGCTGTCCCGGCCTGCTGGCTCCAGTGAGCCCATGGGGAGGTGTGGGGCTTGAGCTGCTTGGTTCAGATTGTATCTGATGAACAGATCCCTTGGTTGTGAGGACGTGGCCCAGTCAGCATGTCCAGTAGCTGGTAACGCTTTGAGTGCCTGGCTCTGGGAGCCTGTTAACAATGGGATGGTGCACGCTCCCAAGGCCTGGCTCTATGGCCCTGCAGCTCCCCAGTGGGCAGGGAGAGTTTCTCTCACAGTGGGATGTAAAAACCCTGGGCAGGAGGAGCCCAGCCCGCTGGAGGCTGATCCCGTCTCTCTGTTCAGGGCTCCCATTCAGCACAGGACTTGCACGAGTGCATCACTTGAGTTGTCCCATTGACGTGTGGAGCTCAGGAGCACATGCTGGGGCCTGTGCCGAAGGGAGGCCTGAGTGACAGGTGGATGGCTTGCGGGACAACACCCTGCCCTCCCACCTTAGCTGGCTAGCTCCTAGGCCTGGCACGTAGCCCTTTGTTGGTGCTGCAGCCCTAAGCATGTCTAGGAAGGCAGCTGGAAGGAGTCGGGCTCCCACCTTCCAGCACTGTGCGGGGTGAGGGTGCAGATGCATTGGCCACAGTGTATTGCTGTATTCCTCATTTACTAGCCTCTCTTGTCTTCTCGCTCTTTAGGACAGTAAACGGCTTTGACCAAGGCCCCCCTCCAGGCATAGGATCGTCCAGACCCTCATCAGCGCCAGGCATGCTTCCTCTGAGCGTATGAACAGCCGGGAGGACTTTGAACTAACCCTTTTCTCAACCAGAAGCCCCCCAAGAAAAGAACTGCTTCTGAGTCCTTCCCATTACCACCCCCTGCTGGAACTCAGCCTGCCTTGTGGTGTGGAGCAGCGTTGGAGCCGGCCCGCTGCCTGGAGGAGTCCCAGCACACGCACAATCCTTCACTCAATGTCAATACAGTTTATTTTCTCCTATTGCCGTAGTGGACGTTCTCTAACATGGTCACACTCTGTCGTGGGTCACACAAGCTGATACGTGTGTTCTGTCTCACGGGATGCAGGAGTCTCACTAGCCAACAACTGATCCTCAGCCCTTCACTTTGTACCTTTCCTAACTTAGGTTTGATAGGATTCAAATGGCTGAATCTGAATTTCCAATCCCTCTTCTCCTAGCAGCCTGGCACTTAAGCACATGCTGCCACCACAGTTTCAGTATGGAGGGAACCATTTTTGAAGGATGCCAGGTACGGTTTAGATGTGTTAATCCTATTTGACAAATGCCCTGGGAAGGAGACTCCTGGCCTCAAACAACTTTTTAGATGCATGAACATTTCACTAACGTTCAAGGAGAATTAGAGTCTTTCTTTTGCTACTCTGAGAAGCCACTAATTGTGTTGGCAATGCTGCCAGTGCAGTAGGCCCCCTAAAAACGTGTGAGCATTTAGCCAGTGTTCAGATCTGTGTAATGTAGAACGACTAGACTTTACAGTGCCACCAATGGGCTTCTGTGACAGTTTTGGGCCACTCTGTACCTTGTGGGTCTGCAAAGCGATGTGTTTGTGCAATTTGCTGTCTCTCTCTCTCTGTGCCTCAAAATTGTTGGATTTCAAAAAGGACATGCAAACCTGCCAGTGGTTTGGTCTGTGGGTTTGAAAATCTCCCTCTCCAGTCTAGTCCATCCCACCTCATTTGGCTTTGTGGGTTTCATTTGTAGGAGCCAACTGATTTATTTACAAATGCCATGTAAAACCTGTTGCCCAAATGGAAGGGAAGGCGTGGAGGAGAATCACCACTTAATGTTAGGGGTTTGTACGTCCCTTTTTCCAGTGCATCCTTTGCTGCATTTGACTGTTTACATTTGTTTTATTGTATATAGGTTTGTAAACAATATCTTTGCCTAAGATATTTGTACATAACTTGGGCTTTGTAGCTTTATTTATTCAGAATCTATATGGCATGTTTAAATAGGACAGTATCATAAGACAGTTGCGACAAAGATCATGTGGTTTAAAGAAACAGTGAACTTCCAAAAAATAAAGCTCTTTTAACGTGGAACCAGTGGATTTTGCAGAAAAGAAGGTGGATGCTGTTTTGTGGGTGATTTCAGGGTGGGCAGGTTCCTCACTGAGTTGCCTGCTGGGGGAAGAGAAGATGGACAAGCTGGGCTGTCATTTCCAGGTGGGATTTTGTTCATGCCAGAACAAACCGGACTCATGCACTCTTAGACACTTGTCACCACAACTGTATGTGATGTGTCTTTTCAGCAGTGGCCCTGAGCTACTGCAGTGTCTGAGCAACCTGTTGGAGTCCTGCCCTGGGCCCTCCTCTTGGCTTTGCTGGGTTAGGAATGGACAGGGAACCCTGCCTGCAGTGACCACTCCCAGGACAGACTGGCTGTGTAACAGAGGGGCCTGCTCTGACCGGGGGAGGTGACTGAGCTCAGTGCTGGCACGCTGGGCTCTCGCGATAGGAAGGTGCCCAGAACCTGTGATCTCTTGAACGAGGGGCACTTGTGTGTGTGGTAAGAGGTAGATCAGGCTTAGCTAAACGGTGCACTTGGGCCTTTAGCAGAGCTGAGCCTCTGCTCAGTTTCCCACAGCACTGACCTCACAGAACACCTAGCACATTGCTCTAGGCTGAGCTCTCTTTGCTCCCACAGAGCAGTCTGCGTCTAGCAGGGCTTCGCTCCGCAAGGCAGGATGCAGCAGCCCTTGCTCCAAGGGCCCAGCTCCTGCCACCATGCTGTGGAGCTAGGCCTGCTGCGTCCCACCCTGCACAGCCAGGCCCTGGCTGTGGGGTTTGCAAAGGAGTTGCTTGGTCACTCGCTGCTGCTGCCCTATCTCCACCTGACACAGAGCCCACTACCCTCGCCCCTCCATCCCAGCCTTTGGTCCTTGCTGGGGAAGGGCTGCTCTGCCCAACACAGAGCCTTTGGCCTCAGCCTGCCTTGGGCTTCCCTGGCCCAGAAGCAGGGATGCCCACACAGCTCAGTGCTCTGGAGGGAGAGAGGCTGTTCTCCCAGCGCAAACACACCTTTGCACTGTGCTGGCAAATCCTGCTGGGCGCACCAGCTCGGGTGCAGAGCGCAGGTATTGCAGTGGGGCAGGCAGCCACGTCAGCAGACTCAGCCTGGCTGAGCCCAGGCCCTGTGAGCACCTCCGCAGTGGCAGGAGTGATGGCCAGGTACCTGCTGAGCTCCAAGCATCACCACCGTGCTGTGCCTAGGGGGGGTTGGCATCATGCCCACAGAGCCTCTGCTAAAGCCACTTCCAGCCAGCCTGCATGAGCACCCCTTCCCTCAAGGATAGGCCGGCTGCTTCCAGGAGCCCCAGGAAACCTGCCTTGGCAAAAACTGGATGCCCAGCAACCCTAGCAGGCTGGCTCCAGTGGGCCCCCTGCCATTAGAACAATGGTCTGGTCAGGGCAGGGGGGCTTTCCTACCAGCAGGTTCATTATGGCACCAAACTCTGACCTAGGCCATTTCCTTCACACCAGGGCAGGGCCACAAGGGATTGACACCATGACCAGCAGCCACTTCTCCCAGCCCTTGTAGTAACACTAGGTGTTGTCCTCTGAGTACACCCCCCCACCCCCATTAGTCTCTCTTGAGCCTGGGATTTTGGAAAGAGCCAGTCTGAGATGCTACAGCTCCCCCCTGCTGCTCCTGGGACACATTCCGAGAAGAACACAACGAGGGACAGATTTGCTGTTCCACACTGGGCTTCCCCATGTGCCCTGCAGCTCGGCTACTCGTCCCTTACACAGCAATTCTGCTGCCCTCTTCTGGCATGTTTTAGCTACTACAGCTCTCCAGGATCTGCAGCAACTTTCTACCATCGGAAGGACACTAGAAGCCCCTCAGCACAGGAATTGCCAGACTGCCTCAGCTCCAGCTGCTTTAGAGAAAGGTACAAGGACCCTGCCACGGGTAGCTGTGGGATAAACCTGTCCCAAGAGAACATGTCCATTGAATGCCCAACAGTTTTAAAGCCTCTCTCTCTAATTAAGCAAGCCATGTCCCTGTGCATGCTGCCGTACACAAATCGAGTGAGCCCTGAAGATTAACTGTCAGCTGCAGCTAGTCTGTGGCAGGTGTGGATTTTAATACTCACCATTGAGCCCCACAGTAGCTCCGCTCCCCACATCCTGGCACACGGAATGCTTGGTTTCCCAGGAGCCAGGCAGGATCAGGGGGTTCCCATGCTGACAGAAGTGGAGTAGAGTTGCAAGCAGCACCCCTCTTCTCTCACAGGGTAAATATTTATAGGCTCAGCGCCACGTAACAACAGAGCAGGTGAGAGAGGGAGAGAATTTGCCTATGCTCTGGGTACTTGGCATGAGCTCCGCTGTAAGAGTTCAGTTCCAGGTCACCCCCTCACATCCTGGAGTGGGCTGGAGCAGGCTCAGTACAGCTGTTGTTGTGCACAGAGTGCACAGTGCAGGGTGAAGCTGAGGCAGCAGCTCTCTAGGCACACTGGACCAAGCTTGTGAGGTGCAGGGTGCCCCTGGCTCTGCTAGGAGTTATGCCTGGGAGATGCTGAGCCCCTTACTCCACAGCCTTGGGCCAATAAAGTGATAACTTTCTTCCACACCAGTTTTATGCCATTCCCACCCCACTCATTGATATTTGGGTAGGGAAAGGACAGCACTGCTCTTTGATCAAAGTATTATCAGAGACTAGAAGAAAGGGTTGCTGAGAAAGCTTGTCCATGACAAAGAGTGGGGGTGGTGCAAGCAACCAAGATTCATTTTAATGTGGCCAAATGTCAAGTTCTAGCCTGGGAAGCAGAGACTGACCCTGGCTGATGCTGTAGCTGAACAGGCTGATGCAACCGTTGGTTGTACAAACAGGGGAATCTCAAGGAGTAAGGAGGTTTATGATCTCTGGCGCTGGCACTGCTGTGACTACTCCTGGAATACTGTGGCCACCTCTGCTGTCCAAAAGTGAAGACTTGATAAATTGGAGAGGGCTCAGGAACCACCATGAGAACAACTGACGGACTGGGGAAAAAATGCCTTATAGTGAGACTCAAGGAGCTCAATCTATTTGGTGATTTGGTCAGTCTAACAGACAAGATATAACAAAGATCCAAGGGCTGGAAGTTGAAGCTAGACAAATTCAGACTAGACAGAAGCTGCACTGTTAAACAGGGAAGGTAATTTACCATTGGAATAGCTCACCAGGGCGAGCGGTGAATTCTCCATCACTGGTGATGTTTCAATCATATCTTTTAGAAAAACAAACATTCAGTCACAGCTATTGGACTTGAAGAAGGAATTAATTGTGGGAAGTCCTATGGCCTGTGTTATGCAGGTCAGGCTAGATGATCAATGGTTCTGTCCAGCATTAAGATGCAAGAATCCCCTCCAGACAGAATGACCCCACTTGCTGTACCTGGGATGGGAAGTCACTCAAACTCCAGCTTGTGCAACAGGCAGCATGCCATGTTTGGAGTAAGGAAGACCTACAAAACCACCACACCAGAGCTCTACTGGAGCCATTATCTCCCCAGGCAACCCCAGATCCAATTCAGAGTCCATGGCTGGCTAGCAAGGTCTCTGAGCACAGGAATCAGCGCTTGGCTCAGTTTTTGGTCCATGTATCACCTTTAAATCCATAGGCTCTTCAGTCTTTGGCATTTGCAGTGTGGAGCCAAATGTTCTCTACATTAAGAGCAATTTTGTTCTCCACCTTTCACCATGCTAGTAACTTGTGCTTATGAATCACTGTGTATACTGGCCAGGGCTTCAACTGCTAATGAAAACATTATACAGGCCACCTCCCATCCAGTTCCCTGCAGGAACAGGAAAGGTTTTGAATTAAAGCCATCCACCTGCACTGTGGTTAGGGAACAGGGCCTGATACATAACAGACGCCTCTTTAAAGCCCATGTGCTGAAGCATTACAGGCCAAAGGCTAATTTGCATCTAGTGACAAGACATGGGCCAGCTATAGAAATTTGTGGGGGGAAGACCCTGAGCTGTGTCTTCCCTGTATGAACTGGTATGTTGATGGCCATTATCTTTGAGGACTTTAGTTTGTCTACAAAAGGGTTTGTATAGGAACATTTATTTCCAAATGACACCAGCTGAAGTCAATAGAAGAATCCAAGGTCTATTTTGGGTAGACTAAGCAGATCAACCATACTCCAATCCAGTAGGGTAAAGGCAAACTCTTCCTTCAGAAGCACTCCTCCAAAGCTGAGCTCACCTCCTCCCCTATAAAGTACAGTATGCAGCCAGGAGTTCAGGACTCCAGTGGGAATTGCCAATGGATGTTAACAGAGTTCTTATGCTGTAAATCTGAACTTCCCCATCCAGAAAGACCTCAGCTTTGGTTAAAGGCCAGAATGGAGACAAATCACCACAGGAAGTGTGCATGGATGGTCATTTATAAAACAGATCCATATGGCTGCAGAGTACCATGCATCTCCCCACTTGTGTATTTCTAGTAAGTTCAATGATTGGGCGTGCAATGAAAAGAACCTGCTAAAACTGGACTGGTAACCATGTCAAAAGCACAGAGCACTGGACAGGCCCTTTATACTCTATACAAATCAAAATAGGCTAGCTAACAGTAAGAAGGGAAACAGCAGCTGCCAAAGTCATATTCATGTTTATTAAGTCTATGTAGGCCTCAGGAGCTAGCTTTTCTTGTAAGTAAATAGAGCAGGCATCAGTATCTATAATGAATAAATTTATTGTCTTACAAAAATCATTGTCTAGAAATATGGGTATACAAGAAAACAAGATATTTGCAGTCAGATGCCTGGTGGTCAACAGCCAGTTCAATTAAAAAATATCCAAACACACAACAAAACCTTTGTAACAGATGTTAAAGCTTTTAACCCAAAGGAAAATCATGTTTTCAAGCACATTGCAGAGGGATGAGATTTCATAGTTAACACTGATTCATTATCATTGAATATCAATACCACCACTTTGACTAGAGAGGTACATGATATGAAGCACAGTCAAAAATTAATACAGTAAATCATTGTTATATAGGCAAATTATATATGTAACATTGTCTTAGTACTGTAGTGTCTAAGGCACTTTCTGTAATGTCAGTTTTTCAGCTATTTAAACAAAAAGAATGTAACTACTTGGTGTAACACTGGTCAAAATAAAAACCAAAAGAAAGAATTCACATCCACTGGCGTGTCAACTCTCAGGCAGGCAAGATCCATCTTTTAACCTCTAAACTACAGAGACTCCAAACAAGCCAAAAACATAGTACAAGTACAGATGGTCCTGCTGCTTTAGGCTCAACAGCTGGTAAGCGTGCCAGCTCTGTTTTACACAAGGCTGGCTCGGGTATTTCTTAAACCTGTATCTCATGGCTGTGAAACTCCCTCATGTCAAGAGGAGCAGCAGCTATTCAGCTCCATGCTCTGAAGACTACTCAGCCAGCAGTTAAGAGTAAATTCCCATCCTGAGCCTCTGCTGTTCCATGTTTATTTTTTCCATGTGACGGGTGTTCATATTTTACTAGCCTTACTATGTACAGAAGCCTTCAGACCGATATAGCAAGTCTATACAGATGCGAGGTATTGTACAAATTAGGAACGGTGATAATATTCAATTTAACTGTAGTGCACAAGCACTAATTGATGAAGCAGATGCCAACACTACTTCAAAATGATATGGCAGGTTAAAAATGGATACTATTCATTCAACCCTAGATTTCCCTCTGAACACTTCCGAGGCCTTTTCACAGTTTACTTGCTGATTGTGTGTTGCTCACAATAATTAGGAGAAAAAGAAGAGAGATACAGGAGCAGTTTGGTCTTCACAGTGCGCCAACAGATGTGTTACAGCCGAGGGCCACGTGAGCACAAAAGAAATGGAAGGGTGTTATCTGTACAACAAAGCATGCATAGTAACAACAATGGGTCTGCCCCACCCAACTACCGCTTGGGAATGAAGTTTCTGAATTGATAGAAAAGTTGTATCCTTCACATGATGCTTTATAAAATGGCTTTACAAGGAATACCTGGAAAAGAGATGCACTGAACAGAGAGAGTTTACTATATATAAAAAAGCAGTTGTACCTATATTGAAGCAGGGTACAGTATAGTGAGGCTACAGAGCCTTAAGACATAGTTGACCTGTGATAAGTAACCTTGTAGCATGCCAATATTACATAAGGCAGATTCACGGCCACAAGGCAGTTTGCTGGTCAGGTAAGTCCTTTGCACTCCACTCTGTGTAAAAGGGCTCTGCATGCTAATGGTGTGACACGGCTCTACTCGGTTTGGGCGGGCTGCGTTTCATTGAGGTCACTGCCTTTGCTTTCTGCATCGTCGTCAGAAAGTTCCAGAGAAGCACCTTCAATATGCAGCTGGCGTCTACCAGATCGACTTGAAGGGAAGGTGATAGGGCCACCCCTCCTAGAAAAAACCACCAAATGATTGCTGAATGCAGGCCTGTGGGGTGAATGGGTCACCTAGAAAGCCACCAAGAGGTATACGGTGGAACCCAGAAGTCCCACCAAGTCATCTACCCTTCTAGTCACTAAATACCTGAGCATCCTACACTAAGGAGGCTCCTGAAACCTTCCCTGGGGCCAGGAGTTATACCCCCGCCCCCCAAGACACTTTGTGTTTATGTCAATGCACACCACCTTCCCTAATGTCACGTAAGCCAGAAGCAGGGCAAGGAACGGAGTTTAGTACATTTGTGGACATTTAATGGCCCCAGATACAGGAACATCTAACACCAGCAGGAAATGGGCTCTCACTGCTACAGCACATGAATAGTGAAAAACACTGACTACTAGCTGATATCTGACTTGTGGACAACAAATGCTGTCGAGTCCTGCAACCCGACCAGAACCAGATGGGATCCAAAAAGTGTCAGGTTTGGGTCAGGTCAGAAAGAGTCAGCTCTCCTCCCACAGGGTCGGTGCCGCAGTGGCTGTGCACCTGACACTAGCCGGCCATCGCTACCTCGTGGCACTGCAGCACACACACACAGAGAGCCCAGCAGCGGGTGGTGGGTGGCAGGGCATGCAGCCACCAACGCATGCAGTGAGGCTGACCCCATAGGCAGGAGGGGGGCAGCGCTGATTCAGGTTCGGGGGGGGGGGGGGGGGGAGGGAAGGGGAAGGTTTAAAAATGAGGCCCGAGCAGACCTCTAAGATGCTGTATGTTATAACAGCGAGAACTGAGCTACATGCACTCCAGCACGACAAGCAACTCCTTCCATCTGCACTGCAGCACTGCCATGGTCTTACAGCTGGCCAGTTCAGCTGCTCTTTGCCTCTCCCACACTCTGCTCTGTGCCTAGCTCACTCAGTTCCCCTCCCCCTGTACTTCAGACCACACATCTTTCTTGATGTGCCAGAGAGCCATTCCCAGAGAGGGTACTGAGCTGGATTCCAGCCAGGATAAGGCAGAAATAAATGGTTCTCTATCACTTACATTAACAAGGAGCTGAGCCCCCTCCCTGATCCTTACAGCATTTCCACAGAGGTTGGAATCAATCACACTGACTAAAACCAACCCACCTGTCAGAGCTAGAGCCCGGAAGGTTTGGAGCCAACAGAGTACAAGGATCTTCATGAGGATTTACTGATATTTCCCAGCGTAGACCCTGGTACTCCAGATTCCAGTTTGAAGTTCCTGTAACATTACTGGCTCTGCTACGGCACTTCCAGACGGATTCTAACAGACCCTGGCGTCATGGAAGCCTCCCACCCTGAGAGTGAGTTCCTGTAGCTACCTTAAAGCTTCCCTGTGGCTTGTGAAGACCTAGGTAAGATGCTGCCTGTGCTCAGGGCTCCTTCCAGGGCCCAGGCCCGCAGACCAGCTCTGCTTACCTCAGCCTGTTTTTCAGAGTGCTGACTTCCCGGCTAAGGCCCTCATTGGCCTCCGTGGCATCGTCTAATTCACGCTGAAGTTTACGACGGGAGGCATTCACACGTGTTGCTTCTTCTTCAGCTTCCTCCAGCTGGCGTTTGAGCTGCTTCATCCTGGCATTAGCCTTCTCCATCTAGGGGAGAGAGCCAGGCTGGGAGCATGAAGCTTGACTCAGCAGAAAGCTGAGCAGCTGCAGCTGAGTGAAGTTTTGGGGTCAGGCAGAAAGGAAAGAGCTGAATCCTTGTCTTTCACAGTCAGCCTCGCCGGGGATTTTGATTGGGATGGGACAGAACAGGCTCACGTGTAAAAGTGGGATTCTGTCCTAGCCAGATGTCTCCTGAGTGAGTGAAGCTCCTCAGATGCACCTTGTGGAACCCACGTTTAAGTGACCAGACTATCATGCTATACAAATCTCCAGCTGAAGAGCTGCAATTCATTCTTGCAGACACACCAGTTGTGTCCTACCTAGCAATGGGGCCTGCAGGATGTAAAGGAGAGACGTGCTGGTCCCTCACATGGAGCCCACAGGGGGAGATCACCCACACCTGCCAGGTGCACAGTCCCCTCTGCCTCAAGTCCTGGCAGACCAACAGTGCTGTACTGATTGCAGTGTGGGATCCTAGTGGGGTTGCTGATGCCCAACTCCCCAGCTCGAGCAGGTGAGAGCACCATCTACACCATGGAGCCCATGCACAAAGGCTCCACTTGCCAGCAGCTTGCCTGTAGCTGCTGCTGGTGAGATGTTTTGGGATGGGAGTCAGGGCCACTGTGAAGGCCCCTCTCAGGTGGCTGGGGAGACCACAGAAAACACCGCGCGGGGAGAAAGGAGAGAGAAGGTCCCCGAGTTCCCAGCAGAAGCAGAGACAGTGTAAAAGCTGTGCAGCTAGAGACAGGGAGTGCAGAACTACCCAGCAGCTCCACCTGGATTTGCAGAGGGCCACTGTGAGAACTTGGACCTTGGGCTCTATTCTCATTGGGATTCATTGTTATTTGAACAGGGTTTGTTTTATGTCTGGTGTGGGGCTTTTGCAGCAGGAGTTTCCAGGGAGTTTTCTTTCCTCCAGGTTGATTGTGAAGTCTGTTTAGTGGGGCAGCAGTTGTACCTGAGGCTCTTCCTGGAGCACATCTGCAGGAATTTGGGTTTGGAGCACGGCTGTGCACCTTTGCTTACCTGTTCTTTGTACTGGTCTGCATGCCGACGCTCATCTTCCACCTGCATGAAGACTTCTTTCAGTTTCTTCTCTGTACGACGCACCAGCTTGTTAGCAGCTGCTCTTTCCCTAAGAAAACAGAGCAATGTTAACCCTAGGATCAATCAGCCTAGGAATTTTATACATTGGTTCACTTGTAGCAGTGTTCTCTTTCCAGAGCATAACTATAACACGTGGAGTTCAGTGCGAGCGTGTCCAGATCGGAGTCACACTCAGAAGCACAAATGGGTTTGATTTCTAAGTACCTTTCTAAAATGCTATCCTGTAATTGTGCTGGTTGTAACTGAAGGATCTAATCTGTCAGCACGGGAGCAGAGTGGGCTTGGCTGTTCCATGCTAAAACCAGGGGTGCTTGTTATCTGAGGTGGGGATCAGTTGCAGTGCTTTAACAAGGGCATCTGCTAACCGTCTGCAGAAGAGAGATGGTTTATGGTCCTCCCCCACAGCTGAAGTACAATAGTGGATGGAGGGAAACGGACTGAAAATTTAGAGGATGGTTTTATCACAGGGAGAAATTACGGTCCTAAAAGAGAAGGCTGCTTTTTTTCCCCTGGAGCCGGGCTGCCTTGTTCTTGGGCAGGACATTAAAAGCCATCATTAACACAGAAAAATAACTACAATACCAAAAATAACGAGATGTTAATGGACTGTTCATTGCACACACTTCCTAATTCAGGTTGATAGAGGGTTGTGGGGGTGGGCGCTATCAAACTACCAGGGTCTGTATCACTGGCTGTGCAAGGTGCTTACATGGCTGCACCACGCTGTGGGATCCACTGTACTACCACAAACAGGCTCCACACCCAGCTAGTCTGGGGAAAGAACCAGCTCAACAGTTTCCTCTGTACAGTGAATTGACCTTGAAACCCAGATAAGGTGAACACAATGTAAAGCCTCAGTCTTTTTATGCTGTTCAGTCCAAGAGTGTCCCTTCAGCAACTGAGTCCTAGCTAAGAAAATCCAATTGCTGGGACTGAGATGGGAATATTTAGTACCTATGAGAAGTCCTGCTAGGGCCATGGAAGTTTCAAATAACCAGTGCTGCCTGTATTTACTTGGAACAGGAAACAACCATCTCTTCTTACTTTGCTTCCTGCTCAAGCTGTTCCTCTAGCTGTCCAATCTTAGCTTCCAGAGCAGAAATGGTTGCCTTGAATTTAGACTTCACAGATCCCTCCAGCTCCTGCAACTTGGCTTTCAGTTCTTTGTTCTGTCTCTCCAGCTGCTGGCGCGCATTTTCACTCTTCTGGGCAGCACTCCGTTCTCCAGCCAGCTCTGAGTTGAGCGTATCAACCTTTGGGAGGGCATGAAGAGTCAGTCATCTGGCAACATTCAGAGCCTTCATTCACCTTTTATACTGTACACGTAAGGGAGATAAAAGTGCCCAAAGCAGCATATGCCAAAGATACTGCACCTGCAGTGTGGTCTTCCTAAACCGGTCATTGAGGAGTTCCATATTGCTCTGTTCCTCTTCCAGTTCTTCCTCCAGCTGTGCAATACGGGCTTCCAGACGGCGCTTCTCATCCAGCAAAGCTGATCTGGAGGGTGAAAGAAAGCGGGTGGGACGTTACATGGTCCAACCAGGTAACGCAGTAATTACCTCCACTTGCTTTTAATAAGTCAGCAAACTCTCTCCCGATGCTGCAGTACCTAAGCCAGTCATTCCCTTCATCGGGAAAACAGTGAACCAAGAGGTCAGTGTGGGGCATGCAAGTGCATTAGTAGAAGACACAGTCATTGCTGTTTATAAACAGCCTCGGACAGGATGACAGTCCATTTGATGACTCACTTTCCAGAAGCACTGTTTGCAATCTCATCAGCCAGCTCATCCCGCTCTTGCTCAGCATGGCGACGAGCTCTTTCGGAGGCAGCAAGATCCTGCAAGGGGTCATGAGAAGACTCATTTGCTTATTTAATACGCAGACTAAAATAGCACTGGTGATCTCAGAGCTCTGCAAACATTAATTCAGCTCCCCAATACCACTAGGACACAGTGAAGTGCTATTACATGACTTGCACATAGTCACACAGTCAGTCAGCAAAAGAGCCGGGAATAGAACGCAGGAAGCCAGGCTCCCTCCCTTGTTCCAACCACTAGCTCACACTCCCAGTCTGTCGCTACTGGCTTCTTCATGACTGCAGTGGATTTACTCCCTTTAACCCTAAATGGAAATACTATAGTGTTTTAGATTGATCTTTAACTATGTCAATTGCCTTCCATCTCTCTTATTAATACATCGATATCTTGAATCAATTTTATTATTCATACTGCATTACTGATTTCTCTTAATGGAAAAAGTCTTCATTTTTGAAGCTCATTAACAATAAACACCCCCTAAACAGTCATTTATAAAGCTACAAAAAAGAGAGTCTTTGTTTGCCAGACGTTACAATAAGCCTTGGCAATCATGGCAAAACTAACGCTAAAAGGCACAAGCCTCTCAGGTTCTCTCTGTGGCCCACAACAACTTAGTAGTTAGCACCACCAGTGTCAGGAAAACTTCAAATATATTCTACAATGCTGCATTAGTGTATTCTCTGTATCCAGGTTGTGGGGCATTAAAAGATTCCTATGCATTTACCTATCCAATTCTCTATTACTAATACTGATGCTCTGCATTTCAAGCACCTTCCATCAGAGAAATGTGTGAGCACTTTGAAATCAATAGAGCCTCATGTCCCCTCAGGAGGTAGGTAAGTATCCCTGTTATACATGTGGGGAAACTGAGCACAGACAGATTAAATGACAGCCAAGGTCACACAGGCTGCTCACAGCAAAGCTGGAAGAGAACCCAGATCTCCTGGTTCCCAACCCAGTGTTCTAATCACCAGACAGGTGTACAGAACACTAACGTACATGTCACTCACAAAGGCAACTCAGAACTAAATCGTACCTCCTGGAGCTGGAGTATTTCTGCTTCAAGGCCTTTCAGCTTCTTTTCATTCTCCTTGGACTGAGCAAAGATCTCATCTCTGGATGCACGGGCCTCTTCCAGCTCCCGCTGATAGTCTTTCATCTGAGCCTGGAATTTAAGAGAAGGAAAAATCATCATCCATTAGAGGACAAGTGCAGGGATTTGCTATAATCCCTTCGGGAGTTCAACATTTACTAAATGAGGACACGCACATAGAAGGGGCCTAGTCCTACTTACTGTTTGAGATACCTACTCATTGTACCCCAAAACACGCACATTTTGGTCTCATACTCCTCCACTAGATTCTATCCAACTTCCCATGTTTATTTTTAAGAGACAGGGCTACAGAAAAAAAACCTGCTTAAGCTTGAATGATAAAAATTGGCAGGAACCTTATTGAGATCTCATGCTTTTAAATGGCTTGGGGGAGAAAAAAATATTTTGATTTACCTAAACTGACTGAAAAAAGTGTTGTAATGAACATTGTAATAGAAAATGTTCTCAAGTCTGTAGATGCACAAAAAGATCCATTAGTCTGAATGCATCACGTTAAGCACACACTTTAAAACTGTATTTTGCTAAACTCAATATTCTGAATATTACAGCTACTGATCATATTTTCCACAAACTTGGCTTGACTGTGGATATCATTAGACCCCAAAAATCAGCTCAAACTTCAATTTCCTTTAAAACAACTTAGTGCCATTTTTCTTAAAGTGATGTATGCAAGCCAAAATCTGCGAGCCATGGGACCACTTAGTTTATAACGTACCTAAAAGAATAGACACAGTACATGTTAGGGTATGGAACCGCACATTTGGCTTGCCCTACTAAAAACTAGTCCAACTTTGATGCTGTCATGTACCTGTTAGGTTTTTATGTGATATAAAGAGGTGTCAAACTTTACGCACTTGGGGGGTTCTGAAATTAGGAATCTAATCCTTAAACACCCACGTAAGAAAAGTTGGGTCTCACTGCAAAACCTAAGATTGAACTTCATGCTTCCTCAGTATACTGGAACCATGCATAAAATGCTCAGAGATTAGGAGTCTATAGCTACATTACAAATAAAAAAAACATTAAAGAACATTAAGGTTGCAAATCAATCACTCAGAATTACCAGAATTGAGGTTGCCCATCCAGTCTCCATTCCCTTCCCAGCTCTTCATCTGATCTGTCTTCCCCACAGCCTCCAAGCACCCCTGCACCCACGTTCCCTGCCCCGACTAGCTCCCAGTCCTTGTCTCTGTACAGTGTGTTTCCCCACCCACCCAGCTCTCTGTCCAGCCAGTCCCAGGTCTCCTCTCCGTCTCCACACCCTGGCTCTTTGCCAGAGCCATTTCCCCTTCCCCATCCAATCCACTGGATCCCAGTCCACCCCTCACCCAGCTCCCAGTATCTTCTCCTCCCACCCAGTCTGACAATTGTCCCCTCTGCATTTGGTTCAGGCAGCTTCCTCTACACTGCTTGGGTGCAGCAGGAGAGACAGGCGACTTGCTCTAAGTTCCGGTGCCTGGACCCGGACTCAGATCCAGACCCAGCTTGAAGCAGCCGGGAACTGCAATTGCAGAGGAAGTCCTGTTTATGCCCCTACTGCCCCAGACTGGAGCATGTTCAGTGTGGACAGAATCTTCAGGGAATTTAGCTGCAAAGCTCCAGCTAGTCTCTACTGAGCATGTGAGAACTGTGATGTTTCAAAGGTTTATCACTTGGCCAAATTTGGGCAGATTTTCACAGGGATGGAAAAGGCACATCCCTGACAAAAAGGTAATTTCTACCCTCCCTCCTCCAAATTTCAAACCCTGTTCCAAAGCATGAGGGCACTAGAGCTTCTCAAAGAAAAGGTCACCAGAAATCCCCCCCCATAAAAACAAAACAAAACAAAAAACACGGGCAAAACTATGCATCTTCTCCTAGTCTCATTTTTAGAAATGGCTTAACAGTTTCAGCCAAAATTTTCCAAAAATGGTTCAGCTTGAGACAGACACCCAGCCTGGAAGATTTCAGCCCAAACAGTTACAGTCTGTCAAAGTGATAAGCAACTCAAAACAGGACAGTATAATGAGAAGTGTTCGGAAACCTTAATAGGCAGTTTTACCAGCCCCAACTAGCACATTTGAACACACATTCTCAAGTCATTGCTCAGCTATTAATCAGTTATTTTGATCTGGCTGTTTTATGAGGTCCTTTGGGGGTGGTGGTGGTGGTGGTGTGTGTGTGGAGGGGGGGGGGGGGGGAGGGAGAGAAGAGCTTTCAGCAAGTATTTAACTGAGTCCTTTACACAAAATACTGAAATATGGCATCTCATTTAACCATCTCATTGACAAACATACTGATGAACTGAAATTACAGACACTGTTGCAATATGCTGCAGGAAGCAGTCATCCAGGGACAAGAGTGAAACTTGAGAATAGAGAGCTGTTCTCATCCTCAGACTGCAAGGAAACTTGACCAAAAGAAGAACTCTAAAGCAAGAGACACTCCAAGTTCATTCATGGACTGGCTTCACACACCTGCAGTTTGCGCAGCTGTTTGATTGCTTCATCTCGAGCCTTATTTGCAGCTTCTATCTGAGCTTCAAGGTCTTTGAGATCCATCTCCATTTTTTTCTTGGAAGCCACAGCAAGAGCCTTCTGTTTGCGCTCATCCTCCAGTTCTGCTTCAAGCTCCCGCACCTGTGAAGTTACAGTTTGAGAGGCTCTGTTACAGAAATGGATGAAACAGGAAAACAAGGAGATTTCGGAAAGAATCTAAAAGGATAAGAAGCAAGGAAGTCCTTGATAACACAAGAGGGACGTGAGAAAAGCTCAGCTCTTGATCATTACCCGGTTGACAGTACTACAATAGGTAAGTTTGAGGGAGAAAACCACACACAAAACTTATGGAAATCTTGACAGCTTGTGATCTCTGCCGAAGTTTTCTCAACGAGAAGCAAAGCAAGATCTCAAAGCAAACATGACACCCAGGGAATTTCTGAAGTACTTCTGAAAATTCATATGCTAAACATCCTAGGGACTAAAACAGTGTTACCCATTCAACTGCTTCATGATCAACTTTCTAATAAGTGTTTCTGTCTACCTTCATTGTTCCAGTGCAGAAGCTAATATTTCAGCTTATTAAACTGCTCTTACCGAAAACAATAGAATAACCTCAACATTTTTAATATAGAATTATAATTAAATGGTTACTTCAGGCACATCTATGTCACCAACACATACAGTAAGACATTGTATCCCAGCCATAACTCAAGGCAAAAATGAAGAGCAATTTAAGCAGTATCTAATATCTGAGCAACCAGCCAACAGGAAGCTAAAACAGATTAACAAGTTATGCAACAATGTTAAAATTGAACCAGAAAACTTGGCTGTTACACAAAAACTGACTTTGTTGTATATTGAATCGAATTTACTATTTTGTATTAGAATGTCAAGAGCTCTTGTTCAGTGGTGATACAGCAATTTGCACTCTTACAGCACAATGAGGTGGGGAGCCTTAAAAATGACCTTCTCTATCCATTGTTTATAACCTTCCCATAGAAGCTGGAATCGGGCCAGTGTTGCCAACTCTCATAATTTTATCCAAGAGTTTGGGGATATTTGATGTTTTTCTTTAAGACCCAGCTCCTTGAGTCATGTTATTATGTGTCTGCTTTAAAATTAAAGAAAAAAAAGCATGTTTCTAGCCCTCACGGTTCTGGAGAAAAGCTTGAGAATGAAATCAAAAGCCTCTTACATTAGAAGACAAATATGAACCTAAAAACTTCTTTAAAAATCTCATGATTTTTAAGCCATCTTTTAATGTTTTGGGGCCTGACATGATCGTTCAGTGCTAGGGGTTGGCAATCCTGTGATCCTTTTTCCAATTTTCATTAGGGAAATAGTTTGTTTTGCTGATTATCTAGCACTTATCTCAACTACGTACCATATCAGTCAGCAGGAATGGATCCACCTCTGAAAATACAAGCACTGCACCACATATTTTACTTGACATAAATCCAGGTAGCAACTACTGCTACAGAACAGTAGAAGGAGCACATGCACTGCACATATTTTAGTACGATCACACCAAAAACTGCATTTTTGTAAGTGACTTGTTAGTAGTTTTGGATTTATAAAGACATTTCCAGTCATTTCCATTTTAAAAAGGTAGTTAAAATGGAAAGAACAGCCAAGTAGCAAAAGTGTCCCGTTAAGAAATTAAAATCAAACACTCTACATTACATGTACTGGAGGGTTTGTGCTACTCTGTCATGCAGAATGTGTAAAGATCAGTGCTTAAGAGCTCTGTAGGGCAGGAACATCACATAAACCTTGAGGGACATCCCAACTTTTGAGTAATAAGAAATCAATTAACCATGTTCTTTGTTTGTTTGCTACAGTTGCTTTCAAAAGCGTGTTTAATAGGGGATACCTGTTTAACCAGCATCCTCTTCTTCTCTTCATTTTGTTCATCTCTGGCCTGTAGGTCTCTCTCAAACTGGGCCTTCATAGCTTGCATGTTCACTTCCAGGCGAAGCTTGGCATCTTCTGTGGCCTGAAGTTCGTCTTCCAGTTCTTCTAGCTGGGTCCTCATCTCTTCAACCTGCTGCTCTAAGGTTCGCTTGGACTTTTCCAGTTCATGGACCTAAAACACAAGCATGAAGCAGACACAAGCTTTTTGTTATTCTGACAATAGTAATGGTATGACTGCAAAATAGGGGATCAATAAGATATTGAGTCCTTTGTTAGCACTGATTTAACTCTGTGGTTGTCCTACACTAAACCAGAACAACAGACACTCATTCCTAAATCTGTATTAAGAACAACCCAGACCAGCAGATGAAGTTTTAACTGTCTGATAAACAGAGGAAACTAGCAGCTGCATAGTCAGCGATTCAGAGTATCCCAAAGAAAAAAGAGCTAGTAAGGTAACAAGTTTTTAATCTAGCATAAGGGTAACAGTCAATCATTTGATGTGTGTCTCCTACTTACCACGTCTGTGAACGTTGCAGAAATGCCTGGCATTGGTGAATACCGATTAGCCTCCAGAGTATTACATTCTTTAGGTATTTTAAGGTACAGCTCTTAAGTATCAAGGTTTCAGACTTTCAAGTTTTACTATCTAGTATTAGTTTCCTTGTACAAATGGGCTTTACTATTTTATCCCCTTCATGCAATGTAGCACACGAGAGTTGGAAAAATACTTACATTTTTGCCCACATCATCTTTGGAGCTCATTAAGTCCTCCATGTCTGCACGCAACTGCTTATTCTGCCTCTCAAATTCTTCTTTAGCCTCCAGGGCTTCTTCCAAACCTCGAGCCAGAGACAGTGCCTTGGTCTCCTTCTCTCTAGCCTCTGCCTCTGCCCGGTCCCGCTCTTCTGCATAGCGAGCAGAAATATTCTTTTCTTCCGCCAGCATCTAAAAATGTTAATACAAGATTCAAATATAAATCTTAAAGAAAATCTGTCAGAAGGACCCTCACTGAAATTTCAATGAACATGTTAATGCTCTCAGGTTACCTGGCATATTATTCATTCTGCCAACAATGTCAACTCTTGATCAAGGGGCTTTGGCATGAGATAAAATAGGGACTATCATCCAAAACATAGTAGTCTGAAAATAAAGGGAGCTTCTATCCATGCTCTAGGAACTGGCTCAGAGCCTCAGTTTTATATTCCTCCTTCAGTCTTCATGTCCCTTCTCAAAAAATCCGTCAGGATCCCCCAAGACAGTTAAAGTCAAGTCAAACTCTAGCATGGCTATAAGCTTCTACTTAAAAGACATTTCACTTTTTCATAGACCTATCCAACTAGAATGTGAAGCACCAAGGTAGGTGCGTGGCTCACTGAAGCTATTAGAAAAGTGGTCCCCTGTGAAAAGCCAACATTGCAACAGCCAATTGAGTCCACACAAAATATTGTGTTTCTAATTAGAGGTCTCCCTGAAAAAGTCTCGGAGTGGTTAACACATGACTGAGGCTTTACACACTACCATTTCTTTGCCCTGGTCTACACAAAGTTAGGTCAATGCAAGACAGCTTTCATCGACCTAAGTGTCTACACTTAATTTCATTCCCACCAACATAACTTGCCCACTACACTGACTTAACTCCACCTGCACGAGGGGCAAAGTGCCATGGTTGATGTAGTTAGGTCAACACAGCGTCAGTGTAGACACTGCATTGCTGTCGCTGGCTTTCAGAAGCCATCCCACAATGTCCCACACTAAGTTCAATCCGTACAAGCACTCCTGGGAGTGGGGGTGGGGGGCGGGGGACGGGACACATTGCCAAAACAAGAAGCAAATCATAGACACGCACAAGTGATATAATAACTTGAGCGACTGTACACTCACGCAACTTAGTTCAACATAATTCTGTAAAGCAGATGTTGCCTGAGTGTTGAAAGCAGAAGTGAGATGACCGGAGTTAGAGAGTACCTGATCAAACTTCTTCTGTTTTTTCTCCAAGTTGGACACAATTTGGCGCTGATGATCCAGGTCCACTATCAAATCATCCAGCTCCTGCTGCAGGCGATTCTTAGTCTTTTCCAGTTTATCATAAGCCATTGCCTTCTCCTCTAGACGTTGGCTCAGAGCCTCCATATCCTTCAGCAATTTCTTCTTATTTTCCTCCAAACCTTCAATAGTCCCCATGTCGTCATCGACCTTCTTCTTGGCATCAGCCAGCTAAAGTTTTAAAGAAGACAATAAAGTGGTTTCTTATAGCTTCTTACTGTTCACAGCTATTAATAGGATACAATAAAAATGCAGTTACACCTCCACGATGCAAAGAAAGTAATGTTTATTACACTGAGGGAAACCCACAAGAACAAAAACAGCTATTTCTGATTAACCAAGGTACAAACAAAATGATTATACAACAATGTATTACAGGTATGAAGCCTTAGAGGATATGAGAGTTAAATCTGCCCAAACTAACTCAGGGTACTGAAATCTCACTGTTATTACAAAATGTTTACAACACTTCGGAGGAGAAAGATCAGTGAAAAATTATTCAGCACAAGTCAGCCTAATTTTTGTTCCAACTGAGAGTGAAATATTGCCTGGCAGAAGTTGCAATACATTTCACAGTCATCACACTGAATTTGTGGGCCACACTAATATCCTACCGTTTCCAATAGCTTCATACCTGCGATTGCAGGGCGAGGATCTGTTTCTCCAAGTTCTTCCTGGCCTCCTCTTCCTCTTCCTGCTGCTCCTGTAGGTTGTTCTTCTCTTCCTCCAGCTGCCTAATCCTACTGCTCAAGTTCAATTTCTGGCGGGTTTCCTCCTGAAGAAGCTCCTGTTAGCATGAAAATAATTAATCTTGAATTTCACCTTTTGCTGATAGTATTTAAATCTGGCCTTAAGATGAGCTGCCCTCCAGTATTCCTTTGTTTCCTGGGGAGGGGGGGGGGGGGGTTAGGGAGGATGCTTGAAAGAAAAATAGTATTTTAAGTCAGCTTTATTTTCCTGAATACTGTTTGATCTGAAGATATTCAATACCCCTCTAATTTGCTAATCTCAGGTCCATCACTCTCATCTCCAAGAAGTTTAATTAAAATCTAGTTTCATGGCCAAAAAGGTCATCTTAAATTGGTACAGCTTAATAATACATAGTGGTATGCAGAACTAAGCCATCTTTCCAACAGAAAAAAAAATTACATGAGATAAAAGGAGAATTGTTCTAAAATTGCAAGATCTAGTTATGCTGCTTAACTGGCACTACCCAGCACCTGCTAGAATATCATTACATCTACAATAAATTTCATCAGAACCCACTGCTTTCCTTGTGGGGGTAGGTTTATTTGTGTTGTGCTCTCTTTTCCTCCTATACTTCGCTTCCTATTAAAAAAAACAACAACACTTGTCTGAACAGCAAAACTGACTAAAGACTGGGACCTGAAAGGACAAGAACCATGAGAAGTAGGGAAATCACTTGGTTGAGCAGGGTGGGAATCAACTCCACTAAGTGATAAAAACACTTATGCATGCTCCACAGACAATGTATAAGACTGTAACAATTTAGTGAAGCCACCTGCCCTCTGACACATCACAACCTTACCTCCATAAGCCCCATGGTGAGGCCAGTAAATGGCTGGGTTAGAAGAGTTTCCTGACATCAGATGGCCTTAAAGAAGATATGGCCCTATTGGGTCAGACCATTAGTCTCTCTAGTCCTGCATCAGTCAGTGGCAAGTCCTGAGACACTTCAGAGGAAGGTAGAAGGAACTCCACAGTAGAGAACTCTAGAACAGCGTACCCACACAGGCAAGATCTTCCTTAGACCCATTAAATAGTGAAGTCTGAGGACTTACAGCACTGACATTATATGGGGTTAAAAAATGCAATTGTGGATGTTCTCACTTATGTAAATGCTCACTTTTTGTTTAAATCCTACTTAAGAGGGCACCATTGTGGCAGCTTATCTTATCTTGTTAAGTCCTTCTGAATTTCCTCTGTCTTCTCTGGTCTTGGCTAACAAATTGTGTCATTGGCAAATTCAGTCACCTCATTTCTGATCTTTTCCAGATCACTCAGTCAAATTCCTTATTAAGGTTTTACTGCAATTATAATTGATCATTTCTATTTTCTGTCTCAACCTCTTTGTAATCTGTGACAGCACTTCACATCTTGTCTTCAAGACCCATGGCTTACTTTCCTTGTCAGCTTCTCATGAGGGCTTTTTGACAAAAGGTTTGTTGAAAGTTCAAGTTCTAAAGAGGTTTTTCTTAATCGTTTATTTTGGGGAGATGTTCAGAATTCTAGAAGAGCAGCACAATTCTCCATTACAGAGGCCATGCTGTTTTGTCTCTTGAGTTAATGGAATTATGACAATTTTCACCAGCTGAGGATTTGCACCAATAATGTGTCTATTGTGGGACAAGAGTAACAGGAGAGAAAAGACTAGGGAGGCAGGAAAGAAGGCAACAAAATCCTGTGATTTTTAGCATGTTTCCAAGTTTTGTTACATTCCACAAATGTAAGTTTCAAAATTGCCAGGGGCTGACTATGTCCCTCCCTCACCCAATTCACCGTCAAAATTTCAAGTCTAACTGCAATAATTTAAATGCTAATATTTTTAAGTATATTTTCCCTGTTTTCCTTTATTCAAGGGGAAATTAAATGCACACAAACTCTTTATTGACAATGGCTGTAAAGAATGTACATAACCTTTCATGGTTTATTTGTACATTAACCCAAACCAAACACTAGGGCTAGGTAATTTTAAGATCTCAAGTTACTCAAGGGCAGAGGGAAGGAGGAGAGACTCTGCTTTATGCCTTAGACAGGTGCCCCAAGAGCCTGGTTTACATGAACATTTAACATACTGGCTCAGAAAAGCCAATGGAATCATTGTTGGTAGAACATAAGAAACACTAAGTGAACCTTACTGAGACGGCCAAGTCTAGAAAGTAGCAACTCTAGTCCGCCATGAAAAGTCAGTTTTTTCACAGATTCGAAGGCCAGAAGGGATCTCTGATCTAGTCTGAGCACCTGCATAACACAGGCCATTGGACTTCCCCAAAATAATTCCTTTTGAACTGGAGAATTCCCTTTCAACTAGAGCTCCCAATGCAGCTGAACAGTCAGCAACATAGTACATATTTCAGTGCATAGTGGCTCATCGGAGCCAGTGCAGTGATTATTTGCGTAAGCCAAGGATTTCTGGCCCACAAGTTACCGATCAGAGGGAAACGAAGGGAGTGCAATATCAGTGCCATACCCAATTCAAAAAGCTAAGCAAATGTGGATACTTAGGTTCCTCACAAAGCCTTCTAGAGGAGTGTTGTTGTTGGAAGAGGAGACTGAGACCCTCAGTTTTCAGTTCCACAGCTGAACATTTCTATTGATGAACACAAGTTCAGTGTTAAAAACTGGGTTCTTACTACAACTGATAACACACCTGTGTATCTTGAAGCTGAGACTCCAGACCTGCTGCATCTTTGGCAAACTTTATGCCCTTCTTCTCTGCTTCCTCCAGGAGGCTTGAGACATTGTCCAGCTCATTCTGCAAAGCAAGCAATCTAAAAGGTAACACCAAGCAGCTGGTTTGCTATAGCAGCTGTACGCTGTTGAGAGCTGTGGGTGCAAAAGACCACAACGCTCAACATATACCAAGCATGAAAGCTAAGGGAATGAGAGCTCCAGGTACAAAGATGCCCCCAGGTAATAATTTTAGCTAAGTTTTACATTTTTAAGTTGAATGTCAATTATGACTTTAAAACAATAAATCCCTTTCAAATGCACGTTTACCTCCCACTGCTGTTGAGAGAAGAATCCCATAACCACTTTTGTATTCATATATTTTGCTTTTGGTAATATTGCAATTAGTATTTTAAATGGTATTTCCATTACAGGGCTGCCTTATGGGATCTACCACTGTCCATGGATTCCCTAGGGACAGCAGGGTCCAGAGGCTGCAACCTTTTCGGACAGATCCCTGCCAACTGTCAAAACTTGTTATTTCCAGGATGTGCTACTGTAATGCACCCCTACCTTGGGACTACTTGAGGACTGCTTGGGAGTTTCAGATAGTATGAAATGGAGCCACCCACCTTTGAGTAAGTTTAGGTTGTTTTACCTAAATAAAAGGCCCTGCATTGTACTGGTTCTGAAACAATTAAAAATGCAATCCAGGGCACCCAGCTTTTGTATATAGAGCTGTAAATTGCTTGGAAGCTTCTCTCAAAGACCATCTCTTCCCTTTGCCCTATTGATAGTTGTGAAGTGCCAGACTTGAAAACCTGGCAACTGCGTACTCACTACAGACACTTCTGCTTTAGACTTCACTCTTTTGCTGTTCAGCAGAGACCAAGGCTGGGGCCTTTAAGATACAGTGCAAAACAACTGTTTGATGGAACTTTTTGCAAATTTGAATCAACAGCTCAATCTGTGTTTACAATCACTGTGCAAGGGAAGATGGCAAGTGTGAGATTTATTGGCCGGCTGCTAAGGATATTGTTAATTTTGTAACAAACCCCAGATAGCAATAATATGAATAAAAAAAGTTCAGACCTGTAATTAACTGAATAAAAAGTTAAAGTTTTATATGGGTAAAATGTTCCATATTTTTAATATTTAGGAAGTGCCTGACAATTTTTAAAACTGTCTCTGGTTGTTTGCCCAATTTTTACTTAAACTTCTCTTGTACTCTGCAGAAAAGCTTTACATATTTTTCATCCATTTCCATTTTACAGAAGTCAATGGAGTTTTATTAGAAATTCCAAGTCTGGATATTTATTTATTTTAAAAGAACAGTTTCAAAGTTTTGTAGACTATACTGTGACTAAGCAGGATCATTTCAAGAGTTTAATTGTAGATTCAGGTTTCACGCTGACCATATACCATGCACATACATCTCAGTCATTGCAAGGCGTGTTTTTGCAGAGTCCTTTGATTTTAGCAGGTGATGCAAGACCAAAATGCAATGGGGTGTTTTGAAAGTTTATCTATGTTCTGCAGTCACTTCTCCAGATGCTTGATTTTTTTAATTCCTTGCTCATTTTCCAATTAAGGTTAAGATTTTGTGGTTGTAAGAGTATGCCAGAGAAGAGATCAATTTCCATCTTACCTGCAGTTTGTTAGCCTTTTCTGCCAGCTCTGCCCTAATCCTCTCTCCTTCTGACGCTTTGGCATGTAGTTCCTGTACCTGAGCATCTAGCTTCTTCCTCTTGTGCTCCGACTCTGCTTTGACCTGCTGCAATACCTTCACCTCACAGGCTAGCTCCTTGTTGTCAGTCTCTAGGCCTTGCTTGTTCTTTTCAAGATTTGCTTTGAACTAGAAAAGCACAAAATTAAAGTGCATCACTAATTATAGCACTTCACATTATTCTCCATCAGGCACTTTCCTACAAAATATTTGACCTCAAAAAACATTTTTAAACTCAAGTGGCAACTGAGTCTAATGTGAGTGTTAGCCATACATAGAAAAATGGCAGCTTCACACATCAGCATAGGACCCTTGGGTAAGACTGCAGGTATTTTCCCATCCTTTATATTTGCTTATCCAAAAAGAGTTTTAAATTAACAAAGTGTTTAAGTCTTACATAATTAAGCATTAAAGCTGTTCAGGTTGATAAACTACATTTCCACCAGCATTACTTAATGCTGTAGTTCCCACTAGCAAGAATTTTGCCTTTTCAAAGAGAAATTGCTGCAGTATTCCCTATGTTTAACATAGAAAACATACAGTAATGTTAATTATTTGCAAAGGCATTAGCGAATTATGACAACTGTAGTTAAACAGACTTCAGCGTACTACACTTGGCAGTGTTTGGAACAATTTCACTTTTCAACAAGATACTGTAGCTGCTACTAGAAGACATTGCTATGCAAATGTAATTAACAAGAGGGAGTCCTCACCCTGGCTGCTAGGGTGACAGTGATCATAAAAATGGTCACAGTTCAAGAGAACTGCACCTATATTCCCTGTGTATGGACTAGCAACAGCACCCAGTCCAGACTTCTGGCTCTCAGTCATTACCTCTCTTGGGTGGAAACCTAAATCTCTCCCCCTTCTGACCAGGAGCTCTCCAGGCAGAACAGTTCCCTGACCATGCTGTGACCTCCCTAGCAAAGACAGACTGCTTAAGCAGGCCTGCTTTGCTTCTCTTTTCCGTGTAATTGCCAGTTAAGTTACCACACAGCTCTTTCTAAGCAAACACATTTGTTCTTAATGTAAAAGCGTTAGAGAAAACATACTACTAAACCAATAAAATAACCTACATGCACACTACCAGAGATCATCCCCTCACACCAGCAAGGGCTCTGGTTGTTTTTTGTCCTTCAAACCCCACGCAGGATTTTTCCTGTGGTCACAAGTTCAACACAGCTTCAGCTAAGAACCAACCCACTCACGGCTCTGAGAGTCACTCCTTTAACACATTTGAGTATTTGAAGCCACCATAAATAGGTAATCAGCCAGACAATGCTCAAGGCACAGCTTCAAAAGGATGGATGCAGAGGTAGGTCAGGAAACCCGCTTATTTCTTTGTCTAGCTCATTGTTTCAAACTGTCATCTGAAGCATAATACTGTCCTAGGCTTTACATTAGCCATGCCGTCTCCTTAAAGAAGTTACATACAATCCCATATCAAATACTTGAATTTTTAATACAGTGAACTCATACTTATCTAATTCAACAACATTAAATTAGGATATTTCAGAATATTGTCATATCACAGAAGTCACAACACCACTGCACAATTTGGCAGTGTGTATTAAAGATGCCTAGGACTAGAACAAAATGGGCATTATGGGTCACAACTCAAGTACATTGTCAGAACTGAATGTGAAAGCATCTACAGTACCCTGATTTAGCCAATATGAATTTTTTCTGTATAAAGCCCCAAATTACCACCACTTTCTCTGGAAACATTCTGCAATCTACACATTCTGAGAAGTGCTTCTCATCAAATGAGCTTGCAGACTGCTGTACCAAGTATTCAGCTAATAATATCTGGTACAATACTGTGTCTCTAGATGTATTGCTTCCAAGTCTGTCAGGGAGATGGATCCTGGGAGTGTCCAATAGTAACACGTTGGTATTTGAGCTAGAATTCTAGCTTCCTGGTCATTTTGTAGCAGATATATACAATCACTGAAGATCTATTAGCTCCATGAGCAAGTATGAGACAAAGGGACAAGACTGGCAGTGTTATTTGACAGAAGTGTATACAATCCCAAAGCAAGAAAATTTCAGCTATCACATGAAGTAGCTTGCAATTGCGATTTCCACTCACCCTTTTGGCCTGTTCAAGTTGTTCAGAGAGCTCCTCCAGTGCAGTAGCATGTCTTTGTCTGATTTCCTGTATTTGAGCTTCATGGTTCTTGGTTTCTTCTTCAATAGCTTTCTTCAATTCAGCCACTTCCTGCTCACGCTTTGTCCTGGAGAAAGCATCATAATACAGTAGAACCTAAGAGTTACGAACACCTCAGGAATGGAGGTTGTTCGGAACTGAACAAAATGTTATGGTTGTTCTTTCAAAAGTCTACACCTGAACATAGACTTAAAACAGTTTTGAAACTTTACTATGCGGAAGAAAAACGCTGCTTTCCACTTTTTTTTTTTTTTTTTTTTAAAGTAATTTACATTTTCTTTCTTTTTTTTTTTTTTGGTCTCTGCTGCTGCCTGATTGTGTACTTCCAGTTCCAAATGAGTTGTGTAGTTGACTGGTCAGTTTGCAACTCTGGTGTTCATAACTCTGACGTTCTACTCTAGATTATTAAAGCTCAACATTTTACAGTCTAATTTATTCCTCATTCAAGCAAATTTTCTTTTTGAACTTCAGTATCTTGCTGTCTACATGAAGTGTCACAGTTGCTTCCACAGCAGCAGAATACAGCAGTGTTCACAATCCACACCTGGGATTGGGTGGGGGCGGCGGGGGAGGGGGCCAAGGGGAGATGAAGAATGGTTTCACAATTAATGATCTGGAGTTGGTAGACCTGGATTTTATTCCCAGCTCTACCAGACTCACTGTGGGGCCTCAGCAAGTCACTTTACCGCTCAGTTTCCCATCTGTATTTTTTTGCAATTAATATTTTCCTTCCTCAAAGGGTACTGAGGTGTAATTCATTAGTTTTGGTAAAACACTTTGTAACTGTCGGCTGGAAAGAGCTATATGGGAAAATTATTAAAGCCAAAAATCTTCACTGACATTAGTTTCAAGCTAAGGTTACATGAAACATCTTTATGAAGTAACTTTTTTCTCTTTAAATTAAACCTGGACTTTAAACAGTATCTTTTAAAATGTGCTGGTCACCTCACCTCAATTCTTGCTGTGCTGCAGTGGTATCCAAGGTGTCTTCTAGCTCAGTCTTTAGGGCCTCCAGCTCCTCACTTAAGTCTCTCTTCTGCTTTTCAGCCTTGTTGCGTGATGCCTTCTCGGATTCAAGGTCCTCCTGGAGCTCTGCAATCTGAGCTTGCAACTCTCGTATTAGCTTCAGTGCATTGTTCTTCTGAACTGCTTCTTCATCACCTCTGTTAAATATGGACACAAGATAAGGAATGGGCAAGAATAAGATCGGATATTAAAGACGGAATAAGACTTATTCACTACCAGTTCTCATAATGGAACCCAAATAGATTTTACTTAAAACAGCAACGATCAAAATGCACCTTTAAACAAACATATACATTTTTAGTGTATTGAGACTAGTACCTCAGTTATTAAGAGAGATACTGTTAGGGATGTTGGGCATTAAAGTGGTCTTACTTCCAGTCTTCCAATTCTCTAACTCCTATACTAAATTCTCTCCAAAATTTGTGTCTCATCAGTATACTAAGACTTCTAAATCATGAGTCATGAAAACTGACATGACTTTTGCAGCTGTGTCTCTAGTCACATATTAAAAAAATAGTGCACAATAAGTTTTGGATTTTTAGTAAGAAACCTTAGTATAGCAGCAAGGTTATTTTAAATAGTGACTAGAGGGGGGAGAGCCAGCACAGAGCTGGATTCTAAAGGCCCAGCAGCCAGGAAGGTCAGAGAGCAGTTCTATTACCAGTTCTTCTGCCACATTTAATATCACAGACAACTGAATGGAAAATTGGCAGAGTTGTCCAAGTAGATTAAAAACAGATTGTTTGGTATAAAACAATCACTTAAAAATAAAGTAACCGTAGTACATTTTGGTGCTGCCAAACCCATATCAATAACCAGAAATTAAGTTTAAAATGTAGTCAGCCACCCCCAACCAAGGTTTATTAACCTCACTCACACTCACAGCCCAATTTCTTACTGTGCAGAATTTTTTGTGGTTGGTGTCAGAGAAAATGCAAATTCTTGAATATTTCTTGAGGAATGTCAAAGCCACTGACTGACTTATGATTAAGTGGTCTTGCGACCTTGATGCTGAATTGTAATATGCCAACTGCAGTTGTTTTAAAGTGAAGTGGGTTGATAAGTTAAAGGCTCTTTTGCAGAGTAATCCTAGCATACAAATGCAAAACATATTTCTTTTTACTACAAACTGCGAAAAGGAACATACTGATAAGGCCAGATTCTCATTTATGCCAAAGCTCCTTTACGCTACTCTGGCAATCTAGAGGTGCTTTGGGGTACATTTACACAGTCCTCCATGGCAGTGCTCCTGTCAGCCCAGGCTGAGGAACATGGAGTTGGGCTCACGCTACCGCTCTAAGAATAGCTGTGTAGACAGCTCTTTGAAGTTGCAGCTTGGGCCAGAGCTCCAGCTCTGAGGCTCACCCCTGAGCAGCAACTTCAAAAAGCTGTCTAAACAGCTGTTTTTAGAGAACTAGTGTGAGCCCCGCAACCCCATGTACCTCAGCCTGGGCTGGAGGGCTCGCTGCTGCAGGCTGTGTAGACATACCTTTGGTGTAAATAAGAACTAGTCTCACAGCCTTAAATACCTTCCTGGCTTTGCAGTTAGTCTGTAATACAAGAGCAACTCACTCAGATAGGAAACCTCAACAGTCTCAAAATAAAAAGCAGCAATTGGTGCTATACTAGCTTCCCTTACTTCCAACTCAGATTAGTATAATCTTGAAAATGGATTAAAGGTAAATCTGAAATAAAATCCCACTGATTTTTATCTAACCACAAACGCCACCAGTCTCTGACCTGGCAAGGGCAGCCTGCAGCTCTTCTTCTTTCTTGGCTAGTTGGATCTTTAGCTCTTCAATCTGGGCTTGCAGCTCAGCTATTTGGTCCTGAAGGTCTGTTGTTTCTCCGTCAAGTTTTCTTTTAGCTTTTTCCAGTTCTTGACGGGTCTTCTCTTCCTTTTTCAAACGTTCTTTAGAAGGATGAGAAGATATTCAGTACAACTCTTTCAGTACATTGTATAAAAAGATGGCAAAAAGCCTACAGCTAGCAATTTTATTGGTTGTGGACAACTGAATGATAAACTACTAATTCTTTTAATATCAGTAGGGGGATCATTTTAATCCTCTTTTCCTGAAAGTCTGCTTTGCATAACTAGGTCAAGACAGCAGAGATATCTGGGTTTCTCTCTTTTCTCTGGAACAATCAGATGGAAAGATTTTGGAGCCTCTCCATTTCCAGTTTCGTTCCTTCTGATTAGTAATATATCTGGTTAGACTTGTCTGTCTCCCTAATTTGGGAGAAAAATACATCTTTTCAATCCAGTTCAAAAATTCCTCTTGGTTAGCAGCGTCCGTCAAGCTTTCAGGTAAGTACAATTAAAATTTGTCCTTTTATGATATTTACTACAACAAATGGTCTGGTCTCTAATGGCAGTACTCCAGGAAACACTTTAAGGGACAAAAGAGGACATGTACCCTAGGGCCCTAATAATCAGTCACCTGTTGGAGGTGGGGAGGAGAGAAAGATTCTCCCTTTTTCATATATCCAGAGAAAGCTCCCTGATGGAAATACTACTCCAAAGACAGAAGCCAAAGCCTGCATCAGCCAAAGCCTGTGTGTTTAGCCTATATTTATTTAAGGGAATGTATGGAGAGTGCTACGTACACAGGGCTTATCCACTGCTGATGCTTCTTCCCTCTCTACTAACAATATGGGGATTGTGGTGGGCTTTTATTATAGCTGGGCAAGAGATCTCTACTATTCTGTATGCTTCCTGAATGCAAGCTTTGCTCCAACTTCCAATGGCATATCCAGATGTTTTAAGGTCCTCTGAACACAATGAATAGGGTGTACATCTCAAGTGGCTCTGTTCTTGACAGGTAGTATTTCAAAGCCCTTCTGAAGTCTAACTTATGCCACAGCTTTTCTTTCCCAGCCTGCAGTTGGAGGACAGAAGCAGAGAAGGACTATGATTTAAATGGAAGAGCAAGAGGACTTAGTTTCTTTCTCAAAGTCATAACAAAAGGACAACCTTGCCCTGATGAAAAACCAGGAACAGGGTCAGATGCAAGAAGACTGCAATTTCCCCAGCGCTGCTGGAAAAGGTGATCAACAAAATGCATCTAAGATTCAGGAAATGAAGGTCAACTGATGACAGGGAGTCAAAAGATGGTTTGTGTTGCTTTTGGAAGACTAGGCCAAAGCTCTGCTGGAGAAGGATAATGCTTTAAGAAATTTGAGGTAGTTTTCACAATCACCTATGTCACTTCGGAGCCCAGTCAATGAGACTTAGTCACTTGAAAATTTTACTGCAGAAACTAGCAGAGCTGATGCCATTATCCTCCCAGAGGGCCTCAAGGGGAGCCTTTCAAAAAGGCACAAATAAAAGTCTGAAATTCTCCCCTTCCACACCTCCCTGCTCCCAGAGTGCCATTCTGCCCACAGAAGTAGATGGTTGCAGGATAACATTGAACCAGGACTAATAAGACTGCTTTCTGAGATGCTAGATAAAACTGTAGGATCAGATTGAGCATTTGAAGGCTCTCCAACCAAGACGACTCTGCCTTGCTTGGTGTCGGACTATGCATCCAGATGAGTTAGTGCTTGCACTAGTCAAAGGCTCTCTTTCTCATGACTGACCACCAGGCCTCAAAGTCTCAGGTGCTGCCCCCAAGTCACTACCAAGACATCTTATTACTTTGTCCTGCTGCAGAAAGGTGAGCTGCACTGACGTAATCTCTCTCCCCACCCTTATAAGTGCTTCCCTCCCTCTGGGGCACCTGGCATTGGCCACTGTCAGACAGGGTACTGGGTCGGATGGACCTTTGGTCTGACCCAGCATGGCCATTCTTATGCTTCACTTTTGCCCACTAAGGGGATCCCTCTGGCAAGGCACAGGATTTCACAGAGACTTTTTCCTTGGGGCAGGGCATGACTGAACCCACATGAAGAGACAGATGCCCTATATCAGCAAAGCCATTTGACAGTCTGTATAATTTTCCAGGCAGCCTTGAGAAGCCAGTTTACTATCAGGAGATGAGCAAGCTGTCTCTATGATCTTTCTGCAATGAAGGGTGAAACAAGGAGGGATCTCCCTCAGGAATAAGGGAAGATCATTGGAGTTCTAAAATCCTCAGGAAAGAGTGAACTTCATTGATGTGAAGGCATTTCTGGTAAGAATCCCAATCCTGCTAGAACACCAATTTAGCAGTTTCCAAAGGACAGCATTTTGGTTCAAGGTCAGAGGAAATATTTCACTTCCAGACAAGTTATGGAACAACAAAAGGAAGCAGTGGAGCCCAGGGCAGGTCTGGCAATTACCTGAATCACAAGAGTTTTATTTCCTGGGGACGGAGCAGATTGCTACGGCAAGTTGTTACCTTGAAGTGACAGACGCAGAGTAATATGAACCCTCTGGAGACAGCTTCAGAAATATCTTAGAAGGGGTCTTTAGTTTTTTATTCCTGGGCTTCCAGGAAGATTTGAGTATCTCGGGAGATGGACAGGGTTTAGAGAGACTGAAAAATCCCTTCCCTTACAGAGCTCAAAAGTCCTTATCCCTCCCCCATTCTATGCCATCCTTCTCTGGATGACAGCTGTCTCCTTATACTGCTGCCAGCTGAGTGGGCTGGCTCCATGCGCTGCATCACCCTGTCTGGTCTCAGCCTACATCAGACCCCCCTTCACCCCATTGCTGGCCCAATGACAGAGGCCTGAAGAGGTCACAGCATGAGTAGAATGCACTGAGTGCAGCAGCATACAAACCTCTGTGGCAAGAAGCAGAGTGACTAGGGATTTTCTACTTAGAAAAAGCTCTCAGGCTCTGTTTTCATGCTGTACTGCATTCAGGATAGAGAGTCTTGGGTGTCCTCAAGTCACCTTTCCTGCAGTTAACCTCTTGAGAAGCAAGACTCAGACTAAGGAGTCCTCTCCTGGAGGACACCAAAGTCCTTAAACCAAATTGTTCATTGGTTTAGTGGTTTAGATGGGATGGGAAGGAGAACTCCAAGGTCTGCGCTACAAGATGACTCAATCATATTAAAAATAATGGAAATGGACTCAGGCTGAAGTGTTTAAGTGACACCCATTTTGTGATTAGGGAACCTAAACGAGTCATCTGAATTATATTAGCTTTCTTAAATCACCTGCAGCATTGCTCTAATAAATATAGACAATAGGCTCTTTATACTGAAGCTATTTGAGAGGAAATAGTTATACTTTCCTTGGGCAAGGAGGGCAAGCGTGAGTACTGCATATCAACTTTAGCTTTCCATTTTAAAAAATGGTCCTCACAGTGCCCCCTAAGATCCACCAGTTTGTTGAGGCAAATCAGCAATGGCCAAAGCTGATTTACTCAGATGTTTAAACAAGCATTCTTTTCCAGTGAGTAACTAGTCCACTTATGTCCATCCTAAGGCATCTGAAGTATCTCAAAACTGGTACAAAAAAGTCAGCTGCTACCCTTATTAGTTCTAGTTTTGCCCAACTGAAGAAGATTCAAACGTTTCAATTCTTCCATAATCAAGTCAGTTGTAAAATATGAAGCAAAACTGCCCATAGTACAGAAGATGAGACATCATTTCAAAATTAGGGTGCAGAGAACAACACAGACTATAAATTTTGCACAACGTTAAGTGCCAAGTTGGAGTTGCACAATAACCAGACATTTTACAGCCAGAAGCCATTTTGTATAATCAACTCTAAGAGGAGATTACACAAAGTTGACTTGGCAAGTGGCTGCTTAGAAAACATTTTATGGTATTTCTTATAAAAACATATGATACGAAACAAGTGTCAAGAGCAGAAAAGGAACACTTTTAGATAAACAGAGCATCAAGACAAGCAAAAGTTATTTAGAATTAGTTATTCATAAATGATTTCGGCTAGCCAAAACAAATATAGTTAGCCTATAACATTATTAGGGCTGTCAATTAATCACAGTTAACTCGTGCGATTAATTCAAAAAAAAAAAAATCACGATTAATCACAGTTTTAATCACACTGTTAAACAATAGAATACCAACTGAAATTAAATATTTTGAATGTTCTTCTACATTTTCATATATATATAGTAGTCTGTGTTGTACTTGAAATCAAAGTGTGTATTTTTTATTACAAATATTTACACTAAAATGATAAAAAAATCGTATTTTTCAATTCACCTCATACAAGTACTGGAGTGCAATCTCTTTGTTGCGAAAGTGCAACTTACAAAAGTATAGATTTTTGTTACATAGCTGCACTCAAACAAAACAATGTAAAACTTCAGAGCTTACAAGTCCACTCAGTCCTACTTCTTGTTCAGCCAACTGCTAAGACAAACAAGTTTGTTTACATTTACAAGAGATAATGTTGCCCTCTTCTTATTTACAATGTCACCAGAAAGTGAGAACAAGCATTTGCATGGCACTTTTGGAGCTGGCATTGCAAGGTATTTATGTGCCAGATATGCTAAACATTCGCATGCTCCTTCATACTTCGGCCACCATTCCAGAGGACATGCTTCCATGCTGATGACGCTCGTTAAAAAAATAACACGTTAATTAAATTTGTGATTGAGGAGGATTCTCCTTGAGGAGAATTGTATGTCCTCTGCTGTTTTACCTGCATTCGGCCATATATTTCATGTGATAGCAGTCTCAGATGATGACCCAGCACATGTTCATTTTAAGAACACTTCCAATGCAGATTTCACAAAACGCAAAGAAGGTACCAATGTGAGATTTCTAAAGATAGCTACAAAAATTGACCCAAGGTTTAAGAATCTGAAGTGCCTTCCAAAATCTGAGGGACACAAGGTGGGGAGAATGCTTTCAGAAGTCTTAAAAGAGCAACATTCCAATGCAGAAAATACAGAACCCGAACCACCAAAAAAGAAAATCAACCTTCTGCTGGTGGCATCGGACTCAGATGATTACAATGAACATGTATCGGTCCACACTGCTTTGAACTGTAATCGAGCAGAACCCATCTTCAGCATGGATACATGTCCCCTGGAACGGTGACTGAAGCATGAAGGGACATACGAATCTTTAGTGCATCTGGCACATAAATATCTTGCGATGCTGGCTACAACAGGGCCATGCAAATGCGTGTTCTCACTGTCAGGTGACATTGTAAACAAGAAGCAGGCAGCATTGTATCCTGCAAATATAAACAAACTTGTTTGTTTGAGTGATTGGCTGGCTGAACAAGAAGTAGGACTGAGTAGACTTGCAGGCTCTACAATTTTACATTGTTTTATTTTTGAATGCAGGTTTTTTTGCACATAATTCTACATTTATAAGTTCAACTTTCATGATGCAGAAATTGCACTACAGTGCTTGTATTGGGTGAATTTAAAAATACTATTTATTTTGTTTTTTTACAGTGCAAATACTTGCAATCAAAAATAAATATAAAGTGAACACTGTACACTTTGTATTCTGTTGTAATTGAAATCAATATTTGAAAATGTAGAAAACATCCAAAACTATTTAAATAAATGGTATTCTATTTACAGTGCGATTAAGCGTGATTAATTTTTTTAATTGCTTGACAGCCCTAAACATTATTTTAGAAAAATGTCATTTGAATGTTTTTATCATATGAAATTGCAGCTACCATCTGGAAAAGGCAAGCATTGTTTGCTATTACTAAAAGGAAGCATCTAGCATCTTGAATTTTTAAAGAAGTGTTTGTACATTAAATGGGTTTCCAAAAGTGAGGCACTAATAGCGAAGACCAGATATAGGTTAGTGTGGCCATATGTGACACCAAAATTGGTGTGGCCAAATGCTATGCCAAAATAGAAGAAGCCTGATGCAAATGGAACACTTAGCTAAAGAAGGGCTGGATGGACAATAAAGAGCAGCTACTGAGGTATCCAAGCCCTCACAAAAGATGCACATTTTGGGGCGCATCTGACGTATTTGTCATACTTGAGACTAGTGAACATAGCACCTCCATTTTAGTAACTAATCTTATGAATGACCAAGGTATACAAACCATTGTTCCCCACCAAAAAAACAAACATTAAGAAAGTGATGTTGATGAAGAGCAAGTCAACATTCATTCACATTCCAAAGCCTTCAATATACTGGAAGTCAATTTGCAGTGGTTTGAAAGACAAGAAGAGAAAGATGAAGTATGTCGTACTATAATTTACGCAGCGTATCCACTCTAATTTTGAGATGTTCAATTTTATGAACTTTATTTTAAGAACTCCTCAATCCCTAATTAGTGCATAAAACAGGGGTTCCATTGTACTCAGATTTACTTTAAGTGACCTATTACTTCCTATCATACATGCCAAGTTGTTAGAAGGCATATTCAAAAAGATCTCTAACCTTCCAAATCTGTGATCATCATTTCCTGTTTGTTCTTGAGTTTGGCCAAGTTTTTGGCCTTTTCTTCTTCTTCAGCCAGCTGAGAGGTGCATTCAGCAATTCTATCCTCCGTTAGTTTCTTTTCCTAGTTGATAAAAAGATTGACTGTTAGAGTATATAAAATGCCCTCAGGCACCGATAGAATGTGAATGTAGGAATTCTGTATAGAAATCTTATACCTTAGTACAAGCTTTATTCCAACGGGCTGCAAGTTAGCATTACTGCTCAGTTTGACTAGCTGCCAAATAACGAACGACCCCATTTAACAGTGATTGGTGATATGGGATGCCACGCCTGAGATATCATTTTTAGATAGTCCGTGCCCAACACTTTTCCGAAAGTGCTGAGAACAGACCACTTGAAAGTGGACCCCCATAAGGTGCCTCAAGTTGGGTACTCAAAAATTGGGGCACTCCAAATCGTTAGCCACTGTCAACAAGAAGAATATATATTGTATATGCTATTGAGCACTGCATGAGAGTAAGTGAGATAAATACTCCCAAAGATTCTTACTAAAAATTTTGCATTTTGTATTTAGTCTGTAGGAAGCAGCTCAGGCATGCCTCCCTCCAGGAAGATCACAATACAAGGATAATCTTGGAAGGATTGAGAATACATTGAAAAACATGTTGACACTACCAGAAAGCCTGACATGTCCACTGCAAGCTGCCACCTCCCACATTTTCTTCTAACATGAGAGGTTTTACTTACATCACATACAGGTTTCTCACCTTCAAAAATTTGGAATTTTGGTCCTCTAGAAGTAGGATCTCTTCTTCCATCTTCTTGATTTTAGCTTCAGCAGTTACCTTTTCAAGCTGCAACTTCTGTCGAGCTCCTTCTTCTTCATCAAGTTGCTCTTCTAGGTCCTAAGAAAGAAAGCACAATTGCATCATGTTTACCATATTTCCCATCTGCTCCAAGTCAACAGAAGCACAAAGCTCCTCGCTATTTCTAAAGAGGCCCCCTCGCTTTCCAGAGTAAAGCGCTAACAATGAAAAGTGGCTTCAATTGTAAGAGCCTTACCCTAGTATAATGCAACTTTATACTAGATAGTCATAATCTGATACACTACGTAAGTGCAAAGTTGTGCTTATAAATCTCAATTATACTATAAGTCAGGAAGTTCAAGTGTATGCTTTCCAAAGCAGCTAACACAGCCATGTTGCATTTTGTACTGCTGTATGGTATATTAACTTTAACAGATGCACACTCAATGGGGCAGAGTATATGGCTCCCAGAAGGAATGCAAGCCACTTGGACTGTGAAATGGCAGCCATAACATTGCACTGCTTTTTCACATTTAATTTCCTTTTCCAGCCCCCATCATATTAGGCTTTATTTATATCAAAGCTTCCCCAGAGAGCACTGCACACAAGCAAGTGTGTAAAGCTTGACACTGCTAGTATCTGGGGCACAGCAGAAATGCCACTTAGACCTTTAAATTTAAGTGTGGGGGGGGATGTTAAAAAATATATAGGAGGATGAGGAGAGGGATGCAGTGAAAGGAGCTTGCTGGACCTCATAAAGGATCTAGATCCCTAAGAGGGTTTCTGAGACTGGCATGGACATCTAGATATACATGTAAGTGAGCTGATAACAGCACTTTTCAACACTTCTGTTGCAGCCACAGTAACATCATACTATTTTCCATTCATTGACAGTTGTTGCCAAATCAGTTTCTCCCACAAAACTTGGAAGACCACCTGAGTTCTTATGGAAGAATGCGAAAGATTTTCAAGAGCACTTCCTGGCTTTCAGAGGACTGCATGTTCCTTTACACCGAGGCTTTTTTGAAAGTCTCCCCCAACTCAAGTCTGAAATATAAGACCTAACCCACATCAAGATGCAGCCATGAGAGTGCAAAAGAAAATCTGAGCATATCTGGAGTGGACGAAACAGTCTTTGCATGCTTTGGTGAGACCTAGTGAATGGATTTCTCTATGGTCACGAACAAGCATGAAACATTTCACTTCCATCTCTGAGGAAATCACATGGATCTTAGTTCCCACAGGGAAGCACCTAGGCCCTGTGCAGTGTATTCCCAATCCCCACCCCACTTCAAATGGTATTAAAGCTCCCTCAAGAGCCATGCTGCCACCAACTCTCCACCTGCATTTGGTGCAACTCCCAAGACAGCATTTTCTGCATACGTATACTTGGGGAAAATCCATGCTTGTTTCAAGGAGGATGATGTTGCAAATATTACCTACTCCTTTCTCCCTTGTTTCACCAAATATTCATACCCATGAAGACCACAAAATTTGTACAAGATGGATCCAAGATGCTAGGATATCGCTTTTCACTCCCCCTACCATCGACCCAAAGGCGCGATTGTTTCCACTCCTTTCATTCCCTCCAGGCGAAGTTATTGGGGGTGAGACTGTAGCCCAATATTTTAGCGTTCTGATCATATGTCCTTCCAATTGCCATGCACTAAGAGGAGTACCTGAATATGTGCCTGCATCTTTTTCTTTTCATTTTGCAAGACTTGGTTCCTTTCCTCTTCCTCCTCAACCCTGGATTCCAGATCATGCAGAATTTCTTCTAACTCTTGTTTTTTGGCGGCCAGACGGGCTCTCATCTCCTCAGCTTCAGCAAACAGCTCTGTCTCTGCCTGCAGCTGCTCCGCAAGAATGTTCTTTTCTTCTACAATCTGCAAAGGTTACGGAACAGCGAACCCTCAAGCTTCTCTACTGCTCCGTTGCCAAAAGGCCTCACATGAGATTATAGACCTGATTATTACAGAAGTTGAAAACTAACATGTACCCTTTTCCAATAAGTCACAGAAGTTAAAAGCATAAGACCATTCTTTATCTGGTCCACCTTCTGCCTCACAGCACTAGACTGTCTCCTAGGGGGTATTTTCTGAAGTTGTGTCCAGTTCAGTTTTTAGTTATTCATGTGATGGAGCTTCCCACTACACTTCCCCTGAGGAGACTACATCTGGTCTACCAGGCAGAAATGATCTAACCAAGATAGTCTGACTAAGAGTAAAGTAAAATAAGGTAATGTCAACTCATTACTTCTAGTTATTCCCTCCTACATCATCTTAAACAACTGCTCTCCTTCCTTGGCAGTTACATCCTTTGAATACTTTTAGACAGTTTGACTTAAGACTCTGTTTAGCCAAAGTAGCCACATTTAGTCCTTTTGACAGTTTCCGCAACCAGTCTGTCCAGCCTCTTGTCATTTGTTGCTCCTCTCTGAATTTCTTCTCATTTATCTAAAAAACAGTTTTTGTGCAGTTTTTTTCTTATTTCCTTTTTACACTGTATTCATCACCTTAGTACGCATTTCTTATTTTGGGCACTTCATATGGGTCCAAGACATCACCCACAATGCTGAAGAGGAACTATCACCTTCCTCCTCTATGATAGGATACCTCTGCTTAGGCCACCCAAATTCTCTTTTGCATTTTTTGCTACTGTATCAAAGAGCAAGCTCAAGTCTAATCTGATGTCCACTATTTCCTCTGGCTCTCTTGGAATTACTGCTCGTCTGATTTTGTATTATTTTCCCTAGGTTGAAATTCATTTTATTTCCTGCTCTGTAGATTCTGCAATATTAACTCCTGTCTTCACCAATCAATAACCAATTAAGATTTTAAATGACTTGAACAAATACCAATCACAATGACATCATACACCATTTCTGCTCAATAGGACACACATATTCATCATTACTCTGATCCAGTTTCAGCTAGAAACAACAAAAAATAAACTTCATACAAACCTGTTTCCTCTCACTGGTTATTTACAAACATAGGAGTGCTACAGAAAAGTTTCCTGGCCTGAAATTTAGACTTAAAATGCTACTATCAGCATTTCCCCCTCCCCCCCCCCCTTTTAAAAACACAGAAAAGGCTGTCAAAATACCTGTCCCTCTGTTCTGAAACAAGATGATTTGTCAGGTTTGGATCCATATGTAAATGAGTGAAATCAACAAGTGGTCTTGTCTCACATAATACAGTTAATCACTTGCTGTACAATGCTCTGTCCACAGAGCTCCCACGGATGTCAAAAGGAGTTCTTCACACAAGACTTAGGTCAGTACCTGGCCATTAGAGACTTGATCTTTAGCACAACAAACCTGCTGATGTTTCCTCTCCATCTCCTCAAGTTCTGCCTCCACTTTTGTCTGTTTTTCCTTCACCTTCAGCAGCTCCTCATCCTTAGCCTGAAGTTCTTCCTCCTGTCGAGTAACCTGCAGAAGAGGCTTCACCTGCAATGGAATTAGAAAGTGAACTGTGTGTATGGAGGAAAACGTGTAGCATAGTGTGTTAGCTGCTTAACACAAGTTAAAGAAAGTGACAGAAAACAGCCAACCTTTGTGAAGACTCTCCACCATTGCCAGTGCCTTAATTTTAGATATGCTGCACAATTCCTCTGCAGGACTTTTAAAGCACTTAACTGCTGCTGTTTTTTTGCAAAGGCCCTAAAGGCAGAAGCACAAAACATTTTCCACACTTAGTAAGGCCAAGCATAAAGTATATTTGTATTTGTAGTTAGGTGATCATTCTGGAACACTTTTAAACCACAACAGGCTGACTAACCTGATTTATGGGAAACAGAACTCTAGAGTGATCATTTCTCATCTAAGGATCAAGCTAAGACCCAAGTTCAGCATTCATATTACAAAGAGCATTTGTGATAGGCTGACCCCCTGTGCTAACAGTCCCACAAACGACCTCAAAGACTGAACTCTCCCTTGAATCCTAGAGGTGGCCCTCCAGGTTAGGTTTGAGACATATTGGTGGGGCAATAGAGTTTTTAAAGCCATCAATACATAACCACCCAAGCAATAATTAAGACATTCAATGGTAATGAAAATAAAATTACAATTTCATACTAATCGCATAACCAACTTAGGGCTAGGCATTTGACCGGTCCAAAAAAACTGGTCAACTGACCAAATATTGGTCAAATATTTTAACACACTAATATATTAGAACAGTAACAGTAACAAAAAGGAGTAAGACTTTATGGTCTCCAGTAGGCTTAGCTTTAGCTAGATAAAAATGTACCTGAGTTATTTCAACTCAAAAATGTGAAACAATTAAATGAAATTCTTAAAAAAATAAAGAAAGAATGGCACCACGAGGTAGTCAAAAAGGTAGGCTGCACCCCTTTGTCAAGACATTCTTGCTGGACTATAGAACTATGATAAATCGCATGATCTTCAGCGAGTGTCAGTTTAGGCTTGCAAGCTTGCCAGTAGCCATTATTCGATCTGTTAATTCACTAGCTTGTCAAACCTAAAACAACTATTACTGAAGATCATACAATTTACTGGGTTAAGCCATGTCTTCTTATAAGAAAGTATGTATTAGAACTTTAAAAAGATTAAGTTTCGACTTTAGATGGCCACTTCAGTTGCTCATTCACTCACTTTCTGGCCAGGTATCCTCTGCAGACAGCTTGGAAGAAGATAATGATGTCTGTGATCTTCAGATCCCGTTCTTCTTCTAAATGTGCCAAGACACCAGCTCGGAAAAAAATCTTGCTCTGTCCAATTCTGTACAAGTTGGGGTCCAGCTCCAATGCTCTGATCTAAGTGAGAGGCAAATCAATTCTTTATAACAAAGAGCACAAAACAATGTACTCTTGGCTGCAAATGTTAAATGATTTACATCACTATATGCTTACCATTCGTTCACAAGCCTGCTTGCCATCCATAAAACCCTTAGGGATTGCATTAGGAGTAAGGATCTCATACCTGTAAGTCAAGAAAAGAACAAAACCACTGGACCCAGTAACGAATCACTGCCAGCCCAACCATATTAGCAAACTGGCATTGATTTTCTCTATTTCTGAACTGTAAGTCTGAAACTTTTCTCACAAAAAAGGGAGAAGAATGAACTGGTAGCCTCAATGTTTTCACCAGCAGCATGCAACAAGAGGTGAACCATCACCCATCACGCGCGCACACTTGAGATAAGATACTGTTTGGAGGAGGAAAGGTTAATGTCTAAAATGCCAAATTTCCTTGAGTTGGCTTCTTGACATTTAGGTATTTTATTCCTATACCTGTGAATACCCAGAAAGTGTTTCAGAACTGACACAAATGCACTAAGAAGAGAGGTGTGGGAAGTCTTTCTCCATACATTAAAAAAAAAAAAAAAAAAAAAAAAGAGAGAGAGAGAGTTTGAAGTACTGCTTTTTGGAAGAAAGACCAAAATAGGCTGTTTACCCTGGGAAGCTGTGAATTGCCAAACCCACTGGGGGAGAGGGTAGGGAATGACTTCAAAGAGAGTTTATCCAGAAAGCGTTTCAAATGATCCATTAGGAAATATTTTTTACACCATTGAAAAAGGAAGCTCCACCCAAGGCAAGATTTTCAAAAATGTGTTAAAAAAAACTTTAAGTTCCATTTTCAAAAGTAGCTCAGGCACCAAAACGCCCATGTCGCTTTTGAAAAATGGGATTCTAGCGCTTTTTACAATTTTGCCAGAAAAGGACAAGATGTACAATTGCTAGCATTCCAGTTACTCTGTTTCTAAAAATATAATCAGTATATTCAGTAAGCTTTTCTTAACACCTACCTAAAGTAAAGAGCCTTTGCACTCACACACAAGAGCGCTTACCACCAGGAGGCAAAGTCACAAAAATCTGACCAACCCTCGTTCACCTTCCTACTCTAAAAATCAAGAAAAAAGTAAAGAAAACATTTTCCTCCATGAGACCCGAATGACACTACTCTGGCTTACTTTAAATATAAATCAACATCTAAAGAAGTTTCAGGAAAAACTGTGTCTGCCGTTATTTTTAAAAGTCTGGAATCTTGGGTGCCTGTGTGGAGAATGGTTTGGAACTGCGTGGGAAGAGACATGAGATGGCAAAAGAAAGACGACTCGTGTTAGAAAGGGAAAATAGGAAGTATCCCAAACACCCTCCCCTCAGCACTTCAGCCTCAAACCACCTCCAGATTCTTTTTTTTTTTTTTTTTTTTTTTATAATTTAAACCACCCCCCAAACTGTTGTGTAAGTTTTAACTGAAAAAAAAAATAAATTGTAAAAACCCAAGCTAGTCATACCTCTGTCTGAATTCCTGGAATACTATCCTGTTTGGAAATCCTTGTCGACAAATCCTTATTCCTTCCAGGACACCATTACAGCGAAGCTGATCTAAAACCAGGTGTGGATCCAATTTTCCAGCCTGGACAAGGAAACAAAGAATACCTTTGTACTCAACTTATGAAGGAAAGAGTTATAATTTTTCACGACTTCACCTATGTTTCCATGTACACATGATACAGAAGAGATATTCTGCCTGTATGAATATCTTAAGTACTCTCCCTATTTTGAAAGGAGGAATACAGTGTGCATCTGTATGAGGTCTATTTAGAACCCAGACAGTGATTTTCAGGTCAAAGATTGCTAAGAGTACAAAACTGGTGTTCAACCCATACCCTCTTCTCGTGGTTTGGAATGATGCAGCGAACAAAGTTGGGATTAGTGTTTCGGAGAGTTGCCATCAGTTTGGTGAGAGATTCCTTGTACAGTTGCCCAACAGTACGAAACATGCCCTTCTTGGTCTTGTATGCAGAGCCAAAAGCAGTCTCTGTCATACCAGTGACTTGATCCAGGCCCACAATACGATCCACTGGGAATGACAAGAAAATAAAATTAAGCAGATCTTAACATTAGTCAGATATAAAAATATGCAGTACACAGGAGTGACAGTGCAGCAGCAAAAGCTTTGTGGAACAAATGGTAGAAGATGCCATCAGTAGACAAGGCAGTCACAGCATGTGTTCGGGACACTGTGCAGAAGCAGTGGAATTGAAAGCCACAAACTTATATGGCAGAATACTGTAGCTTTGACAACTATGTACGAAAACATCCAGCTCTTTATTTTGAAGTTCTATATGCACCAATAAAGCCATTGTCTCTATTTTAAGTGAACTCTCGACTGATGAGCAAAAGAGAATTACTTGGAAACTGCAAGTTATGAATGATGTGAAAAAAAGCTTCTAAAGGCAAAATAATTCAAGGCTGAATATTTGAAACTTTGAACTGCACAAACTCTGCACATCTTCTTAGATTAGAATAATCACATATATGTTCTATACATATTAATAGAATGAAATAAAAGCCCTGATGTATACTGGAGACTAGTTGAAAAGAGGTTTCCTCTTAGCTCCTCTATAGATGGTTATGCTTTCAGTGAAAGAAAGGGGAGATAAATATGCTGGAGTTTTGAAAGGCCTTAGTTATTTTAACATCAAACTGTACAGATTTCCTCAGCCAAAAGTGCAATAGCTTTAAAGTACAAAAAGCGCAGAACAAAATTTCATAAAGGTGTTCCAAAGCTGCAATAAAGCATCAGAAAAGAGACTTCAGAAGAGGGGGAAAAAAATCAAAAACATTCAGTAACTTAAATTTTTACTAGATATCTCTACAGTTTTTTCTTCATGAAGCATAGGAGTCTGAATGTAACTCAAAAGCCAAATTTCCAAAGTGAACTAACCATAGACACTTTTTCTAATCTTTCATTTCTCATCCAAAAAGGAAGCTCAATACCTTGATGCTGGGAGCTGGCATTTCTCATTACTGAATTCATACAGTATGCACTGGTAATCAGTTCCAAGCTTACCAGCTAGAAACAAGTACACCTCTACCCCGATATAATGTGGTCCTCGGGAGCCAAAAAAATCTTACCGTGTTATAGGTGAAACCGCATTAGATTGAAATTGGTTTGGCCTCGAGCATTTCCATTATTAATAGTCACTTCCCGCACCGACTGACCCCTCAGAACCCCCGACCCATCTAACCCCCCCCCCGCTCCTTGTCCCAACTACCCCCTCCAGAGACCCCCCCCAACCACCCCTCCCAAGACCCCACCCCCATCTAAGCCCCCTTGCTCCTTGTCCCCTGACCGCCCCCTCCAGAGACCCCCCCCCGTCCCTAATCATCCCCAGGACTCCACCCCCTACCCAACCCCCCTGCTCCCTGTCCCCTGACTGTCCCGACCCCTATCCATACCCCCGCCCACTGACAGGCCCCCTGGGACTCCCACACCCTATCAAACACCCCCGTTCCCCGTCCCCTGACCGCCCTGCCCCCAGAACCTCCAAACCATCCAACCCCGCCTGCTCCCTGTCCCTGACCGGCCCCCCGAGATCCTTTGCCCCTTATCCAACCCCTCTGCCCTGGCCTGGCACCCTTTACACGCCGCTCAGAGCAGCGTGTCAGAGCCAGACACGCCGATCTGCCGAAGCGTGCAGCCCCACCCCCCAGAGCGCTGCTTTACTGCGTTATATCCGAATTCATGTTATATTGGGTTGCGTTATATCGGGGTAGAGGTGTAGTTATACCTAGAGTCATTCAAACAAAACAATGCTTTCAGAATTGGTTCTGTCTACTTATTTCATATACAATATTTCATAAATGACAATGTTTTATATTTCAAGTTGGAACCAGCTTCTCATATTTTCATAGTTTATAGATTTATACATTCCAAGGTCAGAAGGGAACACTGTAATCATCTAATTTGACTTCCTGTGTATCACAGGCCACAGAACTCCCCCAAAATAATTTCTAAAGCTGAAATTTTAGAAAAGCATCCAATCTTGAATTTAAAAAATTGCCAGTGTTCGAGAATCCATCATGGCCTCTGGTAAATTGCTCCAATGGTTACTTTCTGTTAAAAACGTATGACTTATTTCCAGTCTGAATTTGTCTATCATGTTATATCTCTTTCTGATAGACTGACGAGCCCAATATCAAATATTTATTCCCCATGCAGTGCTTGCAGCCTTGTAGATCAGTCACCCCTTATCTCTTTGTTAAGCTAAATATAGAGATGTCCTTGAGTCTATCACTCTAAGGCAGGTTTTTTAAACTCTTTAGTCATTCTTGTGGCTCTTCGGTGAACCCTTTCCAATTTATCAACATCTTTCTTGAATTGTGGACACCAGAACTGGACAAAGTATTCCAGCAGCAGTTTCACCAGTGCAAAATACAAAGGTAAAATAACCTCTCTACTCTTATTTATGCATCCCAAGATTGCATTAGCCTTTTCGGCCACACTGCGGGCTTATGTTCAGCTGACATGTTCAACTGATTATCCACCATGACCCGAAAACCTTTTTCAGAATCACTGCTTCCTAGGATAGAGTCCCCCACCCTGAAAGTATGATTTACATCATTCTATTGCTGACGTTGAGATTAGAACTGAATGTATGTGGCATAATGAGTTTGGACAGTATGGTCACCCTTTAGTAGGTATAGCTTAGTGACAAGTGAACAAAGTAAGTGGAAATTAGAGCCCAAATCGTACAGATATTAAACCACATGTTTAATTTTAAGCAGCTGAGTAGTTCCACTAGCGTCAACAGGACTCCTCCGATACATGAGCTAATGTGTTTATAGGCTCATGTCCTAAACATTTAGCTGAAAGCAGAATGCAAATCTAAACCAGAAATGGGATTCAAAGATATGTTTAGCCATCCTAGAGAGTATGCAAGAAACCAGCAGTTTGTAAAATATTAGAAAGATACTGTGTGTAAACAGACAACTAAGCACACACAAACTTGCATTTTACGGCTCTGTGATAACTGAAACACTAAATTGTGTGGGTATAATCCAAGTTAAACATCTAGGTATATCTGAAAACGACGACAAAAATAAATAAAATGGACGAACAAGTTTTTTATTTATTTTTTAAACAAAGGTAAATGACTGTCAGCTTTTCCTTAAAAGGTGGCCAGTGAAATACAGTGGTAACTTAAAAACCTTTCAGCTGCCTTGGATAACTGAACAACATAACTTCAGTACTTATTTTAGGAAATTAACAGGAATACTGCTAGTTTACAGAAATAAAGGGAATACTGCAAGTAATGAGGTAATGTAAAGCAAAACTTAAGTTTAAGGGTGCCTATTATAAGTTGTTGTGGTTTGTTGTTGTTTTTCCATTTGTTTTTTAAAAAAAAACTTTCTAACTCTTGGGGGTGGGAAGTAGTAATTTAAGTGTTCTGGATGAACTCATATGACAAACTGCAAATATCCATTCAATTCCTCACAAAAAAAAAATCAAGGGAGAGTTTGTAGAAAAAGCAAACATTAGATAACTCTTAAGTGAAAACAAGTTTACAGGAGTTTGAAACGAGCCACTGTACAACTGCATTTGTACCACTTAAAATGTTCACAAGTCAAATTACTTGTTTTTTTTAAAAGCACATAAAAGTGTTAAAATGCTTTAGAATTTTTCTTAAAGTTGGGCTATGAACAAAGATGAGAATACTGAAAATCCTACCAGTGATTTCAAATACCTGTACCTATCAGAGTATTGTTTCAATTGGAGAAATAATCTGGTGTCTCAAAATAGAAGTAGGAAGCAGTAATAAACCTTTTAATCTGCAATGCTTTAAGTGCAGTGCATAAAATATAAGATGCAATATGTATGCAGTAGCAATTGAATAGGTATGCACTCAAAGTCACTTGCCTTGTAGATATATCTAAATTTAGCATGAAATGAACAGTTCGTGCAAGCCTATAAGCAAAAATGGTTTTCCTGTAGGTACAATCCTGCCTATGATTTTATATACATTCACCTGGTGCATCATGAAGACCAGTAATATTGTCATAGAAAGATGCTCTCTGAATATTCTGAATCTCTAAGGTAGAGAAACAGCAAAAACAGAAAGACAGAAGAGCAGATACACAAGACACTTAGTTAGTACACAACACATTTTAACAATCGCAAGCAAACTTTAAATTGTGCTACAAAAGCAATTAGACCACACATATTCCATGCACATTTCAGTAATCCTTAGATTCAAGTTTTGAGTATTAGGACTGATGTGTGTTTTTAGGGGAAGTGGATTTACTTGAAAGGAAAAAGGCTTTTGCTTTTTTTTAAGACAGATTTCAGAGTAATATATACTTCATAAAACTGCCCTCTGTAGCTGAATCACAAATCATTAAGCGTTCTTCATCCCATAAATCATATGGGAAACTCAATACTAAGCCTATTGCTCAGGTGTCTTCTGTATCAAAAAACAGACAATGGCGTGCTCCCAATACGAAAATATAGCATAATACACTCTAGTGAGTGTAAACATAAATAAATGAAAAACAAACAGCTCTTGCAAAGTGTTTCCATGGTTAAGTGTGCTTTTTACATTATTTTAGTGGAAGTTGTGAATGATGATATGTTAGGTGATGTGCAGATAATTAGCTAAATGGCAAGGTCAAATCCATGGGAATACTACTTTTTACAATGTTTTAATATGCTAATTAATTGTAATTTGCTTGAAAGAGATACAGACATATTGTACACATTACAGACATGAAGCCCAGTAAGATCTGATTTCATGAAAACAGCATTGTTAAGCAGCAGCACCACCAGAAGTGGCCCCTCCTGCTGCTTTTTATAGCAAGTCTGAAACTGATTAACTCCAAAGACTTTCAGATAGGACTCTCAGAGCAATTGTCAATACACAGCAATGCGTTGAAAAAGCAGCTAAATTAAGGAATGGTACATGTGCAAGGGACTGAATTCAGGGTCTAGGGAACAAACCAGCTCCCTCTGCTTATAGTTTTGGCTGTTTAATCAGGGCTAGCTTATCGGGATTAAGTTGCTATTATTTTCAGCTATGGACCAGGAAAGAGTGTAAACAAAAAAAAACTCATCCAAACAAGATTACATCTCAGATGATGATGAAATCTGCACTTAGTCGCAGTATATTTTCTTACCATCCTTCCAAAGCTCTGCAACAAATTTGTCAGAAGACTGATGCAAAAGGGTAGCCACATTGTCATTCAGAGGATCCATGTTCTTCATCAGCCACTCATCTGCCTTGTAGTCTACCTGTAAAGAAGCAAGCAAAGGTACATGTGGTGAGTTATTGGGACACTTAACTTGGGTTTTGTTTTCTGTTTTAACTACGGTTTTCAAAAAGCTATTTCCCAAGAAAACATCCTTTAAAACAGGCAAAGGAGTCCTGTGGCACCTTATAGACTAACAGACATATTGGAGCATAAGCTTTCGTGGGTGAATATCCACTTCATCGGATGCATCTGACGAAGTGGGTATTCACCCACGAAAGCTTATGCTCCAGTACGTCTGTTAGTCTATAAGGTGCCACAGGACTCTTAGTCTGGATCTGTAAAAGCGGCAAACCCTCTGATACATGATCCTTTAAACAGTGTTCTCTGAATTTCCCTCTTCTATTCTTTCAAGAAAAAAGTGTTAAAATGCCTTTTTTCTCCTATTGATGTTTATGTGGTTGAGAGTGTCAGCCTGTTTCTCCTTTGTGAGCACAAAGTGCTATCAAATGCAGTTTTAAACTTTAAAATGTCACAAAAAAGAAAGGTTTCAGAGTAACAGCCGTGTTAGTCTGTATTCGCAAAAAGAAAAGGAGTACTTGTGGCACCTTACAGACTAACAAATTTATTTGAGCATAAGCTTTTGTGAGCCACTGAATGCATCCGATGAAGTGATCTGTAGCTCACGAAAGCTTACAGACTAACAAATTTATTTGAGCATAAGCTTTTGTGAGCCACTGAATGCATCCGATGAAGTGATCTGTAGCTCACGAAAGCTTAGAGACTAACAAATTTATTGGAGCATAAGCTTTCGTGAGCTACAGCTCACTTCATCGGATGCATTCAGTGGCTCACAAAAGCTTATGCTCAAATAAATTTGTTAGTCTGTAAGGCGCCACAAGTACTCCTTTTCTTTTTACAAAAAAGAAACTTTTGCTTCCCCCCCATTTTATTCATCTTATTTGCTGCCTAGAGAGACAAGGTGGGGGAGGTAGTATCTTTCATTGGACCAGCTTCTGCTGATGAGACAGCCAAGCTTTGCTGCTTGTAACAATGATGGGTAAAACATTTTCAAACAAGTTATTTTCAAGCAGAAGCTTTACTGTGGAAATGTCAAACCAACTCATGTAAAATAAGATTCTAACTAATGCAGCTAAATTACAAAGATGAGTAAATTAAGGATCTGTTGCAAATAATTGATACTTTTAGATTTGGATGACTACTGCAATTAGACAACGAACTGTTATTTAACAATACTGAAAACAAACAAAGCTTCTATCTTGATAGTCTTGCATAATACTCTGGGGTGATATTAGAAGTACAGCTCAGCAGTTGAATACCGAAGTTTTCCACAATTAATATTTCAAGCCCAGAATTTCAAAAATATTTACTTTATAATGGTAGCTAAGTGCCTAGACACCTTTAAAAATTTGGGCATCAGCTCAAAGTGAGATATCAGTCTCTGACAAAGGACTTAATACCTCCAAGATTTTGCCAACCATGAGGATGACAGGTATAAATTCAGTGCTCTCAAGCTTTTCATAGTGTGCACATCCCATTTTAATACAGAGATTGTTTAGTTGTCCATCCCAGCACATACGTGATCATTTAACATCACGGTGGGTAAAACTACAAAAACGGACACTGAAAAGTACTTTGTGTATTCTAACATAATTGCATCGAGAAACAAAGAACAGCCAGCACCCATGTGAGCAACCAGCTCTCAGAAGAGCACACAACACAGGTTGGAAACCTCTGGTCTAACTCGCAGTTAGACAGCAAGTGAAGTTAACAGGAACCTGACCAATAGGGCTGTGCGGAGAATAGAAACACCATTTTGTGAAGGATTTTGAGGTTTTTGTTTTGATTTGGAATGGAACCTGAAAGTTTTGAAATTATCTGAAAAATATGAAAAAAATATTTAGATCAAAATGTTTTGACAAAAATGTAAAGGTTTTAATTTTATTTTATACGTTATAATACAAAATAAAGAGTTTCAAAAGAAAAAGTCCTTTAAAAGGGAAAAAACAAAAAATCCCACTGACAGTGCTAAAACAGGACACTGACAAGGTCAGACTTTTCCCCTCTTCTTTTCTCCAAAATGACATTTTGCTGAAATGAACATGATTTCGCAAAGAGTTTCAATTTTGATGGAACTGCATGACAAAACACATTTCCTAAGTTTTTCTAAGCAGCTCCACCTGCCACAAAAATTTGCACAACAGTGCCTGTATCACAGAAGTGGCCAAGCCAGTCTAAATTGGATTGTTCTTCTCCATAACACAAGTGGACAACTCTTCACAGCAAGAAATATTGGACTGCCTCCTGCCACGAAGGCAGACGCTAAATTATTCCAAATTTTCTCTATTTACATTTGTTTTCTTTATCATACTGGCCCTCCTGCTGTGAAGTATCAGTAAAAGGTGAGTGCTCAGACACACAAGCACCATTCAGTTGTGGGAACTGTGAAAAAGTGACAGGTGTTAGTATTTCGAAGTTACCAATTTGAAATTTCACTTTATATTCTGATAGGATAAAGATATAGGTTTGTTTAGCTATACAAGGTAAGAGTTTTCCTTTAAGGAAGAAAGTTGTAATGGGTATGGAAATGCATTAGTTTACAATTTTGTTTTGGGGTACAATTCTTTTAGAAGGGAATTTTTAAAGGGAAGCAGAATGAGAAGACAGGGTATCTGATCTTATGTCAAACTTAGGCCCGGTTCCTGGGACATTTACTGGTCCATGATTTAAAAAAGAGTATGTTATTTAAAACTTCCTTGTCAACATGAGCAGGGAGTTTCCTGTGCACATATGAATGTAAAATCCATCCAGAGGTTGATCATAGTTACTGTGTGTGCCATACAGATGAGAATAACCATAAAAACAGCTGAATCACTGATCACGGTAATGGGGAAAAAAAAAAAAAAAAAAAAAAAGTCGAGAGCATCCACTCTAAGAGGAATGCTTTCATTTAGCCTGAGGAGCCCAAATCCAGTAGAAGCACGAATTCCAGAACAGAACAGAAAAATTCAATGGCACTGATTCAAGTCTGGACCATGGAAGATCCAGTAGGTAATACATACAGATTAAAAAAAGCCACTTCCTGATGAACAACTGTCCACATCACAACTGGGCCAGTTAGCAGTCTCAGCAGGGGAAGCAAAGATGGAATGATTAATGATGACTGAAATACATTCTTAGGGTATGCATTCAACACCCGCCGGATCGGTGGGTAGTGATCGATCTACTGGGGATCGATTCATCGCGTCTCATCTAGACGTGATAAATCGATCCCTGAATCGATACCTGTACTCCACCTTGGCAGGAGGAGTAAGCGGAATCGACGGGGGAGCCGCCGTGGTTGACTCACTGCCATGAGGATGGCCAGGAAAGTTGAACTAAGATACTTCGACTTCAGCAAGTTGCATATCTTAGTTCGAAACCCACCCCCCTCCCCACAGTGTAGCCCAGGCCTTAGCCCTAAAAGGATTCTTTCAAAAGATATATTCCTTTTGGAGGAACAAAGTGGAGGAAACTGGTATTGCCACTGCCCTGCTGAACCTATTCTAATATAGAGGACTGATTTGAAAAGCTGTCAAATCTGAAACCTTTTAAGAGTGCCAATTTTAATAATTAAATTGTTTTAATGAGAAACCCTATAAAAAAATCCACCTACTATGCAATCAACTTTACTACAAATAGAAATGATGCAATCATAAGTTGTTTCTGAACCAAAAACTCTTTTTAGTCTATTTGTAAAGCTTAAATCTCTTCAAGCAAATCTGATTAATATCTTCTTACAGCTCCGCCACTGTAGGTTCTGATCCAGCAATTGGGATTTCAGTAAAAGCTTTCTCAAATATCTTTTTAACAAAAAGAAAACTAAACTGTTCCTACATCCGAGTTTGCATGCACATAGCTGAATATCATTGCTAAAGCTTTAGCAGATTTTGCTGAAACTAGTCTATTTATAACACAATAGTTCAAATTGTTCAACATACAATCCATACCTTCCCTGCATAATGAATAATGCAGAAGTCAGCCTTGTCCTTTAGCTGCCGTGGTTTTTGGAATTTGGAGTGGGTTCCTTGTTCTTGGACCAATTTTTCCACAAATGTCTTGTCAGTAGCTTTAGGGAACCAACATTCTTCATCCAGCAAAGCCAGTACACCAGGTGGGTTTGCCTAATAAAACAAACAGTGTATTTAAACAAGAATTTATCTCAACATCTGATTTCATACTTTTAATTAAGTCCTTCTAAAAAATCTTATACACCAACCCATTACACTCCAGGGGGGGGGGGGGGGGAAACAACTTTCTGGAGGGAATGTGTGAAGTTTGAGATTTCATTTGCTCAAGTCCCATTTTATTTAAATACACTTCACCAATGACAAATTTAAGAGAGACTAATGAGTTCGAGGAAGTCCATTCCATTTTAGACTATGTACACATACTGCATATCCTGAAAAACATCCTCAGTTCTACAGTAATCTCATACTTCTTTGTGTACAACAGTAGAGTTACAGAACTCAAATGCTTGTCAATAAAAGCCTTATGTGAACTGCAAAGTTCTACCTAGTTATCTAAGGGTTTTATACATGCCCCTTACCACTGTATCTGAATACCTCACAATGTTTAGCGTATTTATCCTCAACATCCATGAGGCAGGGAACAACTATTTTCATTTTACAGGTGGGGATTGGTTTGAGGGCATCAGTAATCTTTTCCAAGGGAAACAGATTGCTACACACAAGTCTAAGAAAAAAAACCTAACAGTAGAGGAACTGATTTATAAAAATTTACACTTTAAAACAATTCATTGTGAATTTGCAAGTCTCCACATTTTACAAGATACGGCTATCTGAGACCATTCCATGAGATCATGTACCCATGCAAATTCATTTATAGGAAGACTGAGGAGGTACCAATGTTTGGCTCTTAAAACCCACTAAACGTAAGTCTTAGAATATTTCATGCTAAATATTTTGTATAGTGAAAATATGCACATTTCTTCCCTCAGACTTCATGGCAGGCAAAGCTCTTTATTCCAAGGAGACAGAATTTGGATCCTCTTTCTGGAACTGCATATTCAAAGTGAAGATCTTTGCAAAGATTTCTCTCCCCACAAACTAACTTTTAAAGAGAGAACCGGTTTGCTCGATGTTTGCTGCTCTGGATACAAGTATAGCATTACATGCAGCAACAGCGTATTAAAATGTGTGAAAGAATTAACTTCACAACAATTACAGCTCAAAATTTGGAAAAAAAAGTATGAAAATGGACTCAGATGAAAACGCTGGTCATAACCATCATTACGCCACTGATCCTTCTTTTTGCACATCTGTCATAGCCTGCAAAACTGGGTTCTGGGGAAAAAAAAAATATTTTCTTAAACTGAGGGGAGGAACCCCTTAGCTCGGTATTGCATTTCCAGTAAGGAAGATGCTACATAATGATGCCGTAACTCAAAACAAGCGTATGTTGTGACATTTTAATTATCTGGCGTTCAGAGGACTTCAGGATAAACTTCAGCCCAGATCTAGGGGGTGGAGTGAGGAAGCGGGAATAGCCACTCAAGATTGGTGCTCTTTTTCTGGACTCTTAAGCAGCTCCTCATGCTATCTGTAGTTGATTGGAGTGGTCTACTGTTCCCAGAGACTGGGCAACAGACAGGATCCTTTAGCCAAGTGCAGTGAGAAAACAGTTTCCCAAAGGCTGCAGTCTTAGAAGGCCCACTCAAACACAAGGCAGATTTATAGGGTGAAATTCTGGTCCCACTGAAGTTGATGGGAATTTTACCATTGACTTCAAAAGGGGCAAGGATTTCACCCTCAATCTTCAAGAGCTTTCTGGTTGAGCCACCACATTAAGCACCCATAATACCATCACATGGTTAGGCTTGAAGATAAGAGCAATGAGGACTTGGTTGGCATCAGAAACAACATAAACAGTAAGTCAAAGTATTTAGTCCCATACGACTAGAACAGTGCACTATGTATATGCAGATAGGCTCACACACAAATGGACACAGGATTACTCCAGTGAGCACAGGATACTTAGACTAAAATTAATATAAAAATAATGGGATTCAGTCCTCAGTGGTCACATATTCAAGTTAAACCAATTCCTGGGACTGTTCCATAAGGCGGCCTGGTACCTGGTCCCAGAAATCCACAAGAAATGAAAGAAACGTACAGGCCTTTCTATTAAATCAATGCAGGGTTGCAGATCCAGTCCAAAATCAATGAAGTTCCATTCTATGCCCTCCCGCTGGTACTCTTCTTGTTCCAGGATAAACATGGTGTGGTTGAACAACTGCTGCAACTTCTCATTGGTATAGTTGATACAAAGTTGCTCAAAAGAGTTCAGCTGCAAAATATTTCAGAATTAGAAGAATACCTCAATGGCAGAATTTATAATCTTATGAAATGTCCTCTGTTACATTTGCAAGTAGTACCGGTAGGGCAAATTTCTGATTTTATTAAGGGATAGTTTCCTAACATCCAATAAATGAAAGATACGATTTGGTCTGAAATTAGTATATAAAACAGGAGTTCAATTCACCCACGAGATGTTATTCTTATCTGTAGTACACTCTAGACAGCTATATTACAGGAGAAATCCACAGCTGCATAATAAATGGTCACGCATGAGTGTTTAACTCAGATTAGAAGAGAGACTGTGGCTTTAAACATTTGGGATTGTAATTTAGGGTAGCCAGAACCTTTATACATTGCAAAACTAATCAAATGCTTCATATAATCTTTACAGCATTCTCGCAACAAATTGCTTTACAGTGCTTTACAATTTGGGATTGTCAGCAGTAAGGGCTACGAACATAGTGATAAATAGAAAACAGAATTTAAAGCTATAAATTAGTTTTCCATAACTGGCTCTTTAGCAAACCTCAAAGATTTCAAATCCAGCGATATCCAGAATGCCAATGAAAGAAGCTCCCTGTCGTTTGGTCCTATCCAGAGCTTTATTAATGCGGTGAACAAGCCAGCGGAAGAGGCGTTCATAAGTGGCTTTTGCCAAGGCTTCCACTGCAAAGTCTGCCTGAAAATCAAAACATATTAAACATTTATTTATTCTCGAGGAGTCATCAAAAGAACATGGAGATGGATGTTATCACAAACAACTGTTAAGGGAACTGAGCAAGTTGAATACAGTTAATACCACTGAGGAAAGAAAAAACAGTCAGCAGAAATACTACATGATTTGATTAAAAATAAAGTTCAACTCTATTGTCAACAAAAATTAAGAGTGCTTTTCTACATTTGATATGTCAAACAACATTAGAATCCAGATCAGCTAAAGGCCAAGGAAAGGAAAGAAGTTCTTGCTCTCTATACAGTCTTGTTTTTTGCCATGCAAGAAAATACAAAAACACAGAGTAAGATGTAACAAGGAACAGAACAGAAACTAGCATCAACACAGTTTACTGACTGCAGCTGAAAAGTTACCTTGGATGAATTGTAGCTTCATTTTATTTTTATACATCAAAAAACTTACTTGTTCTTTGGTTTGGGCTTTCTGAACGTAGTCTCTGCCAACTTTAATGCGTGGCGTAAGTATAGCTCGAGTAAATTCCATTACATTCATTCCCAGTAGATGGCAGAGTTTCTGTGCAACTGAAAGTAATAAAGTTATTCACTTAAATACCCCCAAACTCTCCAGGCCAGCCAGAACATTAAGGAAACAAGCCGTTGACAACTCAACGATTTTTAGCAACTACTCAATGCCGAAATCAGAAGCAGCACTCAACCTTGTGAAAAATAAACCTATTACAACTAGTGTCTATAAGGAACCCCAGAACATGTGGTAAACATATAAACACATTAGTGAATTCCTGTTAATTTAGTACAGCAAATCCCAGGTTAGTTCAGGAAATTCCTAGGAAGCACTGGAGCCGAATATTGTTGGTTTCGATGACAGCTCATTCATTCTTTTGATAGAATATGCCAGATGCCAATACGGGTATGTCTCCACTGCAGCTAGGAATGTGCATCCCAGTTTGGGTAGACAGACATATGCTGGATGACAAGCCTGCCCAGACCCCCTGGGCATACACTTTGGTGGCCAGCCCAAGCTGCCACCCACACTACCCTTGGCTACCCTTCTATTTTTAGTGCATTAGCTCAAGCAGAGCTAGCACACTGTAGTGTAGACCTATGGCTGCTTAGAGAAACTGCTATGCTGCAGTGCAGGCAGGCATGCCAATGCATTGCTATGGGATTTCGGTCCGAGGCCACATCACTGAAACAGTGTCAGAGTGCTTTCACCTACAGCAACTGGTACAAGAATGCTGGAAGCAGAATATCACACTGGATGGACCACTGACCTTTCCTGGTTTGGCAAAACCTACATTATTTCTACTTTATTTTCTTTCAATGTCAATCCTCTTCCCTACACATTTTCTATTAATAGGTTGGGTGTTTTTGTGACTTAAGATTTCTAAAAATGAATCCGACACACACTAGATATTCTTAGCTCTGGGGCTAAGTGTTTTTCTCAAGTGTGCCAGCTTCTAAGCTTTCTCAGAAGGACATCTAGCAAATGACTATTTTAGTCCCTCTCATCTTTCCAATATGATGATTTGGAATCCTTCGATTTAGTCTTTTAAAAAGAAAGGGGAACCCTCTTTCTGGGACAATCTAGTACTGAAGATGGTATTTCCCAGCCCCAAAGCCCTGGATTCTGTGCTTGGTCATGTACTCCTCCATGTGGCAACAATGGGAACATCAAAAATTCAGCATTATGCTTTCTCTCTACTGTAAGACAGGAGGAAATGGACTTGGAGTACAACATGCTAAACAATAGTTAGAAAACACAAATGTGGGTGTCTAGAGCTAGACACCCACCAGTCAATACTTAGGCATTTTAAGGATGAGTCCTGCTCTCCCAAGACTGAGTAGCCACAACTCACTTTGGCTTGATATTTTTGTGGCACGAAAGTCACTCAAACTTTAAAATAAAAATGAAATTAAATTGGTATTTAAGAGACAAGATTTATTGTTTCAAGAGCCTTCCTGCCAGTATCTAAAGTTTGTCTATTCTCTCTCATGTACCCACAAATTTCCTTAAGAAAAGGAACAGCTACATTCACCAGGAATTTGCATCTTACAGCATATTCATCTGGTATCTGTGGAAAGGGCGGCTTTTAACAAATGTTACTCTTTCACACCTCCCCCACTTATTTCTCCTTTGTCATTACTCAGATACCAAGAGTTAGCAGCAGCATTATCCATCTCTAGAAGTCTAAATATACTGTCCACTTTGCAGCAATGTTCTTGCCATCCCCCCCCCTTCCCATAAGCTCCATTGCTCCCCAAAATACATAAAACTCACTTTTTTAGTTGTCTCTGGGTATGGTATTTTATTACAAGCTAGACAACGTGACGAGTAACACACACTGAGCAAATTCTAGAATCACATGGACAGTTTGGATTCTGAAGAGAGGTTAATCTCAAGGTTTTAGAGGATTTGGGTTACATTTCTGAGAGGATGTATGTATTGACAGTTCTAGTGACATGCAAGGAAGAACCTGTAGCTGTAAGCTTGATGAATAGATTCTTGTCAATTGACAAGACTGTTCTACCATATTTTTAGCCTGATTCACGTTGAGAGAGAAGGAAATGCAACCAGTGGGAGGTTAAAACATACCGACAGTACTTGTCCTGAGCAATCTGACTTCCTGAAGAAAATGAAAGTTTGTTTTCCTCCTCAGTCTTTTCAAGAATTCTCTTAATCCTTTAAGATTCCTCTAAGGGGAGGTGGAGGTGGAGGTGGGGGGGAGGGGTGTTTTTAAAATCCCCAGCACCCTCAAAGGACCCATTCCTTTCAGCTAAACAGGTTTAGACAGGACAACAACTTCTCTCTGAAGCCAGTATGTACTGTTCCTCTTTGAGAAAAAAAAGTGCTTTGAATTTTATTGTGGGGTTCCTGTTCAGTGATCCTCAGTATACCCTGATCAAATTTGTTCCTTACTGAATTGCAAATGCTGGAAACTCACACTGTTTTCTTTCTCTCTCTTGCATCATCACCAGAGTACCTACCAAAGTAGTCCCATAGTCATAGACTGCTTTCAGTGTGTTGCCCAGAGGTAACTGATTATACCCAAATAGAAGGTTCTGCTGGAAGATCCACATGAAGGAACAGAATCTTTCTTAACTTTACAGAGCCAATACAGCTATTTGTCACTAAAACAAACAGCTATGACCAGTTTTACAGGATACAGCCACTGTTCAGGACAGACCTGCATTCTCAGTTAGCTGGAGAAGTCTGTCAACCAATGCAATCAATTTTTTCACCTCCAGGAACTGACACTTTTCAGGACTTCAGGCCTCTGATAGCACATAGAGCAAAAGGATGTGACTAAGTTAAAGCTTGGGTCACCCACATAGCAGTGGCTAGCACTAGCCATTGCACCACCAAGTTAGTAGGGTCATTTATTAAAGAGAGACAGGATGCAGGACTCTTCTTCAGTTTCTGAAAACTGCAAAATAATTGAGCTTTTTGCCACTGGGGGGGAAAAAAGGTGCACTGTACTGGGGATCACAAGAGTGGATATTGGTCTTGCCCGCCATCCTCCTACGTGAAAACTTCCTGCTTTGTCCAAGAGCAAGACATGGCCTTTCAGGTTTGGAATCTTATCCGCTAAGTGTCCCTCTGACGGAGCTAGGCATATTATGATTCTGTTTTACCTGTGAAATATGTGAGATGCTGTATAGAAAGGCAGGTAATTTATGATAGTTTTATTATGTTGCATCTGCTTACGGACGGCTTTCTTTGGCTGTTTAATTGTATTTAGCTTGTATTTTTATAATCTATTGGTGACTATCAATGTAGAACTACCACATTTTTATTGTGCAAAACTATATAAGACACAAGAACAACTTTGTTCTGTAGTGGGGACAGGATTAGTGTACACTAGAAATAGATCATTTGATGCCCAAATTAAAAGAATCTCAGTCTTGAATTCTTCCCTAATAACTGTCAAATTGTCATCAAATCTACGAAGAATTATTTTAATCCCTAAGATCTGAGGATATATTTATTAGTTGTCTCAGTACAGCACACTACAGCTATAACAACTCAGAGGTTATTAGGCTTCCTGAACCAAAAAAGGCTGTTAAGTTTCAGTATAACGATGTTGCTCAGGGGTGTGAAAAATCCACCAGTTAAACAGACCTAACCCCCAGTGTAGACAGCATTAAGTCCAGAGGAGAACTACCACCTCTATGGGAGGTGGAGCATCTACACCGACGGTGGGAGAACCCCTAAAGCACTTTAGCTGTGCAGCTGCAGTATTTTAAGTGTGGACAAGCCCTAAGAGACAATAACCATCTTGAAGTTTCTGGACAGGATTTTATTGCTTTAGGTCATTGCATAATAAGTCAATTAACAACATTCTTCATATAAAGCTTCATTTGTTCTTCAGTGCCTATGAAGTTCTCAGCAAATTTCAGAACTCTCCCACTTCCACTTCCTCCCTCAAAGAATGTTAGGCTACTAAATATAAAAATTGATAAAAACGAGCAACAGCAGCAGATGCTCAGGTTATGAAACAAATTTTAAATCTGAGCCAGCATTTCTGCAACATTTGTTTTATCATTCAACACTTCAGTTAATTTTTATCACCTCTCCACTTTCTGGATATCAGAAGATACTCCTAATACAGAGGTTAGAAGTGCCCATCTATAATCACAAACCGCAACACATCAGGACTTATGCAAGAAGCCATAGTTGCTTCTGTGTCTTACTGCTTTATTGAAATCAAAGCTAATTTTTAGATATGAAAACAGCTAAACACTTTGCAATTAACCAAAGCTGAGTTTTAAACTACTGTAAAGATGTTATTTTCTTAGAGAGGATTTAGAATGACCAAATACTGGTTAAACTAGAAGTCTGAAAATTCTTAGAAGTGCCTAAGGGACAGTCTCTATTTTTAAGCACGTCTACCAAATACTGACTGCACTCTGAAGTATTAAAATGCAAAAATAAATCATAGTCACACTACCCTGTCATTTCAGAAATAAGTGTTTAAATACAGTGTCTCTTAAATTCAGCCATTTCACTAAGGAAGTTGCCCTTGGCTCCAGGATTCTTTTCACTGGCAACGTAATGACTGTCAAGAACCAAAGAAAATACACTGATTTAAGTACACTTTTCTTTTCCTGACATTTAAGTCTTTGCTGAGAAGCAATTAATGAAGCTACAGCTGAAACGCTTGTTCAAAGTTTAGGAGCATTATAAACAGCTTCAATAATTTATGGAATTCTGTAGACAGCAGTTTTAATGCCTGTGTAGAAGAGAGTATAAGATGAGTGGAAGATGGGAGAGTTTTAGTGGTTCCATGCTGGCTGTTACTGTTACAAATTATGGCCTCTCTCTGGCAGAGAGCTTTATAGAGGAAGTTCTGAAAAGAAAAAGAGAAAGAAAAAGAGAAAGAAAAAGAGAAAGAAAAAGAGAAAGAAAAAGAGAAAGAAAAAGAGAAAGAAAAAGAGAAAGAAAAAGAGAAAGAAAAAGAGAAAGAAAAAGAGAAAGAAAAAGAGAAAGAAAAAGAGAAAGAAAAAGAGAAAGAAAAAGAGAAAGAAAAAGAGAAAGAAAAAGAGAAAGAAAAAGAGAAAGAAAAAGAGAAAGAAAAAGAGAAAGAAAAAGAAAGAAAAAGAAAAAAGGACTTTCTAACTTCTCAGAATACCTGATGAACAAATTATGATCAGAAAACCACAATCAATGTCATTAAAGGCCACACAGTGTGAGCAATTTACCTGTATTTTCTGGCATGGAGGCCTGATCAGTGTTTCTTTCCTTCTTAAAAGAAATGTTACCAAACTGTAGTACTGACGACACCACCTTCAGCATTGCTGTGTTAACAGAAAGATACAAACATTTTCTTGTCAAGTTTGCGTCTTAATAAAATTCACCTCCTCACCAGTCTTAGGCACCCATTCAAGCCCAGTTCAAAAAGTAATTTACAATTATTATTGCACTATGTAGCAGTCTTTCTTGTGTCTACGTCAATTTTAGCTTAAAAATCAGAAGATTTCTTTAAGTTTTTGAAGCGGTACAATGTTTGCCACAGGCTTTCAAAGCATCAAAACTCCATTAGATTTAAGTTTGGTTGTCAACATTTGTTTCATTTAGTTTTTGTAATTTTACATAAAAAGCAAGTACACTACAGAAATCAAAAAGACTTAACTTACACAAGATTTCCTCATGAGAAAAGCCCATGATGTGCATGGCTTCCATAGTCTCCTGAAAGTTATCTTTGTCTTGCTGCCCAGGAATGGGGATATAGCCATTAGACAAAAATCTGTAATTGTTAAATCCTTCAAGCAGCAAGTCAGCTGTAGTGGAGGGAAAAAAGTAAAAGCTTTGTGCACAAGTCTAATATTAAAAAAAAAAAAAAAAAAAAACCTAACAAATAAATGGACTACCAGTTATATCAGCATTTAAATAAACTGAATTACAAGCAGTTACTCCAAATCTTTTTTAACTCTAGAAATGAGTTCAAGTGCTGAACCCAGCACAATCTTTAATATAAAAAGGCGCAATTACCAACAGCTTCAAGCTGGCTTTGTAAAAAACTGGATTAGCGCCTTGCACAGGGCATGAACGGGACACTGTTCTGCATAAGGGTTACTGCATTACGATGAAGTGAGCTGTAGCTCACGAAAGCTTATGCTCAAATAAATTTGTTAGTCTCTAAGGTGCCACAAGTCCTCCTTTTCTTTTTGAATTACAATTGCAATCCTCTAGAGTAGTGGTTCTCAAACTGTGGCCCACAGACTGCTTGCGACCCAATCAGCACAGAGCTGCAGCCCATGTGACATCCTCAGCGCCATACAGGTAGTATTGGATGTGACCCACAATGGTAAATAAGTTGAGAACTACTGCTCTAGAGGAGGTATTGATACCGGCCATGCAGCAGCATCAGGTTAGTGGGTCTGGTGAAGATGTGCTAAATTGATGGGAGAGCGCTCTCCCGTCAATTTCTGTACTCATCCTACTCTTCTCGGGGAGGTGAAGTTGGCAGGAGAGCGTCTCCTGATAACACAACACGGTGTAAACACTGCGTTAAGTGAATCTAGCTACGTCAACTTCACTTACGGTAACTTAAGTAGTGTAACTTAGATCATTTACTACTATAGTACAGATAAGGCCACAGACATTCCTTCTGCCTATGTCTGATGGCTGTCCAAACAGATTTTTATATACACACTTAAAGTGTTGAGATAGCCCAGGAATCCTAACCACACAGATTCCTCTTCAACATTAAAGGGAAACAGATATAGGACCAATTTTTCAAATGTGTATATTCACACACAGTAATGCATATCCATCCATGCTCCCTGGGTATTTGTGCACCTAAAGTGAGTATATGCTAAGCTGCATGCACATGTGACTGAAATCACATATATTAATCTTGACTGGCTGACTGGAAGCCAATTGCCTGTTTTGGAATAGCCATGGTCAACCACTGTTTAAAAGGTACAAAGTTCAAGTAGTAGTTACACTTAAAGCTACGATTTAGTCAGAGGTTGCGGAACTCACGGAATCCATGACTTCCAGTGACCTCTGACTTCAGCCTGCGGTGGTCGGGAGCTGCAGGGTCCCCTGCCACCGGTGGGGGCAGGGAGCTGCGGGGTACCCCACTGCCTCTGGAGCTCGAAGCTACCAAGGGCAGCAGGGGAACCCTCAAACTCCCAGCCATGGCAGGGGAACCCCCCAAGCTCCCGGCTGACATGGGGGATAGGGGGCACCCAACAGCTCCCAGGGGCAGAAGGGGACCCCCAGAGCTGCAGGGGTACCCAGCAGCCCCCAGCTGCTACAGGCAGCTCCTAGCCCCTGCACAGCTGCCCCGCTTCAAGCTGTGTGGGGACCCACAGATCCCTATTTTGTCACAGATATTTTTATTAAAAGTCACAGACAGGTCATGGCTTCAGTGAATTTTTCTTTTTTGCCCATTATCTCTCTGACTTTTACTAAAAATATGTGACAAAATCTTAGCCTTAGTTATACTACATACTAGCAGTTCTTTATTTTAAGGAATGTGATTAAGCATGGAGCTGTCCAGTATAACCCCACTCTTCCAGTAATGATATATGCCACACATTTGGGTAAGTACATGCAAGTTACCACAACTATACAGAGAAGAGGCGAGGCCCCACAGAATCACAGAATATCAGGGTTGGAAGGGACCTCAGGAGGTCATCTAGTCCAACCCCCTGCTCAAAGCAGGGCCAATCCCCAATTTTTTGCCCCAGATCCCTAAATGGCCCCCCTCAAAGATTGAACTCTCAACCCTGGGTTTAGCAGGCCAATGCTCAAACCACTGAGCTATCCCTCCCCACACTGCTGGAGCTAATTGATATTCACCATGGAAGTGTAAACATTACACTGAGACTGGTTTTCTTCAGGCTTTTATTGTGTGTTTGTTTGGCATTCTGCCCAGTTTGAGTGCATGGTCCAGTACAGATTTGACACTTCCTACCAACACACTCTGTGACTTGATGAAACTGAAATACTGCCAGCCTACCTTAGTGATTGCCAGCCAGGGACTCAATTAAGGGGCTACAAAACCCTTGGTCTGCACTGGTCCAGAGTTTGTGATCTGGAAGTCATTCACCTGAAATACTGCGGTTATGCAACAGCTGCGGAACCAACAAGTCTGCTGCAATATGAAGAGTGATTTCAGAATAAAGCCAGCTGTTTTCTTTTCATACCTCAGATCTCTGATCATTAATTACTCTTTCAAGCCCACGGCATACAGGAACTTCACAGCTCAAGCACTAAAAATGGCAAATTCAGAATACATAAGAACTGAACAGGGTGATAGGATTAGATTTGTAACTTACACTTTAGGTGTTCTCCTGCCCCAGAGAGCAGTTGATAGAAGATATGAAATGTTCGTTCATCTTTGGCCTGACGAACAGCACGAGACTTTTCCAACAAGTCTGATCATGAACAGTCAAGGATCTTAACTTGCATTGTGCATCTTTTCATGAGAAATTCAAAACATAAAATTATACAAAGTGGGTTACATTAAAAGCAGAATTATCATAAGGTAAATTTGGTGCTTGCTATGCTGGATTTACACCCTCAAGCAGTGACAAACAATTATGATTCTCTTTATACTTGTAACAAGATCTCCCCCTTTCTACTAGTTTTTTGCAGGAGACATAAAAGCCTACTGCGAGGATCAGATAGGGATTTTTTTAGGAAGCTCTTTAACTCCCTCCCACCCCCGTGTTAATTTAGTAGTTAATTGGGGTTTGAGGCCTCCGCTGCCAGATCCTTTGCTTTGCTTGTTGCACAAACAAGAAAACGTTCTAACATTACTCGCACATACATAAAAGGAACACTAAGAAACTAGAATTAATTTTCACTATAAAAGCTTTCCTTACTCCCTCTTTCTATATTTGTTGTAAGGTCTTTTTAAGAGGGAAAAATCCTTTCTTGAAAAATCTCTTAAATGACAAACACCTTCATTGGAGTCAGTAAATTTACATGGTAGCTCTCAGGTTCTGGTAAAGTCTAACACTGTTGTCTTCTAAAACAAAAAAGATGCACATGAAGGGGAGAAAGGAGCTTAAAAAAAAAAAGACAGGAAAATGCAGCTTCTCTCTCTCTCTCTCTGGTGATTCAAGTTTAGTTGGTGGAAGATCATAGAGCACATAATCCAGTTAGCCCCTCCTGAACCACGCTTTAATCCCCTTTACTCTGGAAAAGGGTGGCTGGGTTGCTCTGATTTCCCCTGACCAGTCTGTTGAAGGCAAGGTTTTTACATAGATCAGGCTACTTTGGAAACTCTTTCTAGTTTGTTATGAACAGCTTGGTAGAGTGTTAGGTTTAGATTTGTCCATCCACCTAAGGCAGATGCTTATTAGATAAAAGGAAAAGAGATGGGAAAATAGTAGGAGGAATAAGATGGGGGGGCACTGACACTGCAGCAAGGAAAGGGTCATCTGGTGCCTCCTCCTTATCTGATCTGTAAGAACATATTTGAGGATCCAAAAAGGCCAGAGTTATAAATCCCCAGGTACCAGAACATGGCAAAGATCACCATGATGGTAATATTAGTTGAGAGGATGAAGATCCCAATACTGTCTAACTGAATAAGTTACCAATTATTCCTCAGAAGTGTCCAAAAAGAGGGACAGGGAGAAGACACCATCAGACATGCTCAACCAACATAAATTTGATAGGTTTCAGAGTGCTAGCTGTGTTAAGTCTGTATCAGCAAAAACAACGAGGAGTCCTTGTGGCACAAGAGACAAATAAATTTATTTTGGGCCACTGATTTGTGGAATGTCCAAATAAATTTGTTAGTCTCTAAGGTGCCACAAGGACTCCTCATTTTTAAAAAATTTTTTTTGATAAATTTGATAATTCACATATACACTGTTATTCTCATCTTAAGAAAATTCTGGTGTCTCAACAATTTTGTAAGTTCACCCCAAGCCTTTAGACGTCTCAATCAGAACTTTAAGCTTTAGTTTAAACCCACTCACTTATAATAGCTTTCGGGCTCCATTTTATCATCTCTCAGCAACTTTATATAAACAGGTTTCAAAACACAGTCAAATTAAAAGTTTGAGTTTGTAATTCCAGCAAATTAACTTCTTTGGTGCTGGTTGGCTTTCCCTAATGTAAAAACAACCACCACCACCACTTGCAGTGGACAAGTTGGCATCCTAAAGTAAACCATGCTTTCAATAAGTCTTTCAAAAACGGCATAGCTGAATCCTCAAATGCCACCAAAAAGAAGTGCGGTCTAAATATTTTGACATCAAAATTCTGTATGGCACTTGTCATTTCAAAAATGTTTTTTAAAGTTAGTGTTTACACAGTTCTCTCACTTTAATGAGTTTAACAGAAATAAACATTTTCTAAATTTCAAAGTTTGTGCAAATGGAGAGGTTGCTTCATATAGGATGCTGTACATATATCAGATTAATTCCTTTCATTTTTCTATATTGAAATGAAGTGCAATACAATTTTGTTTTATAAAGGATACAGGTAACCTATCAATTTAGCCCAGTAACGTACCATCTGGAACAAACCTAACTTCTCTCTCTCTACTGGACACGAAATTCTCCAATTTGCATGAAGCTAAACAAAATAATTCTGCTCAGCTATTTAGACAATAAGCCTGGATTTTTACAGATACTTAGAGTTGTAACACCTACCTGATTTAAGAACCATATTGATTTAGGCACTTGAGCCTTAATCCCATTTCTCCAGAGAGCATACTCAACTCTGAGATTAACACCCTGACTCTTCTATTACAATGCAAGGAGAGCAACTTGCAACAAAACAAAATGGAATACTACAGACAAGTGATCATCTGGAAGTATGGAAGAAATAGGAATCAAGACCATTCAGCAAAAACTGAATTATTAGACTTCATATAACAAAAGGCACTGCACAGATATAATTAACAAAAATGGGACAGAAGTTGGCCTTGCAGTTGAAACTTAATTTGTCGGTACATATTCGGATGAGTAAAATACAGCTCCCCTTCCCCCCTGGATGCGCTGCCTATGCGACCCAAATGAGAAAAATCGTGCTTGTGACAATGGGTACACACAGGACGGAGATCAGCTGATTAAGGTGGTGCCATTTCCAGTGTCACTTTATGAAGTACTGGCTTACCTTAATTGGTTTTCCCAATAAACACCACACAGTCATACCTTCAGAACAGTCACAATCTAGCAGATTTCAAACAAAGTATTACATTTTGTGACAATTTATTTCAGAGTAAAAGGAAATTCTCAGACTTCTTGATAGTATGATAAACTGTTTTGAAACAAGGGAGGATTGAGAGTCCAAGAAAGCATTCACACTATGATAACTTATGTCACTAGGTTCACCAAATGTTATTTCCTGCAAATGTGTTAATGATGTATTACAAAGAATTCTAAGCAATACACAAAGTTAGAGAGACAAAAGACTGAGTGAGTCACTTCATATTTTAACCGACATTGCACTGCTGAAGCAGGATACAGGTCTCAATGTTGGCCCCAACAATATAACCCGTAACATCAAAGTTAATTCTAATGAACTTGCCCTGGAAAAGAAAGACAGACAACTTTAAAAAAAAATTGTTTTGTTTTTTATGTTAAAACATCTCTCTCATTTAAAAAAAGGCATACAGTAGAACCTCAGAGTTACAATCATCTCGGGAATGGAGAATGTTCATAACTCTGAACACAACATTGTGGTTGTTTTTTCAAAAGTTTACAACTCAACATTGACTTAGTACAGCTTTGAAACTTTACTATGCAGAAGAAAAATGCTGCTTTCCCTTTATTGGAGTAGTTTGCGTTTAAGACAACACTCTAGTGCATTTGCTTTCCCTCTCTCCCCTGCCCACCCTTACCTGTGCCTGATTGTGTACTTTTGGTTCCAAATGAGGTGTGTGGTTGACTGGTCATTTTTTAACCCTGGTGTTCATAACTCTGAAATTCTACTGTATTAGGTAACATTTGCATCAGTCTTAATAGGTGATAAGTATTTAATACAGGTAATAGTGGCAAGATATCATTCATTCACACCATTCATACACTTTCAGTTGTATTCCATTAAAATGTTGCAATCTACTATAAGGTGAGATGTACTGTAAAAAGAGACACTGCAGTTTTTCAGAGTCTCAAAATAAGGTCAGTGTGTAACCCAGATAGACACCTTTTATATTGTTATGAAAGAAAGTTTTTCCTAAAAGGTCATTTAATTTTAATGCTGATGAAAGACGCTAGAAGTCGAAAGGCTGGCAACAGCAGTATAAACTTTCTCCTGAACAAGTCTCCATCCTGACTTGAAGGCACACCTCCAGTGGAGTGAATTCATTCTCTGCACCCATTCAAGTCACTCTGACAAGGTCATATCTACACTAGGGAAAGAAAAAAGGTGTAATTTTTAAAATAAGATGGCTTTTCATAAATCCAGAGTTTAGACAAGATAGGGAATAGTTTGACCTCTATGCAACTGTTCAAGATGAAACCACCACTTGCCTTGTCTACATTAGTTTTACAATGAGATGTGCCATCTTGTTGGCAATACAACACATTTTCCTAGTATCAGGACATGTCTACAGAGTGCAATGTAGAGATGTGCCAAGTAGGAACTAGACTGAGATGACCAAATCTTTTGATATCGCATCTGCCGTTCACATAGCACAAGCCACACCTGAATCAGTCTTTTAGCGATAAAAACCTCAGTGCATCACTTGATCCACCCAATACCCCTAACATTATGGATTGCTTAGAAAGTCCAAAGTATGCACAGACTGGCATGCTCATGTGCTTAGTTATCTTATTGCTCTATTGTACAATTTAAGTGGTTACAGGAAGAATTTTAGCACAGAGTAAACAATGCAACTCCAGTTAGGGACCTTATCTTCAAGTTGACTCCCTCAAATGGTGTCTAAATCTGGGTTCAGAGGTCTAACTTTTGGACACACATGCATGAAAACTGGGCCTAGAAGTACTACAGAACAATGTCCTAATCATGTTTAAGTTTACTTGAAAGCTCCCAAAAATATGCCACTGTGCTCTGTTAATCATATAAAAATTTGTGGTTAAACTGGGAGAACTTCGGCCTCCACAACTGTGAATCTAGCACTGCAGCTTATTTTAAAACACATGAAAGATGTGCAAGCTCATAACGGCCAGAGTTTGGTCTCAGACATCACTGCACAGAAGATCAGAATACTCAATAAGCTCACTTTGAGACAGGTAACAGGCATGATGTATGGTGAACATATCTGTTTCTTTCATTAGGAAAAATATATAGCTTTCTGGAAATGTTAAGAATAAAAAGATGAATGAACTGACTTCTTGTTTAATTTATGTCAAAACAGATTAGAGAGAGTCTGTACCGCACTAGTAAGTCTACAGTGACAGCTTTTTGAAACTTACAAGTAGATGCCACACCATCTGCTATAAGAACAGAATATTCCAGATATGCCACTTAAATTTGAAAACACAGAAATACTATGAGAAGACTCAAGTCACAGATATTTAAGCAATAACTGAAAAAGCAGAACCTTCAAACCAGTGACTGGATGATAGGCTGTGCATTACTGAATTTATCAAACCACGAAGTGAACAAATAAAGGCTAATGGATCACAATGTATTTTCCAATTTGACAACTAGTTTAGTTCTGTTTACAACATACACAAGCAAAAAAGATGGCAAGAAACCTGTTCTGTGGGGTCTGCAATCCCAAATTCGATTAAAACTACAACCAAAAGACTATAACGGGTAAAAGGATAGGGAAGTTGGAATTTTACTTCCTGGTATACTATCTAACATAAGAACTGTATATTTTGTAGGAGTGTAGCCCTGACAACCTCACTACAGTACTCTCTGCTATTAAATTACAGAAAGTTGGGAGAGGCTGCTGGTTTTTGTGCTAAGTAACAAGGCACTACACTTCAAATCTAGAGATAAAAGAATTCATACTGCATTTTCCTTTTGTGGGAGAATTTCTGTCATTTCCTTTTAAATCCTTATTATTGAAGACTACTGAAGGCACCATCTGGAGTGCATTATACTTACTGCTTTATAAAAATAAGGCCAGAGCCACTTGAGTGACTATGTTCACAATGGCAATGCAAACTTAAAGAAAAAAAATGCAAAACAGATGCTTTACAGCTTTCATAAAAAAGTATGTTCATTAAATTAGTAGTCTTTGAGGAATCCAAGAAATGAAATAAAATGGAATCTCAACAGCTGAAATCTGTTGAGATTATGAAGTTTATATCCAACACATCTGAATACCAACCATTACTGTAAATAATGTGGCTTTAAGAATTTTCAGACTTGCATTTCTGTGGTGTCCTTCCTAGCTTTTGATTGATAGGAACTATTTAAAGGATCTAACCAAGACAGTAAAGGCCATAAAGTTGTTCAAAGTGAATTCTTACTCAAAACTTCACCGCCGATTTTGTAAGACCGATATAAAAGTTTTATTTGCTCTGTAAAATTTAGTTTACACTTTAGCAAGAGCACAACTTCTTTAACCATTCTGGGGTTTATATATAAACTGGGACCCCATTCTGAGGTTAAGAAAGAGTTAAGAAGAGTTTCTATCCATGCCTTGAGTTGCCCTACCAGTTTGTAAAGTATAAGTGTAAAACCAAAGAAAATGCTTTTCCTCTCCCCTATTGATATTTGAAAGACCTCTAAAAACAGAAGGTGACATGGGAAACATTTTAAACTGATTACACAAGTGCTCTATGCATAGACAGCTCTCCAGTCTTTCAATCATAATCTTAGATTTTACTCAACAGTAAGTGAAAAATCCACACAGAAGCATGATTTTTGTTTTTTAAGTTGACATCCCTTTAAGACTGACAAACCCATGAAATTCTAAACCAAGTTGATCTCAAAGCTGGATATTCAGTCATAACCAATTGGTGTCTAAAGTTGTGAGGGAATGGGAGGAATAGCTATAAAATAGTTGCTATGGGCTCTCAAATGATATGCAGTTAGGTAATTCACTAACTACTCTGTACATAAGCCACAGTTCAGGTCTATTGTGTAATTACTACCTTGTGTCATAGGCTATGTGCAGGACACACTGGCATCTGGGGAAAAAGTTTACCAATACGCATCTCATGTAAACAGGACAATGGTCTACTCAGGGACAGATGAGCCTAGGAGTTTTGTATTAAAGCAAGTGTTTGCCTACCACATTGCAACCATAGCATCTCTAGTAAATTAAATATGCTGGATACAGTATAGGAATAAGACTTCAAAGTTTGAATATACAAACTTCAGTTGAATTCAAGAAGGTAGTGTGTAAAGGAAACTTCCAATACCAATAAGGTAGGTTCTCACAGAGAGCTATGCCTATGTGTAGGTAAAAATGTATATTTTTGTGAACAACCATCCAGGTTTTGGATTTTTTTTTTAAACTTACAAAACGGGAAGAGTTGTCATTTTTCACAGTCTTTGCATTCCCAAAGGACTCCAGAATGGGGTTCGCCTGCAGAAGCTGACGTTCCAGCTCCCCCTAAGAAAACCACACAAACACAAAAGCAAACTTATATGAAACCCATGTGTATGTCAGACTGTCCCTGATTCTGTTTCCTTTCTGATCATTTTACCCCAGTTGCGTGACAAGATCTTCAAACACGTTGCCTTTTATTTGTTTGATTCCTTGCTCTGTTGACACTCTTCACTGGAATAGAGAAGATGGCATCTATTGTACAGAAAAGTGACTGAGCTTAGGTGGGCTGATGTTAGAAACACTGAACATAAAAAAGTGAATTCAAGTTCAGGGCTCATGAATTAGGCACAGAAGTCAGAGTAAAGCCCATATGCTGTTTTTGCAGGGGGAAAACAATTTGACAAAGTAATGCATAATCTTTGGATTTCTGTGTAAGATGTTTCTGCAAATTAGATCTTTAGGATGGTTAATGATCAGTATCTAAACCAGAATATATAGGACAGCAGGTGCTTTAGCATGTACCATCAGTCAGCAAGCTGTTGATTCTCATAGCTAACTTGAGATTCTGGACAGAATTTGTGGTATTTCAATGTACTCTGAGCTGGAGTAAGTATGACACAAATGGCATAAGTGAAATTGAATAATGCCAAATTGTAAGATTAATTATTTTCAAATTTACACAGCAAGTCAACATTTTCTGTACATAGCTGTACTATTATTTATAAAACCCAATTGTTTTAAAGCTTCCTGAAGTTTAAGATAGTGAATTTAGAATTCATAAGGAGCAAGTACCTTAAGGAACTGAAAAAAGAGCCTTTTCAATTACTGCCCATTAGAAGATCTGGCTAGTATAACCAGGTCTGTGCTGCATCCATGAGCCCACAGAAGTAGCAAGTGTGTGGAAGATGTGATACTATTTCCTGCCCCAAAGGACGGTAACAAAAAGTGGAATTATGTCTCTGGAATGTAATCACAAAATTAGTGTTCATAAATCTGCTTTTTCCAATCATTTACCATTTATAGCACACTGAGGAGTAAAACTCCTGGACTGAATGAACAACTGACAATAAGAGACATCACACACCTCTGTTAGTCCTTACATATGTCAATGATTACACAAACTATTTTTTAAAACTCACTTTGATTAATGCCTGTTAGATGCTTTTATTTTTAAGTTGTAACATATACCAGATTTGTTGAAAACTGATTCCTGCTCATTCTTGATCTGTTACTTGACCTCAGGTAGACTGCACAAAGTATGATCCACTTCAAAAACAGATTTCCTTTAGAACTGTATATCCTTTGAACCCTAGAGTTCCTAAAAACATTGAGAGCAGTCTCCCAGACTAACAACTGAACATTTACGGAGGACCCACACAAATATTGTACTCAGTTCCCAGTGTTTTAAAAAGAAAAAAAAAAGCGTTCAACACTGTACCAACAGAAACCAACTCTGAGAAAATTTTTTAGCACCTACTCAGTGTAAAGTGTTTGTAATACTGGCCTGTCTTTTTATATACTGTCTAAATAGCTTGTTCAGAATCTCTGATCTAGATGATAGTGGGCAGCATCTTGTTCACGTTTTTGCGCATTCATCGTTAGCAGATGTCAGGGACAGTTAGACAGAGAAGCCTGCTCACCTTTTTGTACTCAGCATGAAACAGACTAAATTAAAAGATGTGAAATGAAGCCAGCCAACAACTTTCACAAAAGGATGCACACAAGTGGTTGCTCACTGAAGCTCACTGATATTTCAGTTTCTACTTAGCCTGAAAACAACAGATATTGGTTTCAAATTTTTGGCCTAAAGGCAGCACACTGCGTTACCACTGAAAGAGCCGGGTACTAAAGACCTGTGCTGTACATACTTCAAAGTCTACCTAAGAGCAACCAAAGTAAAAATATCAGAAGCGCAAAGTAATGGTTTGGTCTGATAAGGGGAAACATTTGCATTATATATATATATATATCATTTCAGAATGACCTAAAATGTAATAGCCTCCAATTTAGTTTGGAGAAACTGTATTGATACTTAATTTATGGAGAGTGTTGATCTCTATTCAGGGGATTTTGAATGTTTGAAGTACACAGGTTGGGAAAACTGTTCAGTAGAAAGCAGAATTAGAACTTATTTGTCACTGTTCTTTAAGAATCAGGATAGGAGTGGTGAGGAATGGTAAAGAGGAGAAACTTGATTACAGCCTAAAAAGCTATAATGTTTTTTCCTCGTTGAAGTTTTTGGTATTCATGACTAGGTAAGAAGGAACTTATCACAGACTACTAAACAACTCACTCATACTTAAGTATTCTCTTCGTAAGTTTTAAAATAGATTTAATAGTTTTAAATTATAGACTAAATTCAATTAATTTTATGAAATCAATTATCCTATTCAGAAACATTCCACAGAGATTTTAGAATGAAGGCAAGATTGGGCTAGATTCCCCTACTTATACAGTCAAATAGATCTTGGAAAAAGCAGCATCAAGATATTGTGAAAAGTGAAGACATGCAATAAATTCATGCAGATCAATAAAGCAATGTTAGAGCAAGGACAAGAGATACTGTTATCTCAGTTTTAGAAAACCAGCATCCCAGTGATTTGGTTCATTGTGAAATCTGGGTGAGAGACAGGGAGCTACAGGCTACTCACATACAACAGGGATCCACTCTGTAGTTCAAAATGACAGTGAAACAAAATGTTAATGGTTATGATTTATGCAATATACCAACAATTCCGGATTAGAATTTAAAATACTCCTATTGATGCATTTAAAATATGAACATAATTGGACATTTTTTAATCCTGATGTGAACAGGTCCCTTGGCAAAAAAAGCAATCCATCTAAACAGTACTCATTAGTTTCTGGTTTTACAGCAAAGAAGCACTTGAGTAAAGACTTCAAGTAAAATTTCAGAATTGCTCGTGTCCTGTTGATTTTCAATGAGATTTAGGCACTTAAATACCTATGTATTTTTGGAAGTGGGACTTAGGTGCTTTTGAAAATATTACCTTTATATAATCCTGGTGACCATGACAGACACAAACTTACCTCCTGAAAGAAGTGATCAGAGCAGTTGTTCTCAAACTTTTGTATTGGTGACCCCTTTCACACAGCAAGCCTATGAGTGCAACCCCCTTTATAAATTAAATATTAAAAAAGTAACACTATTATAAATGCTAGAGGCAAAGCGGGGTTTGGGATGGAGGCTGACAGCTCACAACCCCCCAAGTAATAGCCTTGCGACCCTCTGAGGGGAATGACCCCCAGTTTTGAGAACCCTTGGATTAGAGCGTATACTTTGTCTGGTGTGCTCTTCCTTCTGCATTAGGGAGTCCCAATTTTACCCTTAACTCCCCATTTCTGTTAATTAAAGCAGTAGAGATCACACCACGTTCTGTAGATGGGAGTCCAGACATCCCCACTGACAGCTCAGCAGTACTCTATCATGTCATAAGAAAGGGGAGGGGTTAAAACTAATTATTGCTTCCCTATTCCTTCCTCTGTCAGGAATCAGAGAGCATCATTGTCATGACGACTCCAGACAGCCTGAGAAATAAGAGAAGCTCAAGCACACTCTGAAGACTTCAACCCATACAGGACTGAGCAGCCACTAAACTGTTGGGTCAGGTTATAGCAAGTCATGGCAGATTTTGCACTTTAGAGGAAGTCTTGGTTTTCCCAAGCCCTGTACTGTTGTGAAGAATATCATATCAATGTGTAACCCGAGCAGCTATAACACATTCAAGCACCCAAACTTTTAGGATTAATGTGCATTTACGTTTCCATTAGTTTAAATTTAAATAATTTCTTACGCACATCACTTAGTAATACCAAAGTATTCTGCATTAAAATCTCCACAGTACATTTACCAAGGGCATACAGTGAGGTGGAGGATTTAAATTGGTGGTAAAGATGGCGCTTTTGCTTCAGACAGATTAGGGTTGCCAAGCCTCCAGGATTGGCCTGGAGTCTCCTGGAATCAGCATCTATCTCTCAGTGACTATTGAAAGCACTCCGGAAGATTTTAATAGGATATTTTAAGAAAATGACATTATGTCGGGGGGGGGGGGGGGGGGGGGATGATCCTCCTGGAATAGCTGCAATCTGTGTTGGCAACTGTAGGACAGATACCAGATTTTATTCTGGAGCATTGCAAGCTAGTATAATTCAAAGTCTGTTACTAGTCAGTGCTTTTGTACAAAATGAATAAATACATTTTGCTCAGATTACTTAGTTGCATACTTGTACTAGTCTGTCACCACTTCGTGATAAACATGCCACCAAATTAGTTGTATACAGACATTTAAAATTGATCGCTCATCTCATCATACAAAAATAGTTGGAAATATATGAATTAATCCATATAAACTTAGAAGCATAAAGAAAAACACTTGCCTGATGTTTCACGGGTTTAGGTGATTCGGGCTGTTCATTGCAAACAAACAAATGCAAGTGTTAGCAAGTCTGCATTTTTCCAGCTGCAAGCTATATCCCATATTAATTATATGTGTTAGTTTAACCAAACACTCAGTTCATGGAAATGGTTTTACCCAGTTACTGTAGCTAGAAGCAGAGCTATTATATTTCATTTGCCATTTCCTACTAAATTTTCTTATGCATATTCAAAGAACTAATGCCATATGAAGTACACTTGCCAGAGAGTAAGTCTTCCCTCACACGTACTGGCATTTATGGCATAACGGGCTACTGCAGAGGCAAGAATTTAACTAGTTGCTGTATACATATACTTTCTGTAATGCCAGCTAAAAATATCTAAAATAAAATTAAGTTGCTCTTTCTCTGCAGGCTTAATCACTGGACATTGTATTTGTTCAGTAGTATGGCATTCAGCATCCTTCTAAAGAAACTATACTGGTCCTAAGAGATACCAAGAGGAAGGTGGTCTGAGCACTTTCTTCTCCCCAGAAAAGGAGGTTTTTGCTGTATAATTCCTTTTTGGAATTAAATGTCCAACCTCCTATCTTGAGCAGGGGTTTCAAGTGATTTTTCTCCCTAGGAGAAAGTGAATGTTGTTGGAAGACACTTAATTGGACTTTGAGGGAGAAAATGCTGTTAAAATATGAAAGTACTGTGTAGATGTAGTAGAAATTTTCCAAATTTTTATTTTGACAGAAAACAAGATGAATTCTTGGGGAAATTTTTGCAAAATAAAAAGAATAAAATCTAATTTTTTCAGCCAGCTCTAGTACTATGTAAGGCCTGATCCTAAAACCTTTGCTCACATAGAGGACACAAAAGGGCTGCAAGTTCAGGCCCTCAAGATCAAAAAAGACCATTTTAAATCTTACTGTAAAACAGCCTTTGATTACACTAGAATTTTAGTTATTTAGCTACAAATTTAAGTGGACAAATTATTTTAGAATAGAGTACACTGATCTGCAAAAGCAAAACCCATTTAGTTCAAACCACTGCAAGCTTGTGTGTGAACCAGCCCTATGTTAAAGGCTTTAGACTCCTTTTTAAAAAACAATTAGTTTTACATTTGGCAAAAACAGATTTGCCAATTTCTCTTTTCATAAATCTAATTCAAGTGGAAAGCATTAAATTGAAAGATGTTACTCTATTTAAATCAAATATTCCTGGTCAGGAAGGCCTCCTAGTCCCCAGAAGACTCCCTGATTTGGTTAATTGTTGCAGACCTATATAGAGCCATGCCCCTAATTCTGCTCCATTTCCCTCCCTGCACCACAAGTTTATAACCTCTGCACTGGCTTTTTAAAACACCATGGAAGCACACAAACATTCTATAAATTTGCCTTTTCTCCATTTTTTGGAATTGTATATCAAAAAGCAATGTTAAGAGAACATTAAGGTTGCAAAATTAAGCCTTCTAAAAAAGTTAACCTGAATTCTGGCATTTCCTATCTGTGATCATATAATGAAAGATCTTTTCCTACAAGATTTCTGTTATTCATTCCACAGAATGGACCTGTGCACCTTCTACCCAGCTAGCCCCAGGTCCCTTTGCCCTCTTCCAACAGTTCCTCACCCATCTGTCCTGTCCCCTCTCCCAGCCTCCAGTTATTCCCTCCACCAGCTCCCAGTCTGCCCCACCCCGTGTTCACTGCTGGCACACACTCAATATTGAGAATAAAGGTGCCGGATTTGGAGCCATGGACAGCACAAGGGACAGGCTCCCTGCTTTGAGTTCCGGTGACTGGCCTGGATACCATTTACAGGGAAAGTCCTGCTTTGCCCCTGCAGCTCTAGGCTGGAACATAGAATTATAGAAATGTAGGGCTGAAAAGGACTTTAAGAGGTCACCTAGTCCAGCACCCTGTGCTGAGACAGGATTAAGTAAATCGAGAATCACTCTGACAGGCATCTAACTTTGTTCTTAAATCCCACCAATGAAAAGGATTCTGTGGCCTTTCTAAGTAACCTGTTCTAGTGCCTAACTATCCTTATAGTTAGAAAGTTTTCTTCTAATAACTAACCTAAATCTCCCTTATTGCAAACTAATCAGATTACTTTCTTGTCCTACCCTTGGACATGGAGAACAATTGATCACTGCCCTCTTTATAACAACTTTTTACATATTTAAAAGATTGTTACGTTTCCCCTTGGTCTTCTCTTCTCTTGATAATTATTTCAATCTTTCTCCATAGGTCAGGTTTTCTGCCTTTTGTCATTTGTGTTGCTCTCCTCTCTAACTTGTCCACATCTTTCTTAAAGTGTGGGACCCAGAAGTGGACACAGTACTCCAGCTGAGGCCTCGCCAGCACCAAAAACAGTAGAACAGTTACCTCTCATCTTAATCCAAAACGACACTCATGTTAATACAACCCAGAATGACATTTGCCTTTATTATAACAGCCCCACACTATTAACTCACTCAATTAGTGGCCCATTATATTCACCCAGACCCTTTTCTGCAATACAGCTGCCTATTCAGCTACTCTCCATTTTGTATTTGAAATTCAATTAAGACAAGTACTACACCTAAGAAGGAAAAATCAAATGCACATTTTATTGATTGCAAACAAATTCTCCAAATTGTCAGTCATTCTGAATTCTGTTCCTCCAAAGTGCTTGTAACCCCTTCCACAGCATGCTCAGCTGCTCCACGGGGATAGTGCACATGCAGCATGGTTACCACTAAGAGCAGTGAGGGGCTGGAGTGTCCTCCATGCAGACTGAATATTCAGAGGTTATTAGGGTGACCAGGTGTCCGGTTTTCGACCAGAACACCCGGTTGAAAAGGGACCCTGGCAGCTCCAGTCAGCACCGCCGACTAAGCAATTAAAAGGTCCAGTCGGCAGTGCTGCGGAGCTAAGGCAGGCTACTCCCCTACCCGTCCTGGGGCACCGCATTGCGTCCCAGAAGCGGCCAGCAGGTCCGACTCATAGCCGGGGGGGGCCACGGGACTCTGTGCGCTTGGGGGGGGGGTGGGCAGAGCCTGCAGCCAAGAGCAGGGCACGCCATGGAGCATCCTGACCCCACTCCCCCTCGCTTAGGAGCTGGACCTGCTGGCCACTTTCAGGGTGCAGCATGGTGCACTCAGACAGGCAGGCAGCCTGCCTTATCTCCCCTGCTGCACCGCTGACCAGGAGCCACTCAAGGTAAGCTCACACCCCAACCCCCAGCCTTGAGCCCCTCCAAACCCAGAGCCCTTTCCTGCACCCCAAACCCTTTGTCCCCAGCCAGCACCCACCAGCCTAGAGCCCATACCCCCTCCAGCATCCCAACCCCCTGCCCCAGCCCAGAGCCCCCTCCCCACACCCTGAACCCCTTGGCCCCACCCCAAGCCCCTTATCCTCAGCCCCACAGCCCACCTCCCCAGCTTGAGCCCTCACTCCCTTCTGCACCCCAACTCCCTCCTGCACCCCTCATTTCTGGCCCCACCCCAGAGCTCGCACCCCCATTTAGAGCCCTCACCCCTTCCCGTACTCCAACACCTGCCCCAGTGAAAGTGAGTCAGGGTGGGGTAGATCGAGCCACTGAGGGAGGGGGAAAATGTAGTGACCAGGGGCAGGGCATCAAGGAAGGGGCAGGGCTAAGGTGTTCGGTTTTGTGCAATTGGAAGGTTGGCAACCCCAGAGGTTATAGTTGCTGAATTATAAGTCTCTAAACTCTTTGAAAACAAAATCTGTTTCCAGATGCTTGGTAGGAGCTTGCTAGAGCTTCGCCACTATAATATCTGAAAACTCTTATCTGCACTGAGCATGCTCCGGCCTCTCAGCTCCCACATGCTACCAGACTGCACTGTGTGCCATCCCCACAGAGTTACTGAGCATGCTGGAGGTCAGGACTTTTCCTACAACTGCAGCTCCTGGCTGCTGTGTGCTAGGGTAGAGCTGAGTACCAAACAGAGAGCAGGGAGCCTCTCTCTTCTGTGCTGTCTATGGCCTGTCCTGCTGGTGCTCAGACAGCACAGAGGAGGAAGGTGACACTCAAATGCAGAGAGAAAAAGAGCTGGATGGAGTGGGGGGGGAGAAGGCGGCTAGAAGAAGAGTAGATGGAGACAAAAAGCCAGGGGAGGGAAGAAAAAGAGAAAGAGGAGATCAGGTGAAGATTGGGCCTGCAAAAAGGCAAGGGTAGGGAGAAGGCAGGACAACGTACAGGTTGGAGGGGGAAATGGGCAGAAGGGTCTGTGCCCACCAGAGCACACTTTGCCAGAGCCTCGAATGGAACCCAAGATTCCAGAGTCTCACTGTTTTTCTGCTGTCAACAAATATCTGTGAAACCCAAAACGCGGAGTATACATTTCATGCCCTTTTGGTGCTGGTCCACAGAGTGGATGACACTGCTATCATCAGTTACTCCCTTTGCTCAAAGAGCAGGCGTATGTGTGATGGATCTAAAAGGTTCCAACCTGGTGATGAACCATATGGATTTCAATGACAATACATGATGGAATTTGTTTCTTAAAATCCTAGGTAATTAATCTCTAGGAAATGCCAGAGTTAAGGTTGACTGTGCAACTTTAATTCAGCTCCCTTGTGCATATGATACAGTCTTTAATTACATTATCACAAACTAATTTTTCCACAGAGCCCCCGCTGTCTCATTCAGTGCCTAGCTTGGACAGTTCTCCCTGAACAAACAGCTATTCAATATTTTGTTTCATCTTTGTTGTGCAACGTGTATCCCCATGCCTTATTTACTGCACGCTATTCAAACCCTGCTCTGACCTCAGAATTGACTTCCCTGTACACTTTTTTACTGTGCAAATCACTATATTATCTGAGTGTTTCACACAAGAGAGCTAATTTATCTTCACAACACCTCTGAAGTGAGGGGCTCTTACCCCCTTTTTACAGAAAGGGAGCTGAGGCACATAGATTAAGGTACAAAGTGTCACAGGGTTTGGATGCCTGATTTGAGACACCTAGGACCTGATTCTCCCCATCCCCCAGCGTACTTAGCATTATATAGCACGTTATATATTTAAAGCACAGCTCCCGCTGACTTCAGTTTACAGCTTGAGTGCTCAACACTTCTGCAAATGAGACTCAAGGTCTCAAGCTGGGCATCTGGAAAACGACCACCACAGTTAATGACCACCTATGAAGTGTTTGGTCTATGTGACTTGACTAGCATCATACAGGAACTCAGTGGCAGAGGCAGGGCTAGAACACCATTCTCTAACTCAGAAATGAACTACCTTAACCATGAGACTGTCCTTTCTCTTCCTAAAATCCCCTGATGCATCACTACACTCCCAAATTCCTCAAATGAGAGAAGTCTTACAAAAAGCCTCCTTCACTACGTAACCTTGATTCCCCACACTGTGGGTCCATCCTGTGCACTGAATGAGGCAGGGGTCCCATAGAAAAATAGTATGTAGTCAAGTAATTTAAAAAAAAAAAAAACACACCATAATGCATACACACAAGGCAGACAAATTACGGGTTAATAAGGCATATCCTAAACCATGGAGTGCTCGACTTTCCAATCTCAATGTTCTTCTAATGCAGTGTGCGCACACAGGCAAAATATACAGATAAACTGATGAACTCCCTTCCCTTATCTCTTTTCCTATATCTGTCTAGTGTAATGCAGCTTCACTCCTGACACCTTGCCTCCAGCTCAGTATAAGCCAATAGAGAACAAGAGTCAAGTGATAAAACATCAAAGATATGAGTGGATTACAATGTACAGTAAAAGTCAAACTCTAGCAAAGTAGGAGTCCCAATATATTTAATACATTTTTTAACACACTTCAGTTACATTAATTTTTAGTGCTTGACTTCGCAACCCCAATATTTTTCCTTTAGACTATGTTGTTTTATGCAACCTTGATTCTGCTCCTCTTTTATACATTTTAGGACATGGATTACAAATTGCATCTGCCTACATTTTTCACACAACCCTGCCTCATTTCACTGCTCACAACGTAAAGTACTTGGTGAATGAAGTAGGTGTTAAAATTTCTTTTGATCCTCATCCTTCATCCATGCCCTTCACCATCCAAAGCTTTACACCTAAGAAAAAAATTACTTTCTCCACAGGCTCTTTTATGGCAATTACTGCAATATCCAAGTGCCACACACACTATTAATGAATTTATCCCCTGCGAGATACAAAAGGGGTATTCTCCCATTTTACTAATAGGAACTCAGGCAAAAAGATTAAGATCAAAATTCACAGAGGTGTCCACTAATTTTTGAGTGATTGGGAATGCAACCTGACACCAACAGTATGTCTCCCAGTCCCACCCCCCCAGTACTTAAACATCTTCATAGCACTTCATATATTCAAAGCATTGTACAGACATTTAACTAATCAATCTTCACAGCATCCCTGTGAGAAGTGGGCAATTTCACAGACGGAAACAGAGAAAGGAGATGTGACTTGCCTAAAGCCACACTGTACATCAGTGGCAGAGCCAGGATTGTCCATAATCAAAAACTTTTAAATGAAGTAATTAAGTTTGAGCAATTGTGACATTTTCCCAAAGCAAACCCTAAAAACAAGGAAATAAGTCACATTATAGCTCTTAATCATGCCCTAATGCCTCCATGGCATGACAAGACTCAAACCACTACAAGGAACTTCCTTCTGCTTGTAACTGACAAAGACACTACACATAACACAGGGAGATTAATGTGCTACACAAACAGTGCCAACTCTGTGGGAGGAACACCCACGGAAAAAAGTTAGTGGGTGCTTAGCACCCACCAGCAGCCAGCTCTTCCCCTCCCCCCCCGGCGCCTCCGGGATCCCAATCAACTCCTCCTCCCTTCTAGCACCTCCCGCCCGCCACAATCAGCTGTTCTGTGGCGGGCAGGAGGCGGGGGGAGGAGTGGGCAGAACTGGTTGGGAAGAGGTAGGTGGAAGGGGGTTTGGGAGAAGTGGTGGGGCAGAGCAGAGTGGGAAGAGGCGGGGCCTGGGGCAGAACGGGGAGGGGGGTTGAGCACCCCCAGAGCAAGCCAGTGTCTGTGTAAACAAAAGCCTTATTAGAAACTCATGCTCGCACCATAAGCACACAACACATTGCATAATTACCCTGTGCAGAAAGTTAATGGAATATTTGCACATATTGGGGTTGTAATTTAGGTTTCCCCACATATAGGGCTTGTTAAAGACTCCAAGAGTCCACATGAACACAGAGCAGCCTCCCCTCTGCTCTCTCATCCCTCACACTGTCCTCCAGATTCTCCTTCTTAACCCTGTCCTGCTGCTACCGATTTTCTTCAGCATTGCTAACTCATGTGTAAATCGTGTGTCATGTAGTTCTGCCTCCTGCTTTCCTGTGATTTTGAACCTCCATGTGCTCAGGGTTCAAGTCAAGGGACAGGCAGGGGTATACCGGACAACTTATAATGGGAAATATAATGTCAACAAAACCATAGGGGTTGCTACTGTAAATGGTTCAAGACAGAGACTGCTTTAGATCTTAAACGCCATACAACCTGTGGTACCACTGCAAAATATAAAGCATGCAAACAGCAATACTTTTGGTAGCGAACCACTTGCCTAGAGTGAAACTGAATAATGGAGTCACTATGAGTGTACAACTGATGATCTGAAACCCATTTATATACTTTTGATTCTGCACTGCATAAAACCCTTAATCCACTACTGTGCATGTCAGATTTTGCCGAAGTCCAGCAGCTTTTTTTATGTTTTACTGAAAGAATCCAAGTTATAAGGCAGTGAGTTAAGTTTTTCCAGTACCAAGTCGTATAAAAACAAAGACATCAATCATAGCAAAGGGCTCAGTTGTTTTACTACCTTTCCCTAACAGTGGGCTTCTAGCTCTCACCATTGCAAAAGCATGGTGTTTATTACACATTGTAATTTTCCACATATCCTGTCAGAGTTTTACAGTATTTGTTTTTAATACCATGAATTAAGCAGTCATGCTTTATTTTCCAAATTACTAATTTCTGTTGCTAGAACACTTTAATGATATCTTAGCTAACAGCCATATCAACTGATATTTATTTTTGATCCTAAAAATTAGTTTTTAATCCTTTTAGCAGTGACAGCACTTTCTGTATTTAGATACAATAAAGCTTGGCCCCGGAAAAAAGAGCAAGACAATTGAAAATAAAAAAACAAACAAACAAAAAACAAACAAACAAACAAAAACACTTACTGGAATATTATGGTCCTTTCTTCCTTTATGGGAGGAAGCAACATGAGCAAGGTACTGAATAACTTTCTTGGTGTTTTCGGTCTTCCCAGCACCAGATTCACCTCTGCAAGACACATTCACACATTTCTCTCTCAAAATTCAGTTTTAACAAGCATAGTCAGTCTTTTATAGTAACTACCTAATTTCATTTCAGTCTCAGGCTTAGACCGCACAATGGTATTTTATTAACCGTCTGAAAGAAAGTGCTAATGTTTAATTTAAGGATGTATGCAGTGTAGCTGCAGACGTGTCTATCCCAGGATATTAGAGAGACAAGGTGGGTGAGGTAATATCTTTTCTTGGACCAACTGCTGTTGGTAAGAAAGAAAAGCTTTCAAGCCACACAGAGCTCTTCTTCAGGTCTTGGAAAAGAACTTCCAACTTCACAGCAAAACGCATTTTCCTTTCCCAAACCTGAAGAACAGTTGTGTGGCTCAAAAGCTTGTCTCTCTCATCAGCAGAAATTGGTCCAATAAGACATATTACCTGACCCATCTGGTCTCTAAAGTTTAAGAAAACCAATAAGAAGTTTGCAGTTTAAATACCTTTGTTATCCAAAAGGTCTCCCATGCATATCATTTAATTATTGGTACAATGCCAAGTATGCTTATTATGTATCAAGCATACTTTTTATCATAATTCTTTACCACCAACAATTAACAACAAACCCTAATCTTCAATTCTTGCGTGAAACAAGTGTTCTTACCTCTTGTTTAAAGGATAAGAAACTGAAGCAGAGAGATTGACTTGACTAAGGCCATGGACTGAATTTCTTAGAATAATGAAAATATAAACACAATGCCATAATGGCACTTCGTGCTCTAGGTGCCAGACTTTCAGAAACGCTAAGCTCCCACACATCCCAGTGAAGTCCATGGGACTGCAAGCGCTCAGCACTTTTGAAAGTCAGGCCCTAGGAGCATTAGCAGTAGAATATATCTTAACATATTGTACCATAATCAAATTCTTGGCTAGGCTGAAGCATATCTAGAGTTGCAAGGAATATACACATATTACACTTTTAATTTTATTGCTGTGAACAGGTACAATACACATATTCATTAAGATAACATGCATTATTTTAATGAATGCTCAGCTAGGTTTAAAGTTGGATATGTCTGACTTATTTCAAGATGTGTCTGTAGGACACAAAGTTGTAAACTGATTTTTCCAAGGGAGATATTTATTAAAGCTATATTTTCTTCACATGAAGCAGGACTGACACCACAAGGTTATTTCATAGCCGTAATTTAGTTTTCAGACAATTCTACATTATAAATCTATTGATGCATCTTTTAGTAACACACTACAAACTTAGCTATGATTTGGTAGCGGAGTTAAGTGGGAAGATATTGCTGTTTGTGTTTATGAAGCATATGAAATTAAGAAGGTTCTATTACTTTGAATTACACTGAAAAAGTGAAATTTTCTCCCATTGTTAAATATTCATTTTAGAAATAAATCTTCACATGGTTCCATGGTTAACTATTTCAAGCCTGCTAGGATGTCAGTTTAGTCAATTGCCATTTCTGTTACAGTCTAACTGAAAACTTGTGTGTGTGCAGTATGGATTAACAACTTTTGCAGTTGAAGTTTCCAAGGCAACACTTCCCTCCATTGCATAGTATATATATACTAGATTTAGTAGTTGTCCAAAATTTGCTTTCTTGACATCTAATACCTTTGGAATGGTATGTTTTGTGAAATTCAGACAGGTGAAGTTTTCCTGTTCTCACATTTCAATTAACTGTTCTGTTTTTGCCAAGACAAAGTGTAGTATTTTAAAACTGATTCAATTTTATAAGGGAGGATTGTGATGCTGACAGACCAAGTGCCAGTTCATTCCAAGGCCCCTAAGCCTCACTGAGAACTGATAAACCCATACTGGAAAACAGTCTGGCTCACATGTGCATCAGTATTATAAAAACAGGTATTAGATTTATTTAAAAAAATGTAGGTTTAGACTTTATGAAATGTTTGTAAATTGCTGCATGCATTAATCTTACCTACAACAGCTGTATCCCATGTTACAAGGTAATATTTAAGAGAGTTTGCTCTGTAACTGTAAAAAAGTGTTTGCTCTAAAACTATCAGGAGAGAAGCATTACCAAGTACGAAATACTAGTTGACCATTAGAGGTGTCATCTTCTACCCAACAAAAGAAGGCCCATAGACACCAGAGGAACCATTGTGGAACATCAGTGGACAAAAGACTGTTGATTGCTCCCCCACACCCATGAAGAGGAGATATCCATGAGCACTCATCCCATCAGCTTGAACTCTGGGGGAAGGGAATAAAAATCCCTGTCAAGAAGCTATTGTTATCTCTATGCTGATTGAGCTTTGAAGGGCAAAGATTTCTAAGCATAATCAAGAGTTCTCCAGTGCTTTGCCTGGATTAGCACTAAAGGACATACAGAGCTTTGTATTTATAGAAGCTTTTATTACCTTTTGGAACCTAACTCATTTGTGCATGTACTTTTATCAGCTTTAATCTTGTCAATAAGGTCTGGTCTACATTACAGAGTTAGAGCTATGAAGGCAGTTTTTGTCAACCTAACCATGGCAGTGTCTACACTTAAATTTCGCTCCCACTGATGTAATTACCCCTCTATACAGACCTTCATGAGTGGCACAGAGTCCCAGGTCGATGTAGTTAGGTCCATCCAGAGTCACTGTAGCCACTGCATTGCTTATGTAAGCTGCTACTGGCTTTCAGGAGCTGTCCCACAATGCCCCACACTGACCATACAATCAATCAATACAAGCACTCCTGGTGAGGATGCACATCGTCAACGGAAGGAGCGAAGTGTAAACATGGGGTACAGATGTGGGGACCTGCATGAAAGACCCCCTAAGCTTATTTCTAGCAGCTTAGGTTAAAAGCTTCCCCAAGCCACAAACCCTTTCCTTGTCCTTGGACGGTATTGCTGCCACCACCAAGTGATTTAGACCAGTATTCAGCAAAAGGGCCACTTGGAGTCCCTATTTCCCCAAACCCCTTCACACCCTTTCCCAGGGAGGCTTGACAATAATATACTAACCAATTGGTACAATGTGAGCACAGACCAGACCCCTTGGTTTTTAGGGCACTAAAAATTAATCAGGTTCTTAAAAGAATAATTTTATTTTAAAAAAAAAAAAAGGTTAAAAAAAAATCACACCTGCAAAAATCAGGATGGAAGGTAACTTTACAGGGTAATAAAGATTTAAAACACAGAGGATTCCCCTCTAGGCTCAGCTTCAAAGTTACAAAAAACAGGAATAAAACTTCCTCTTAGCATAGGGAAAATTTACAACCTAAAACACAAGACAATTTAACGCATTTCTTTGCCTTTACTTACAATTTTTGTAATTTTATATGTATCATTTCAGGTATGTTTTCAAAAGATGATTTACCTGCTTGGTCTCTCTCTCTGTCCAGAGAGAGTACACGTACACACACACAGATTTGAAAGTATCTTCTTTCCTTATTGGTCCTTTTGGTCAGGTGCCAACCAGGTTATTTGAGCTTCTTAACCCCTTACAGGTAAAGTGATTCTATACCTCTGGCCAGGAAGGATTTTTATGTTACTGCATACATAAAGGTTGTTACCCTTCCCTTTATATTTATGACAGATGCGCATCGCCAACAGAAGGAGCAAAGTGTAAACATGCACAAGCAATGTAATTATTGCTGCGGCTGTATGACAACGTAAGTTAGGTTGACTTAATTTTGTCTTGTAGTCCTGGCCTAAAACCCTTATTCTCCTTAGTTAATAAATCTTTAGTTGGCTTATTATAGGATTGGCTACAACTTGTCTTTGGTTTGAGATCTGCAGTGCAATTGACCAGGGGTAAGTGACTGGTCCTTTTGGGACAGAGTAACCTGATTATTATGGTGATTTTTGGTGTAAGGGACCATCTATCACAAAGGCAAGGTTGCCTAGGTGGCAACACAGACAGATGCCAAGAGTTCAGGGTCCTTGAAACCTGCTTAATAAGTTGGTCGTTGTCTTTGGCATGAAAACAGCCTGAGAAGGAATAAATCTATGGAGCTGGTTATGAAGAAGATTCTCTTTTGAGGACCAGCTACTTAATAATGGGGCTTGACCGCAAGTATCAGTGTGGTCTTGTCACCAAATAAGCAACCTTGAGACTGTTTCGAGGTTCATGTGCCCTTTGAAAGTCAGAATTTAGGCTGGACCTCTTTTATAGCTAAGCAATATTCCAAACTGGCTCAGAGGATGCCTCTCTTAAGAGTCACAGGGTAAAACATGGCATGGGCAAATATGAAGTCATCTGGGGTCTGTCCTTGGCAAAGCCACAAGTTTCCTCTCCCTAATTAGCATTTCTCTTTCTGTATCTATGAAGTATCAATACTATGAATGGGGTTATAAAAGACAAGATGGGGAGATACTAGACTCAGTGAGTTATCTTTAATAATTCTTAAACGTGCTTAATTCTATAAAACTGACATGTTCCTAGAGGAAGACTTTGTATACTAAACCAAACTTTTATATTCTGAATCAATATTAGAATTTATTGTTACCTCAGAAGAGAGGCTAAGAGTTTTTTCTTTTTTTAAAAAATTCAATGAAGGGCACATTTAATATTTCTAATCTTTGAATGGAAATTGAATTGGTAGAAAAGATTGAAAGTAGTTTAAAGAAAATCTAGCTAAATTTTAAAGAATCCACTCTGGTGATCTAGTGAACAGTTTTGTGGGGAGTGAGTACAATTATATTCCATAGGTCCAGTTCTAAAAGGAGATTATACATAGCCTTTTTAGAAATACA